>NC_091157.1:38290809-38418540 GCF_040958095.1 Procambarus clarkii
CAAAGCGTTTCGGGCAGGAAAAACATTAATGACTAAAACTTAATACTCATTGAGTATAAAGAATAAAATGTGTTGAGAACAAATAAAAAAGGGGGAACATGGCTGAAAAAGCAGCAAATACAATTAGGTCGACAAACAGCGTTGTTTAAAAAAACAGACATGGGTTGACAATAGAGGGGTAAGGTAGGTTACAGGGAATTTATTAGGTAGTGCTTCGTTTTTATCTTAAACTGGTTGAGAGAGGTACAGTCTTTAACATGATTGGGAAGGTCATTCCACATTCTGGGTCCCTTGATTTGTAGAGCATTTCTAGTTTGATTAAATCGTACTCTTGGAGTATCAAAACTGTATTTATTTCTGGTGTGGTGCTCATGGGTTAATGAGATGCGAAAATTAAATGTGCGGATACTAAGGAGAAAGTCGAACTGAAACAGTCTAAGTGCAAAGATAGGACTGTATAATAACTAGAGAGCAGGATTACTATTTATAAGCACTAAATAGTACATTACAAATATAACGTGAAGGTTCCACTAAGAAGAGTGTAAAAGAGAAAAATAAGCACTAGAGGGATAATGTTAAGCGCAAATACTCCTTCCATAGATTAGGTCGTAGGACCGTTAGCCCACAAACAGGGCGGGCCCCGCCCAGCTAAAGGCACCACTGGGGTCCCGGCTAAGGGCTTAACGGACTGGCCCAGTTAAGGGGCCTAGGACGTGGCCGGCCGAGGGGCATGACTGACGGGCCCAGCTTAGGGCCGTGACTACGGATGCCTTTGACTAAGAAAAAGGCAGGACTGCAAAAAGGTGCCTCGCAAAAGGGGGGGGGCAGTAAAGAAATTGAAAGTAATAATATAGTATGAGAACTAACGCCGCCAGCATAGCACTCATTACCCTAAAGGCCAAAGACCGTTATGCTAAAAAGCATAAACAATAACAAGCCGTAATCCAGAGAAAACGTTAATAACTAAAGCAGAGGGAGGGTGGAAGTAAGGCAACTAAAACCTGGACCGAATAATAAAGAACTTGAATTAATAATAGTATGATACTATAATAACAACATTCGTGGCATTAGGCGAAGCCGGAAGCCAAAAGGGGGATTGGCATGAGATCAATAACACCAAAAAGTGACTATAACTAACATCAATAGCAAATAGTAACAAGTGGAGAATAACTCAGCCAAATCCGCCAATGAAACCAAACACCATAAGCAAAGTAGTCTTAAAACAATAATATAGTAGCAAAAAGACCCAGAACAAACTCAATAATTACAAATAATAGCAGAGGGGGGGTGAAGTGAGGCAACCATAAACCCGAACTGAATAGAAAAGAACTTAAATAAATATATAACAATGTAATAAATAATATATTGCCACCAGTCAACATGAAAAGCAGCTAGGAGTCATTTGGGATTCGTCCTGAAGTCGTCCTGACGCCAACTGGAGGATCATCTCGCAATCATCCTGAGACAGGAAGGCACCAACAAGAAAGCATCGTGCAGGCATCAAGAAGTTGTCTTGTAGTCAACACTAAGTCATCTTGCAGGTGATCGCAGACATTCACTACTACAGGAAGACCTGGACAAACTGGAGGAAAGGCCTAGAAAAAGGCTGCTAAAATTCAATTCAGGAAAGTGTAAGGTAAAGAAAATAGTCGAAGGCTGCAAATTCACAAGGCAAGACAAGAAATGAGGTAGAATTAAATAGAGTATATGAATATAGTAAATAACATCAATGGCACACCAGGAGAACTGCAGCAGAAGTAGTATGTCCAACTGTAAGCAATTGTGCTCAAAATAAGACTGGAATAAACTGTCAATTAAGAATAGCAAAATTAAACAAGAAATTGTGAATAAACCAATACTACAAAATTGCAAAGTTAATACAGCACAAAGCTAGGCTGAGAAGGCCAAAGCCGCATGAAATTGCACTCATAATAAAGAAACTGGACATTAACCGTAATAATATGAGCAGTATTAATAATACCATATAAAATTTTGCATCACCAGGGACTGTCACTAATTGATAAATCCAAGACGTGAAACTTTAATTTGTTAAATAATAAATTTAAACCATCACCGAACAGAAGCGAACGGGAAATGACAAGATTAAGGTCAAGCACAACATAGAAATCACTGTATAAATAGAAATAAGTAAATGTCCCACACTGGGAGGAGGAAGAAGCAGGGAAACCCTAACATTAACATTAAACCGACAAATGTAGCATGTATAACACAAACACCAGTGGCCAAAAAAGGGCAAAATAAGGGACTTAACATGAACAACTGTTGCCAAATGTAAACTGCAAAATCTTGGCCCGGAACATCAGCAGCTGGGACACCGCAGCTGGAACACCTGCAGCTGGACATCACAACTGGAGCATCAATATCTGCTGAAGATAAATAAATAGTGGTAACTGGCCACCAGGGAAAACTTCAGTGATAAGTAGAAGTCCAACTGCAAGTCAATTAGGGACCGTTAAAACCTGGGAGATAACGTTAAGGGAACGCCGGGAACGTACTAAAGCTAAAGCTGAAGCTTTCCCCTGCCAAAAGGGCTAGGATATCAGCAGCTGAAAACAATGAAACAGTAACAGCTGTAACATCGGCGGCTGGGACAGCGACAGCTATAACATCAGCAGCTGGCACCTCAGCAGCTGCCGAAGATACAAAATTAGCAACAACAGGCCAAGGGGAAACTGCTGTAGTAAAGAAAGTGCGACTGCAAAACAAATAATGCTAGAATATAACACGTTAGAGAAAACGGGATTAATATATAAAGCTGAAAAAAATACAGTCACATACAATAAACTGAAAAGGAGTGATAATATTAGGCACAACGTCAGCTGGGACGGTTCAGCTAACACTCAGCCCGCTGGGACTTCGGGGGCTGGAACGTCAGCAGCTGGAACCTCGAGAGCTGGAACGCAGTAGCATAGACATGAACAGATGGGACCGCATCAACTGGAACATCAGAAACAACTTCAGCTGGAGCATGGGAGCTGGTCCAACAACCGCTGGACCGTGTTCCACCTGAACAGCAGCACGCTGGAACAGCAACAGCTGCACTCACGGCAGCTGGAACACCGACTGCCGGGAACATCAGCAGCCAGAACACCATGCAACAGCTGCAGTGGCAGGACACATAAAACTGAGCAACAACGTAGTAGGAGAGCGGCGGCTCGAACACTAGGGCAGACAGCTGGACCAGCTGCAACAGCCCCAACCGAGCATCAGCCGCTAGAACACAGCGGCAGGGACATCTGAATAACATCGCTGTTATTCTGATGACTCATCACAGGAAGAACGTCGGCTTAACTCGTCACAGGACGAACGTCAGCTGGACAGGGAACACAGCGAGTACATCTCGGGAAGAACGTCGGCTGGACATCAACCCCTGAACGAAGGCAGCTAAGACGGCAGCGGTTTTTTTGAGATATATACAAGAGTTGTTACATTCTTGTACATTCATTCTAGAAGGTTATGACAACCTTCCGGGCTGCACCGGGCAGACAAAACGTCTGGATAAACCAGCGGCCTAGGAAGCCGCAGTATCTTCCGGGCTACACCAGGCAGACAAGACGTCTGGATAAACCAGCGGCCTGGGAGGCCACAGTGACATTCAGGATACACCTGGCAGACAACAAATCTGGAGAAACCAGCGGCCTGGGAAGCCGCAGTATCTTCCAGGCTACACAGGGCAGACAACACGTCTGGATAAACCAGCGGCGTGGGAGGCCACAGTGACATCCAGGATACACCTGGCAGACAACACGTCTGGATAAACCAGCAGCCTGGGAGGCCGCAGTTTTTTCCGGACACACCGGGAACTGGTGGCCCAGCCAAGGGCGTAGAAACCGAAGTTGGCCTAGGCAAGGGCATAGAACCGAAGGGGCCCCAGCCTGGGGCATAATAAACCAAAATGGCCCCAGCCTGCTGGGGCATAACGGCAGTGGCCCTGTCCTGGGGCATAAACAACTGAAGTGGCCCTATCCTGGGGCATAATAAACAGAAGTGGCCCCGTCCTGGGCATAGAACTGAAGTGGCCCCGTCCTGGGGCATAATAAACTGAAGTGGCCCCGCCCTGGGTCATAATAAACTGAAGTGGCCTTGCCCTGGGGCCTAAGAAACTTAAGTGGCCCCGTCCTGGGGCATAAGAAACTGAAGTGGCCCCGTCCTGGGGCATAAGAAACTGAAGTGGCCCCGTCCTGGGGCATAAGAAACTGAAGTGGCCCCGTCCTGGGGCATAAGAAACTGAAGTGGACCCGTCCTGGGGCATGAGAAACTGAAGTGGCCCCATCCTGGGGCATGAGAAATTGAAGTGGCCCCGTCCTGGGGCATGAGAAACTGAAGTGGCCCCGTCCTGGCCGGGCATGAGAAATTGAAGTGGCCCCGTCCTGGGGCATAAGAAACTGAAGTGGCCCCGTCCTGGGGCATAAGAAACTGAAGTGGCCCCGTCCTGGGGCATAAGAAACTGAAGTGGCCCCGTCCTGGGGCATGAGAAACTGAAGTGGCCCCGTCCTGGGGCATAAGAAACTGAAGTGGCCCCGTCCTGAGGCATAAGAAACTGAAGTGGACCCGTCCTGGGGCATGAGAAACTGAAGTGGCCCCATCCTGGGGCATGAGAAACTGAAGTGGCCCCGTCCTGGGGCATGAGAAACTGAAGTGGCCCCGTCCTGGGGCATGAGAAACTGAAGTGGACCCGTCCTGGGGCATAAGAAACTGAAGTGGACCCGTCCTGGGGCATGAGAAACTGAAGTGGCCCCGTCCTAGGGCATGAGAAACTGAAGTGGCCCCGTCCTAGGGCATGAGAAACTGAAGTGGCCCCGTCCTGGGGCATGAGAAACTGAAGTGGCCCCGTCCTGGGGCATGAGAAACTGAAGTGGCCCCGTCCTGGGGCATGAGAAACTGAAGTGGCCCCCTCCTGGGCATAAGAAACTGAAGTGGCCCCGTCCTGAGGCATGAGAAACTGAAGTGGCCCCGTCCTGGGGCATGAGAAACTGAAGTGGCCCCGTCCTGGGGCATGAGAAACTGAAGTGGCCCCGTCCTGGGGCATGAGAAACTGAAGTGGCCCCGTCCTGGGGCATGAGAAACTGAAGTGGCCCCGTCCTGGGGCATGAGAAACTGAAGTGGCCCCCTCCTGGGCATAAGAAACTGAAGTGGCCCCGTCCTGGGGCATAAGAAACTGAAATGGCCCCGTCCTGGGGCAATGGACAGAAGTGGCCCCGGCCAGTGGCAAAGAAACGTAAGTGGCCCCATCCTGATCATAGGACCCAAAGTGGCCCCAGCCTGGGGCATAGGAACTGAAGTGGTCCCACCTAAAGTAGCGCCAAGGGGCGCTGAGGGGCACCTTGAGAGGAGTGCCCGCACCCGGGGCCGCCGAGGGAGAGGCGGGTCAGGGCCCAAAGGTGCCACCCCATTAGGCTTGAAAGTTACGAGGGCCCAGGCCACGTATGTGGCACCTCCAGACAGAGCGTCGCCAGCCCGCCGGCAGGAGAAAGCCCCACACAGGCGTGCCACAGGGGCGCACGCTAGCTCGCCACAGAGGGCAAGGAGGGACCTCACACCTTACCTCCCAAGAGAAACGCAGCTAGGCCCTCCGGCCCGGCCAGGGAAGCTAGCTAAGGGGCACGACGCATACCACAAGGGACAAGACACTATAGGCACACGCCAGACACTGGGGCACCCCTAAACCTAGGTGGAGGCTCCACGCTCATACGTGGAGGGGAACACAGACAACTGTACCTTAGATGTTGAGGAGGGCAGGACGTCCCTGACTGGTCGCTCTGAGACGTTGTCGATAGGAACTGGTGTAGGGTCCATGTTGGGGGCACAGTTGAGCAGGCTAAACTTCTGTGTTTACGAACACAGTCAAGTTTACGAACACGTTTTGTAGGTGAAGCAGCTGTGTGCGTGGCGGGAACAGGGACGCACCAGACCACGGGCAAAGCTTATATAAACACTGGCTGTTGTGCTTGCAGGTTGGGCGGTTAGACACATCTCCACAGACTTACGTTTTCTTCCATCAGAAAACCCACCGCTTTGGAAAGCAGTGTTCTTATCTGATCTTAGAAAGAATGCCAACAGTTTTTGAAACTTTATTTTATATATTTAGAATGTGTCCCTGGAAATTCAGCTTGTGGTCAATGAGAACGCCAAGGAATTTGCCATCTATTTTGTTACAAATTTGGATATTGTTTATTCTGAGATTTATTTGATTAGAGGATTTATTGCCAAACAGAATATAGAAAGTTTTGTCAATGTTAAGGGTGTGTTTGTTGGCAGTTAGCCAAAGATGGACTTTATTTAGCTAAGTATTCACTGTGACATTTAGAGCAAGGGGGTTAGGACTGGAGTAAATAAAGGTTGTGTCGTCAGCAAAAAAATTGGTTTGAGGTATTGGGAGGCATTTGGAAGGTCATTAATGTAGATGAGAAAGAGGAGAGGGCCAAGTATGCTGCCCTGAGGAACACCGATGTTAATAGGTAGGGTGGGAGAAATTGAATTATTCACAGAAACATACTGGAGCCTGTCAGTAAGGTAAGATTTGAGGTATTGCAGGGAGTGTCCTCTGACTCCATAATTATGTAATTTAAGAAGAAGGTTTTGGTGGTTGACAGTGTCAAAAGCCTTACGCAGGTCCACAAATAACCCAACAAGAAACTCATTTTTATCAAGAGCTGCATGAATCAAGTTAATCATACTAATAAGTGCAGCGTTAGTGTTTTTTTGGGTCTGAAGCCATATTGACAAGACCTAAGTATATTGTGTTTGGCTAGATAAGAGTAAAGCTGCTTGTAGATTAGTTTTTCAAATATTTTTGACAAGTTAGACAGGATTGATATAGGTCTGTAGTTGTTAACATCTGTGAGATCACCACATTTGTGGACAGGGGTTACTCTTGCTTTTTTCAGAATATCTGGAAAGGTTTGGAGTTCAAGTGACTTGTTGAAGAGCAATGCAATAGCAGGGGCTAAAGATCTGGAGGCTTTTTTTTTGCAAATTAAAGTTGGTATCTCCTCAAGGGCACTAGACTTGGTTTTAAGGGAAAGGATTATCTCATTAACGTCAGTGGAATTTGTAGGCTTTAGGTACAGTGACTGTGGATAGTTACCTGTAAGATAGTCCTTAACATCAGTACTGGAAGATGGAATATCATTTGCAAGGGATGTCCCAATGGAAGAGAAGAACCTATTGAACTCAATGTCAGAATCAGAGGCTGAAAGCTGACCATCGTTATTGGACAGGAGTGTTGGTTTGTTATTTAAAATCTTCTTTGATCCCAATATTTGTGAAATTGTGCTCCAAGTTTTTTTAATGTTGCTCTTTATTTGGGTAAATTTATCTTCGTAGTATTTAGTTTTGGCTCGTCTAATTATTTTAGATAGCAATAACAAGTAATTCTTTGAGAATTCAAAGAGATTTCTCTATGAATTTCTCTTTGAGATTGCTATATTTCTCTTTAAGATTGCTATATCAAGGTAGCAGTTCCATCTCACAACACACAAACACAAACATAGACAATGAATCACAACTCCCATCTCACAACACAATGAGGATATCATGAACACAAAAGTGAATTGCGTAGCAGTCCCATCTCACAACACACAAACACATAGACAATGAATCACAACTCCCATCTCACAACACAGTGAGGAAATCATGAACACAAGAGTGAATTAGGTAGTATTCCCATCTCACAACACACAAACACAAACATAGACATTGAATCACAACACTTACAATTAATGTATCAAGTTTGGAGACTTGTACACATTTCAGTGCAAGGATCAAGGCAAATAGTCGGTCTGAAGGGTAAACAACTGGGTGGATAGGTTACAGTCACTTAGTTACTACCTACAGTTAGCAAACTGGATTCAGACAATTCTAAAACAAATGTTCCAGAGATGTGTAATCCTTCAATCAAAATGATCTTCTACCAGAAATCTTAGCCAAATATCCCCAGTTTGCTAAATGTAGGTAGTAACTAAGTTGCTGTAACTTATCCACTGCTGCCCACTCGATGGGCCGGCGTGCAGGACAAACAAGCAATTGTGACACTAGCTCTCCTAATGTCAATTGTTCAATTTAAAAACTGTACTTGTTTTTTTTCTTATTATAAAATACAGAAATACAAAATAAACAAGGCACCGTAGCACCCGAACATAAAATGAACCTTCACAGAAACAAACAACCTAACCCGGGGACAGAGTAACCAAGCAGGACATATAAATGACAGAAACATGAACGAAAAACAGAGGGACAAAGGGAAAACAAAGGAGCATAAAACAAACAAACAAGCAAAAAACAAATAAAAACACCTACAATCTAAACATAACAGAAACACCAGGGAACTACCGTGAGGTTACCTTGAGGTGCTTCCGGGGCTTAGCGTCCCCGCGGCCCGGTCGTCGACCAGGCCTCCTGGTTGCTGGACTGATCAACCAGGCTGTTGAACGCGGCTGCTCGCAGCCTGACGTATGAGTCACAGCCTGGTTGATCAGGTATCCTTTGGAGGTGCTTATCCAGTTCTCTCTTGAACACTGTGAGGGGATTGCCAGTTATGCCCGTTATGTGTAGCGGAAGCGTGTTGAACAGTCTCGGGCCTCTGATGTTGATAGAGTTCTCTCTCAGAGTACCTGTTGCACCTCTGCTTTTCAACAGGGGTATTCTGCACATCCTGCCATGTCTTCTGGTCTCATGTGATGTTATTTCTGTGTGCAGGTTTGGGACCAGCCCCTCTAATATTTTCCACATATAAATTATTATGTATCTCTCCCGCCTGCGCTCAAGGGAGTACAGATTTAGGCTCTTTAGTCGGTCCCAATAGTTTAGATGTTTTACTGAGTGGATTCTAGCAGTAAAGGTTCTCTGCACGCTCTCCAGGTCAGCAATTTCTCCAGCTTTGAGAGGGGCTGTCATTGTGCAGCAGTACTCCAATCTAGAGAGCACAAGCGTTTTGAAAAGTATCATCATCGGTATAGCATCTCTAGTGTGAAAAGTTCTTGTTATCCAACCTGTCATTTTTCTTGCAGTTGTGACGGCTACTTAATTGTGTTCTTTAAAGGTAAGGTCTTCCGACATGAGTACACCCAGATCCTTTACATTGCCTTTTCGTTCTATGTTATGATTTGCCTGAGTTTTGTAAGTGGTTTCCGTTTTTATATTTTCATTTTTTCCATAGCGCATGAGCTGGAACTTATCTTCGTTAAACACCATATTATTTTTTGTAGCCCATAGAAAGACCTGATCTACATCTGACTGGAGGTTTGCCGTGTCCTCTATGTTGCCTACTCTCATGAAGATCCTAGTGTCATCTGCAAAGGATGATACAGTGCCATAAGTTGTGTTCTTGTCTATGTCCGATATGAGGCTGAGAAAAAGTACTGGAGCAAGCACAGTACCCTGGGGGACTGAGCTCTTCACGGTTGATGGGCTGGATTTTATTTTGTTGACTATTTTTTTTTTTTTTTTTTTTGAGATATATACAAGAGTTGTTACATTCTTGTACAGCCACTAGTACGCGTAGCGTTTCGGGCAAGTCCTTAATCCTATGGTCCCTGGAATACGATCCCCTGCCGCGAAGAATCGTTTTTTCATCCAAGTACACATTTTACTGTTGCGTTAAACAGAGGCTACAGTTAAGGAATTGCGCCCAGTAAATCCTCCCCGGCCAGGATACGAACCCATGACATAGCGCTCGCGGAACGCCAGGCGAGTGTCTTACCACTACACCACGGAGACTGTTACACATTGGGTTCTGTTGGTCAGGAAATTGTAGATCCATCTGCCTATTTTTCCGGTAATTCCTTTTGAACGCATTTTATGTGCAATAACACCATGGTCACATTTATCAAAAGCTTTTGCGAAATCTGTGTAAATTACATCAGCGTTTTTTTTGTCTTCCATAGCATCTAAAACCACATCATAGTGGTCCAGCAACTGCGACAGGCAAGAGTGCCCTGTTCTGAAACCATGTTGTCTGGGGTTATGGAGATGCTGTGATTGTCGGAAAATCCGACACCATTTAATAATATCAATGCAATTGCAGATAATATTGCTGCATTGTATAAACAAGTTAACCCATAGAAAATGTAGCTTGTAGTGGAATTTTCCGTTAATAGAAAACGGGATATCATTGCCACACACTATTATAAATTCACCAGCTATTCTGCTGGGAATTATTCTTAAATACATTAGTCTTTGGACTTTACCATCATAAAACATCTCATTTGAATTAACTTAATTATCAGAATAAAAATAAAGTAAATGTGACCCTTCTATCAGTTACTGATATCTGGACAAAGTAGGCCAGTAGCATGAGGAAGGAGTGGTCAGCCATTGTTGTTAAGACCAGAGGCGCTCGGGAGTAAACAGCTCCTATCATTTCTCTTGGACGAAGTGTAATGGAGATCATATTAGTGCTCTACCATCATCAACACGCTGTCAACATTAATCAAGGGAAGTGTTCTACCGAAACCCGTTTATCTAGACATTTCTGGCCAGTTAAATGTTAGGTAGATAAGGGCAAACCGGTTAGAATGCGAACAGCCTCTTAATAAAAGGTAATTAAGCCTTGGTCTTTATTTTATCAATTATACAGTGTTTTCTCTGATATAGCTGTCATATATTAAGATTCTGGCTTTACAGCTAGCGCCCTTTGACAGTTCAAGAAGAGGAAGCAAGCTTTGTGTATCAGTTACTGGGTGATGGAAGCTGCCTCACAGAGGATAATTTGGTGTCTACATCCTAGTTATATCTGGTGGACTAAGCCTGCTGTATAATAAGATAAGGAACCTCCTCAATGTATACTAATATATGTAGTTTAATACTGTAGTTTGATTGGCTGCATATATATATAAATTCAATATAAACCCCCCCTAATGTGTAGTGGATCGATTTGTGAGATTATTGCAGAAATATAGTCCACTTAACATCATACAAATTGCTATCGAAATATATATAAATTAACGTTAATATAAATTATATATAAATTCATATAAATTAAATTAATATAAATCTCACAGGTCGGTTCCTACAGTGATTCCATGTATTTTGTAATCTTACTTCTTAGCACTCTCTCAAAATTTTTTATGATGTGCGATGTTAGTGCTATCGGTCTGTAATTTTTTGCCTCTGCCTTATTTCCTCCTTTATGAAGTGGTGCTATCTCTGCTGTTTTTAGTATATCAGGAATAACGCCAGTATCTAGGCTTTGTCTCCACAGAATGTGGAGGGCCTGTGATAGTGGTTTTTTACAGTTCTTGATGAATATGGAGTTCCAAGAATCCGGGCCTGGTGCAGAGTGCATATAGGCATACTGTTTATGGCTTTTGCAAAATCCAGTGGGGATAGGGTGATGTCTGATATATGATTTGATGTTGGTATCATATCTATGAAAAATTCATTTGGGTTATCAATCTTTAGTGCGTTTAATGGCTCGCTGAAAACAGAGTCGTACTGCTTCCTCAGTAGCTCGCTCATTTCATTGTTGTCATCGGTGAAAGTTCCATCTCCCTTTCGCAGGGGCCCGATACTAGATGTGTTTTTTTATCTCGATTTTTGCATAGGAGAAAAAATATTTTGGATTTCTCTCTATTTCACTGATGGCCTTTTGCTCTCTTTCCCTCTCCTGGGTTTTGTATGATTCTTGTAGCTTGAGTTCAATTGTTTCTATTTATCTGCCTAACCTTCTTCGTCGTTCTTGAGACAGGGTGCGACTCTCAAGTTGTTCCGCAATTCGTTTTCTTCGCCTATATAGAGAACGACATTCCCGTTCCAATCTGCATCTCTTCCTCTTTTTCCTTAGGGGTATGCGGTTTGAACATATTTCTAGTGCTACTGAGCTTATTTTTTCCAGGCACTGGTTCAGGTTTGCATTTTCTAGCTGTTCTTCCCAGTTTATTTCTGTGAAGTCCTGGTTTATTTGCTCTCAGTTTATCTGTTTATTATTGAAGTTGAATTTGCTGAAATCTCCTCCACCGGGAATCTGGACTGGTTTTGAAGGTCTATTCCCCATGGTTGTCATAACTTCAATTAAGTTGTGATCTGAGTAACAGGTATTTGTAATCATTATGTTCCTGATCAATTCATCATTATTAGAGAAAATGAGGTCCAGCGTGTTCTCCTTCCTAGTTGGTTCTACTATTTGCTGGTTTAAGGCAAATCTGTCGCACATCCGTAGCAGGTCATTTGCATGTGCCTGTTCATTTAGGCTACTTCCTGGTATTCTTTCTGATATTACTGTATTAGCCAGGTGCTTCCATTTCAGGTGTCGTAGGTTGAAGTCCCCAAGCAGGATCATGTTCGGAGCTGGATTTGTGAGGTTTTCCAAGCAGTGTTCTATTTTCATTAGTTGGTCTTTAAACTGCTGAGGGTTTGCCTCCGGTGATTTATATACAAGGACAATAACTACATTTAGAATCTCTATTTTGATTATCAGAACTTCCACCATATCATTTGAGGTGTTTAGCAGCTCAGTACAGATGAGTGTGTCTTTGATGTAGAGGCTGACCCCACCCTGAAGCCGGTGTTTCCTATCACATCTGAAAAGATTGTACTCTGAGATCCATATTTCACCATCATGGTAGTCCTTTGTGTGGGTTTCTGTTAGAGCTGCAAATACTGCATTTGCCTCATGAAGGAGACCATCTATAAAGTGAACTTTGTTGGATTTGCGTGTTTTTATACCCTGGATGTTGGCAAATATAAATGATGTTATCGTGTTAGTGGAAGGGCTGGATGCCTTACTTGGTGTTAATATCCGAGGCTCTGGTAAGGAGGCCACTGTGTTTGCGTCCAGGGTGTGTTGTTTTGGAAGTGATTCGTCCAGTTTTGGTAGTAGGACGGGTGTTGTGTGGTGTAGTACCTGTGTGCTTGTTGATAATTTGTATTCCAGTCATGTGGGTATCTCCCTTTCCCTCTGTAATCCTGTAGTGGTTTCATCTGACTGTTCCTTTCTCTTATATTATCAACAATATTTCTCAGGAAACAGACGCTTAGGATATTTCTGACAGTATGCATGCCACACATCCCAGGCATCCTGCGACGGAGGCACACACGCATCCGAACGACGTGGGCGACGTATATACTCCGGAATCTCGACAACGACACCTCCAATCACGAGCGGAGGTACATCCCGCGGCACAGATTCATACGGCGCCAAGACTTCCCGGCTGGTGCCTTTTTTCAGCACAAGAACCAAATCACGACCCACCCCAGGGGTTACAGCAGGTGCAACAACCTCCCACTTCGGAGAACCGGCACACGAAAGCGCAGGGGGGCACAGTGGAGCAACATCCGAAACGCAGGCAGGAACAGGCACCACACCATCCCCACCCGTCCCCTTCGCAGGCACGGCCACCATCACTGCATCCACATGGTCCACACCCACACCGTCCAGAGGACCCACAGAGGCGACGTCGCTCACATAGTCCACCACATCCTGGGAAACTGGCCCGGGACACCGGCGCGCCCGTTTCCGCAAAGGGAGTACATCATCAGAACTACAATCATCCAAACTCACAGGACCGGCAGGCCCCGGCGGAGGCAGGCCCTCCAAAACAGAAGAACCGGCACCCCCGGGAGCCGGGACCACATCCGCAGGCGGGGGCGGGACAAGGACTTCCACTGGGACATCCACCACACGCAGTGCAGGCGACGGCCCGACACTCGCACACTCTGGCGCAACAACCACCTCCGGGGCCACAGCAGTTAACAGACGGGACGTACAAATCGTAGCATCCTAATCAACAATCGGAGCAGCAGGCAGGCACCTCAGGCACAGCACTCACTCCATCCTCAGAAGCGTCTGAAGTCAACAGGGGTGGAAAGTCCTCCTCACGAAAATATGCACCCTGCCAGTTGCTCCCACGTCGCACGCTGCAGCTAGATGACCCTCATTACCACGCCTATAACAGATGCGCGGTCACGGGAGACATCTCCCGTCACGCAGGGTGCATTCGCACCTCCACAGATCTCCAGTATCATCTACTGATACTGGTTATAGTTCAAAATGGGCCACCACTTACGGGCTATTCATGCCCGTGCCACCTTTTGGGTGGATTAATCTTCATCAATCATCATCTTCAATCAGGTGCGCGGTTGCCCCCCGATACAGACAGTGGAGCGTGTAACCCAACAAGGACACAGAGGACGGAACACTACTCTTCAGTGACAGGGTGCAGGAGCCGTCAAGCATCCCAGCACAGTGCCCTGCAAGTACCTTGTTCCAACGAATGCTTAGTACAGTACCAAACCGTCCAAAACAAGCAGTTAGGAGATCGTCGTGAAACTCGAAGGGGGCACCACGCACCGACACATACGTCAAGGCGACACTGAGGTTCACTATCTTAACAGAACCGGCGGCATCAGGGAGAGGGTAAATACCTCACACCGCCCCAGAAACGCCTGAAACGCAGCTTGACAGCGAAACTTGACCACAGCGCGGTTCCCCTGAAGCAGCTGGATGCCCACCAATTCCGACAACTGCACATGTAGAACGTCCACTAGGGCAACACCAACCAACTTGTGGTCCACTGGCACCGTGAAAGCCAGACCAGCCGACGAGGTCCTCTGCAATGGAGGCCGGTAAGACACCATGCCTACTCAACAGACGTACCACGCCTACACGGGGGACAGCACCCCCCACAGCCGCCACGGACACCCTCCTCACACAGCCACTAGGGTGGAACTGGCGAGCGACACAAACGATACGTCTGCACCCAACAGCTGCCGACGAGCCCGAAAACTGTACTTGTGGTTCTCAGAGTACAATCTCTTCAGATGTGATAGGAAACACCGGCTTCAGGGTGGGGTCAGCCTCTACATCAAAGACACACTCATCTGTACTGAGCTGCTAAACACCTCAAATGATATGGTGGAAGTGCTGATAATCAAAATAGATATTCTAAATGTAGTTATTGTCCTTGTATACAAAATCACCGGAGGCAAACCCTCAGCAGTTTAAAGACCAACTAATGAAAATAGAACACTGCTTGGAAAACCTCACAAATCCAGCTCCGAACATGATCCTGCTTGGGGACTTCAACCTACGGCACCTGAAATGGAAGCACCTGGCTAATACAGTAATATCAGAAAGAATACCAGGAAGTAGCCTAAATGAACAGGCACATTAAAATCAAAATGTTTATTTAGATAAGGTACATACATAAAAGATATTTTACAAAGAGTGATGGATTTATAGTTAGGGCTAGCATATACAATGCCTAAAGCCACTATTACGCAAAGCGTTTCGGGCATAAAAAATTTAAATGACTAAAGCTTAATACTAATTGAGCATAAAGAGTAAAATGAAAACATGGAATGAAAACATAGCTGAAAAAGCAGCACAAATACAATTCTGTCGACAAACAGCGCTCTTTAAAAAAAAACAGACGTTGCATGACATTAGAGGGGTAAGGTAGGTTACAGGGAATTTATTAGGTATAGCTTCGTTTTTATCTTAAACTGGTTGAGAGAGGTACAGTCTTTAACATGGTTGGGAAGGTCATTCCACAATCTGGGTCCCTTGATTTGTAGAGCATTTCTAGTTTGATTAAGTCGTACTCTAGGAATATCAAAACTGTATTTATTTCTGGTATGGTGCTCATGGGTTCTGTTACAACCTTCTATGAAGCTTTTGAGGTCAGGATTGGCATTACAGTTTAGCGTTTTTATATGTATAATACACATGAGAGAATGTGCAGTGACTTAATGTCTAACATATTCAGAGATTTGAGTAGGGGTACCGAGTGATGTCTGGGGCCAGAGTTGGATATTGTCCTAATAGCAGCTTTGTGTTGAGTAATTAGAGGACGTAAATGATTTTGGGTAGTAGAACCCCAAGCACAAATACCATAGTTGAGATATGGATAGACGAGGGAGTAATAGAGAGTCACCAGGGCAGCGCGGGGTACATAATATCTGATCTTAGAAAGAATGCCAACAGTTTTTGAAACTTTTTTTGATATATTTAGAATGTGGCCCTGGAAATTCAGCTTGTGGTCAATGAGAATGCCAAGGAATTTGCCATCTAATTTGTTACAAATTTGGGTATTGTTTATTTTGAGATTTATTTGATTAAAGGATTTATTGCCAAACAGAATATAGAAAGTTTTGTCAATGTTAAGGGTGAGTTTGTTGGCAGTTAGCCAAAGATGGACTTTATTTAGCTCAGTATTTACTGTGGCATTTAGAGCAAGGGGGTCAGGACTGGAGTAAATGAAGGTTGTGTCGTCAGCAAATAGAATTGGTTTGAGGTGTTGGGAGGCATTTGGAAGGTCATTAATGTAGATGAGAAAGAGGAGAGGGCCAAGTATACTGCCCTGAGGAACACCAATGTTGATGGGTAGGGTGGGAGAAATTGAATTATTCACAGAAACATACTGGAGCCTGTCAGTAAGGTAGGATTTGAGGTATTGCAGGGAGTGTCCTCTGACTCCATAATGATGTAGTTTAAGAAGAAGGTTTTGGTGGTTGACAGTATCAAAAGCTTTACTCAGGTCCACAAATAACCCAACAGGGAACTCATTTTTATCAAGAGCTGTATGAATCGAGTTAAGCATACTAATAAGTGCATCGTTAGTGCTTTTTTTGGGTCTGAAGCCATATTGGCAAGGGCTCAGTATATTGTTAGACCTGCTAAGTATATTGCAAAGACCTGCTACGGATGTGCGACAGGTTTGCCTTAAACCAGCAAATAGTAGAACCAACTAGGAAGGAGAACACGCTGGACCTCATTTTCACTAATAATGATGAATTGATCAGGAACATAATGATTACAAGTACCTGTTACTCAGATCACAACTTCATTGAAGTTATGACAACCATGGGGAATAGACCTTCAAAACCCGTCCAGATTCCCGGTGGAGGAGATTTCAGCAAATTCAACTTCAATAATAAACAGATAAACTGGGAGCAAATAAACTAGGACTTTACAGAAATAAACTGGGAAGAACAGCTAGAAAATGCAAACCTGAACCAGTGCCTGGAAAAAATAAGCTCAGTAGCACTAGAAATATGTTCAAACCGCATACCCCTAAGGAAAAAGAGGAAGAGATGCAGATTGGAACGGGAACGTCGTTCCCTATATAGGCGAAGAAAACGAATCGCGGAACAACTTGAGAGTCGCACCCTATCTCAAGAACGGCGAAGAAGGTTAGGTAGAGAAATAGAAACAATTGAACGCAAGCTACAAGAATCATACAAAACCCAGGAGAAGCAAAGAGAGCAAAAGGCCATCAGTGAAATAGAGAGAAATCCAAAATATTTTTTCTCCTATGCAAAATCAAGGTCAAAAACCACATCTAGTATCGGGCCCCTGCGAAAGGGAGATGGAACCACTCACCGATGACAACAAAGAAATGAGCGAGCTACTGAGGAAGCAGTACGACTCTGTTTTCAGCGAGCCATTAAACACACTAAAGATTGATAACCCAAATGAATTTTTCATGGATATGATACCAACATCAAATCACATATCAGACGTCACCCTATCCCCACTGGATTTTGCAAGTCATAAACAGTATGCCTATGCACTCTGCACCAGGCCCGGATTCTTGGAACTCCATATTCATCAAGAACTGTAAAAAACCACTATCGCAGGCCCTCCACATTCTGTGGACACAAAGTCTAGATACTGGCGTTATTTCTGATATACTAAAAACAGCACAGATAGCACCACTTCATAAAGGAGGTGTAACGGTTCTATTGTTACGTAAAGTATGGTGACAAGTAAACACAGACACTAAGATACTATATATATATATGGTCGAATATACAGAAGTACACAGGTGATACGTTGGTGTGAGTTGAGCGCACTGAGCGTTGGTACAGTATCTCGCAAGTGTCTGCTCTAGACCACACTTGAAAGTAGACTAGCCAATGTTCGCTACACCGCTGCTTATATGCCCGGGCAACGCCTCACCTCATTCATCTCCAAAGGTTGACAGGAATATTAACAAAGCATTTTGGAGCGAGTATATTATTGGGATAATCTACTCGCTACAGAACTCCCCCTCCCAGGGGATGAGAGGAAAAATACTTGATCAAGGAACTTAGCTGGTCGGCGAATTGTACGCCCTGCTCGCGTTACATAACCATCAAAGTTAACTTCCTCCTCTTCGCTGATGTCATCTAACTGGGGTCGTAGGGTGGGAGGTCGCACAGGATCGTCCGTCGTCGTAGGATCAGGTTGTGGTGCGGCTGGTAACTGGGGTCGAAAAGTGAACTGCGTAGTCGGCGGATGTGTCTCTGGATTTAGCAGTGTCGCAGACGTTTGAGACGAAGCCTGGAGCAGAGCAGAGAGCTGAGTGAGGCCGGAGTCGTGGAGCTCTATGTGGGAGAGCGTGGCGGCTCGATTGAGAATTGTGAGTGTCTAAACTCGGGGAGCGAGAGCGTGGCGGCTCGATGCGGTCGTAGTCTGCTGTCTGCTCTGTGTCGAAGCTGTAGCGTCTTGGGTTGATTAGGACTGTACACGCCGAGTACTACATTGTTGACTGTGGAAATTGAAGTCTGGTACTAAAAGATGTAGGCAGTGTGTGGACAAGCTCGGTGTAGCAGGAGAGAAGAATGTGCATAATTGTTGCGTCCTTGGGTCGCTGGTGGAGCATTTAGATCCGGGGCGGATGGGCTCGGGCACCAGGACATTAGGAGGTAATGTAGGCACGTACTTAGGACAACGAGGGAATCACTGCTAGAGCTGAATTGTCCTGGAGGCGACGAAGAGTCGGAAATGCAAGCTGTAAGTCCTGTACTGCGCAAAGGGCTTGAGTCGGCAGAGTATCAAAATGCAGTGAACGTGTAGATGAATCTGACGAAAGAGCAGCTTTCGTGGGCGCCCCTGTAGAACAAGCAGTGCCCTGGCAGCGACGGAGAGGAGGCAGGACAGGCTGTAGATCCCACATGATGTAGTTGCTGATGAAACTGTCAGATGAGTAAGTAACACTCGCTGTGCAGCAAGCTGTAGTTGATGAAACTGCCGAGATGATCGCGATGTAAATCATAGCTGTGGCGAGGGTGTTGGCAGCGTTCCATGACAGGTGGATGCGGTCCACAGCCAGCAATAGCAGTAGAGGTCCAGCGAGAATCCATGTTGTAGTCCATCGTGGCTGGGTATCGTCGAAACTCTCTGGGGTCACCAATGTAACGGTTCTATTGTTACGTAAAGTATGGTGACAAGTAAACACAGACACTAAGATACTATATATATATTTGGTCGAATATACAGAAGTACACAGGTGATACGTTGGTGTGAGTTGAGCGCACTGAGCGTTGGTACAGTATCTCGCAAGTGTCTGCTCTAGACCACACTTGAAAGTAGACTAGCCAATGTTCGCTACACCGCTGCTTATATGCCCGGGCAACGCCTCACCTCATTCATCTCCAAAGGTTCAGATTCAGATTCAGATTCAGATGTTTATTCAGGTAAGGTATATACATACAAGTGATGTTACATTAATGGATTGATATATAGATAGAGCTAGTACATACAATGCCTAAAGCCACTATTACGCAATGCGTTTCGGGCAAGAAAAACATTAATATCTAGAACTTAATACTAATTGAGCATAAAGAATAAAAAGTGTTGAGAACAAATACAAATAAAGATAAAAAAAAGGGGGAACATGACTGAAAAAGCAGCACAAATACAATAGGTTGACAAACAGTGTTGATTAAAAAAAAAAAGAAAATAACAGACATGGGTTGACAATAGAGGAGTGAGGTAGATTACAGGGAATTTATTAGGTAGAGTTTAGTTTTTATCTTAAACTGGTTGAGAGAGGTACAGTCTTTAACATGGTTGGGAAGGTCATTCCACATTCTGGGCCCCTTGATTTGCAGAGCATTTCTAGTTTGATTAAGACGTACTCTAGGAATATCAAAACTGTATTTATTTCTGGTGTGGTGCTCATGGGTTCTGTTACAACCTTCTATGAAGCTTTTAAGATCAGGATTGGCATTATAGTTTAGCGTTTTATATATGTATAATACACATGAGAGAATGTGCAGTGACTTAATATCTAACATATTCAGAGATTTGAGTAGGGGTACCGAGTGATGTCTGGGGCCAGAGTTGGATATTGTTCTAATAGCAGCTTTGTGTTGGGTAATTAGAGGACGTAAGTGATTTTGGGTAGTAGAACCCCAAGCACAAATACCATAGTTGAGATAAGGATAGATAAGGGAGTAATAGAGAGTCACCAGGGCAGGGCGTGGTACATAATATCTGATCTTAGAAAGAATGCCCACAGTTTTTGAAACTTTTTTTGATATATTTAGAATGTGTCCCTGGAAATTCAGCTTGTGGTCAATGAGAATGCCAAGGAATTTGCCATCTAATTTGTTACAAATTTGGTTGGTTGACAGTAATATTAACAAATTTGGTTGGTTGACAGGAATATTAACAAATTTGGTTGGTTGACAGGAATATTAACAAAGCATTTTGGAGCGAGTATATTATTGGGATAATCTACTCGCTACAGAGGAAATAAGGCAGAGGCAAAAAATTACAGACCGATAGCACTAACATCGCACATCATAAAAATTTTTGTGAGAGTGCTAAGAAGTAAGATCACAAAATACATGGAATCACAGCATCTCCATAACCCAACATGGTTTCAGAACAGGGCGCTCTTGCCTGTTGCAGTTGCTGGACCACTATGATATGGCATTAGATGCCATGGAAGACAAACAAAACGCTGATGTAATTTACACAGATTTCGCAAAAGCTCTTGATAAATGTGACCATGGTGTTATTGCACATAAAATGCGTTTAAAAGGAATTACCGGAAAAATAGGCAGATGGATCTACAATTTCCTGACCAACAGAACCCAATGTGTAATAGTCAACAAAATAAAATCCAGCCCATCAACCGTGAAGAGCTCAGTCCCCCAGGGTACTGTGCTTGCTCCAGTACTTTTTCTCATCCTCATATCGGACATAGACAAGAACACAACCTATAGCACTATATCATCCTTTGCAGATGACATTAGGATCTTCGTGAGAGTAGGCAACATAGAGGACACGGCAAACCTCCAATCAGATGTAGATCAGGTCTTTCTATGGGCTACAGAAAATAATATGGTGTTTAACGAAGATAAGTTCCAGCTCATGCGCTATGGAAAAAAATGAAAATATAAAAACGGAAACCACGTACAAAACTCAGGCAAATCATAACATAGAACGAAAAGGCAATGTAAAAGATCTGGGTGTATTCATGTCGGAAGACCTTACCTTTAAAGAACACAATAAAGTAGCCGTCACAACTGCAAGAAAAATGACAGGTTGGATAACAAGATCTTTTCACACTAGAGATGCTATACCGATGATGATACTTTTCAAAACGCTTAATTGTGCTCTCTAGAGTGGAGTACTGCTGCACAATGACAGCCCCTCTCAAAGCTGGAGAAATTGCTGACCTGGAGAGCGTGCAGAGAACCTTTACTGCTAGAATCCACTCAGTAAAACATCTAAACTATTGGGACCGACTAAAGAGCCTAAATCTGTACTCCCTTGAGCGTAGGAGGGAGAGATACATAATAATTTACAAGTGGAAAATATTAGAAGGGCTGGTCCCAAACCTGCACACAGAAATAACATCACATGAGACCAGAAGACATGGCAGGATGTGCAGAATACCCCTGTTGAAAAGCAGAGGTGCAACAGGTACTCTAGAGAGAGAGAACTCTATCAACATTAGAGGCCCGAGACTGTTC
This sequence comes from Procambarus clarkii, assembly GCF_040958095.1. Taxonomy (NCBI): domain Eukaryota; kingdom Metazoa; phylum Arthropoda; class Malacostraca; order Decapoda; family Cambaridae; genus Procambarus; species Procambarus clarkii. The sequence goes on from NC_091157.1 coordinate 38,312,521, forward strand.
AACACGCTTCCACTACACATAAGGGGCATAACTGGCAAACCCCTTTCAGTGTTCAAGAGAGAACTGAATAAGCACCTCCAAAGGGTACCTGACCAACCAGGCTGTGACTCATACGTCAGGCTGCGAGCAGCCGCGTCCAACAGCCTGGTTGATCAGTCCGGCAACCAGGAGGCCTGGTCGACGACCGGGCCGCGGGGACGCTAAGCCCCGGAAGCTCCTCAAGGTAACCTCAAGGTAAGGTGGTCGATTTCGAAACCCAATGATGATGTCAGTTCCTGAACCGATTATGTGCCTCTGTAATCCTTTACACCACCGCCCACGGGATGGGTATGGGGTGCATAATAAAGAAAGAATGATGATGTGACAATGTTTATTGAGTTTTGTAACTAGCTCCTCAAAATTGTAACTTTAGCTAAATGAATTTGTCGGGTTCAGTCCCTGAGCCCTTTATGTACCTTTGTAACCCTTTCCACTGCCGCCCACAAGATTGGTATGGGGTGCATAATAAATGAACTAAACTAAACTCCACACATGGAGAATTAGCTGCACCACAACTTGTCATTAACGTACTGAAGGGCAGTGGAAGAGTAATTTTCTGTGATTCAGTCAGCTCTTCAGGCCCTTAAAACCCAACATGCAAAATAGACACTAAGAATGTTATAACATCTATTATAAACAGCATTGTTAATGCAAAGAGCAGGAGTTTCAGAGTCTCATTTGTATGGATACCATCTCACGTGGGTGTTGTCCAGCATGACGACTCAGACAAGGCAGCAAAAAACTGCATGTGATAAGCCTGAAATTGAGTTGGATATGGGCATTCCAATCGCTGCCGTTAAAGCCGCAATATTTCAGAAAATAGGGAAAAGAGAAGGGAAGTCACTGACACACAAAGGCCAGAAAGCACAAGTATAATGAGCTATGACATGTTTAGAACGGAGAATTATATGTACGGGCAGCATAAAACATCCACTAGACAGTGTGATATTGTAATTGCCAGAATTAAGCTGGGATATCGATATCTATGGCAGGTGGTTGCAGGTAATGAATGCCTCAATGGTGAACATTCCAATTGTAAACTATGTGAACAAGAGCTGGGACATACTCTCCAACACAATATCTGTGATTGCCCTGTTATAAGTGACTTCAAACCTAATGGTATGAGGGTCTTTGAGCTCTGTAAATACTTCATATACTCAGGAATAATGGAAGATATTCTTGTGCTGTACCCAGATTTTGCTAGTGGAGGCTAATAGAGGCCTTACATTTCATGTTCTCACTTGATTTTGGGTCAGTTGCTTTGTTTTTGTATTGAGGCTGGTATTTTCTCCCCTGATTCCATGAATGACTAACCATCCTGTGAGATTGGAATGTTAGTTGAACCTATAGCTAGTTTTTTATCTACACTGTGTAATATCTCTACGCTAATTGTAAGTGACTCCTTGTCATCCTTGACTGCCCTCAGCTCCCCAAGGCATAACTGTGACGTGCTTATGTCTGAAGCTAGACACAGATATAATGAAATAATCAATGATGGAGTCAGAGTCTGTCTCCTGTGGATTCCTTCCCATATTGGTCTTCGAATGCATGATAGAACTGATGAGTTGGCCAAGACTTTTGTTCGTAAAGAGAGAATTGATTATCAATTTGGACTGCCTTTGAGCAGCCTCAGGGCAGTAATATTCCGGGAACATCAACTAAATTTCGGAGACTTGAGACAAAGTGAAATTCACACCAGTTACTCCATCTATCATCATTCTATTATGCAGGAGGTACCGCACGTCTATGGGTCGTCCACTAAGGTTAGCAGACTTCTGGATGTTACCACTGCTAGGCTTAGGCTCGGCTATAAGTACCTCTGGGAATTTGTAACATCTGCTGATGTAGATTTGACTAAGTGTCAGCAGAACTATTCGCATACTTTGCGTCATTATATAATGGAATGTGAAAAAATCGCGGAATTTAGAGATAACACTATCAATAGTGTCCAAGAAATGTGTAAGTACGTCATTCATAATGATGTGCTGGCCGAAATCTTAGCGAAGTATCCAAAATTTGCTTACTGTAAGTAATGCATGCACAAGACTGTAAAGCTGCCGCCCAGTTGGGTGGGTGTGCAGCAAGACTAGTAACTGTGCGACTCATCATAGATGTAAAGTGCTTTGTATAGTGACTGTTGTGAGCCTCTTGTTGAATCACTTGTGACACAAAAGATAATTGATGTGTGTATTTGTGTGGTAATTAAATATGTATGTGTATGCATATGTATATGTACATGTATGCATGTGTATGTGTACATGTATATATAACATTAATAGTTTTGTAACTAGCGTCAAAAGATTGTTATTTGCTTAGCTAAACGAACTTAGCTAAACGAAACATGGTTGAAAGAGGATACTACTCAACTCTTTAACATGCCTAACTACTCAGCAATTCACAACTGTCGTCAACTTCAGAGAGGTGGTGGCACTGCTCTTTACTACCACCAAGAACTAACATGCTTAAAAGAAATTAGAACTAGAGACTGCTATGGGGAGTATATCTTCGCTAGCTTCAGAGTCAAGGGTGCCGAGTCTGTCCTGTCTGTGGGTGCAGTCTATAGAATTCCCAACACTGATGTGTCTGAATTCAACTCAAACCTTAGAAATCTAATACTTGATAACAGACTGAACAAAAACCACCTAATTATCGCAGGGGACTTTAATATTGACCTCTGCGAGCCAGAACACCCTACTGCTGTTAGCTTCCTCAACTGTATGAATTCCTGCTTCCTCATACCCTTAATCACTAGACCTACTAGAATCACTGATAGCACTGCCACGACTCTAGATCACATCTGGACCAACATAACCTCTCCGCTTACTTCAGGTATAATCACCGATAGCACTACAGACCACTACCCCACATTTCTCTTAACTAACATTAGCACACCACCTCTAGAAACAAGGGAGTTAAGCTTTAGGCTGCACAATGAAACTGCTATAAACAATTTTATAACTGCTGCTGATAATGTCAACTGGGAGTCCGAGTTAGGTAACATAGGGGACATCAACCTAGCAGTGCAATCTTTTCTACAAACAACTCTTAGCCTTTATAACACCCACTGTCCTAGGCTTACAAAACAAGTCACAAGCAAAAGGCTTAACAATCCTTGGCTTACAAAGGGAATACTGAAATCCATTAACAAAAAACACGACCTTGAGAAGAAGTATAGGTTAGGAATTGTCTCCAAAGAATTCTCAAAGAATTACTCATTATTGCTATCTAAGATAATTAGACGAGCCAAAACTAAATACTACGAAGATAAATTTACTCAAATAAAGAGCAACATTAAACAAACTTGGAGCACAATTTCACAAATATTGGGATCAAAGAAATCTTTAAATAACAAACCGACTCTCCTGTCTAATAACGATGGTCAGCTTTCAGCCTCTGATTCTGCTATTGAGTTCAATAGGTTCTTCTCTTCCATTGGTTCATCCCTTGCAAATGATATTCCATCTTCCAGTACTGACATTAAGGACTATCTTACAGGTAACTATCCACAGTCTCTGTACCTAAAGCCTATTAACTCCACTGACGTCAATGAGATAATCCTTTCCCTTAAAACCAAGTCTGGTGCCCTTGAGGAGATACCAACTTTAATTTACAAAAAAGCCTCCAGATCTTTAGCCCCTGCTATTGCTTTGCTCTTCAACAAGTCACTTGAACTCCAAACCTTTCCAGATATTCTAAAAAAAGCGAGAGTAACGCCTGTCCACAAATGTGGTGACCCCACAGATGTTAACAACTACAGACCTATATCAATCCTGCCAAACTTGTCAAAAATTTTTGAAAAACTTATATATAAGCAGCTTTACTCATATCTAGCCAAACTCAATATACTTAGCCCTTGCCAATATGGCTTCAGACCCAAAAAAAAGCACTAACGATGCACTTATTAGTATGCTTAACTCGATTCATACAGCTCTTGATAAAAAGGAGTTCCCTGTTGGGTTATTTGTGGACCTGCGTAAAGCTTTTGATACTGTCAACCACCATAACCTTCTTCTTAAATTACATCATTATGGAGTCAGAGGACACTCCCTACATTACCTCGAGTCCTACCTTACTGACAGGCTCCAATATGTTTCTGTGAATAATACAATTTCTCCCACCCTACCCATCAACATTGGTGTTCCTCAGGGCAGCATACTTGGCCCTCTCCTCTTTCTCATCTACATTAATGACCTTCCAAATGCCTCCCAACACCTCAAACCAATTCTATTTGCTGACGACACAACCTTCATTTACTCCAGTCCTGACCCTCTTGCTCTAAATGCCACAGTAAATACTGAGCTAAATAAAGTCCATCTTTGGCTAACTGCCAACAAACTCACCCTTAACATTGACAAAACTTTCTATATTCTGTTTGGCAATAAATCCTCTAGTCATATAAATCTCAAAATAAACAATACCCAAATTTGTAACAAATTAGATGGCAAATTCCTTGGCATTCTCATTGACCACAAGCTGAATTTCCAGGGACACATTCTAAATATATCAAAAAAAGTTTCAAAAACTGTGGGCATTCTTTCTAAGATCAGATATTATGTACCACGCCCTGCCCTGGTGACTCTCTATTACTCCCTTATCTATCCTTATCTCAACTATGGTATTTGTGCTTGGGGTTCTACTACCCAAAATCACTTACGTCCTCTAATTACCCAACACAAAGCTGCTATTAGAACAATATCCAACTCTGGCCCCAGACATCACTCGGTACCCCTACTCAAATCTCTGAATATGTTAGATATTAAGTCACTGCACATTCTCTCATGTGTATTATACATATATAAAACGCTAAACTATAATGCCAATCCTGATCTTAAAAGCTTCATAGAAGGTTGTAACAGAACCCATGAGCACCACACCAGAAATAAATACAGTTTTGATATTCCTAGAGTACGTCTTAATCAAACTAGAAATGCTCTGCAAATCAAGGGGCCCAGAATGTGGAATGACCTTCCCAACCATGTTAAAGACTGTACCTCTCTCAACCAGTTTAAGATAAAAACTAAACACTACCTAATAAATTCCCTGTAATCTACCTCACTCGTCTATTGTCAACCCATGTCTGTTATTTTTTTTTTTTTTTAATCAACACTGTTTGTCAACCTATTGTATTTGTGCTGCTTTTTCAGTCATGTTCCCCCTTTTTTTATCTTTATTTGTATTTGTTCTCAACACTTTTTATTCTTTATGCTCAATTAGTATTAAGTTCTAGTTATTAATGTTTTTCTTGCCCGAAACGCATTGCGTAATAGTGGCTTTAGGCATTGTATGTACTAGCTCTATCTATATATCATTCCATTAATGTAACATCACTTGTATGTATATACCTTACCTGAATAAACATCTGAAACTAGAGGGTTCAGTTCCTGAACCGATTATGTGCCTCTGTAATCCTTTACACCACCGCCCACGGGATGGGTATGGGGTGCATAATAAAGAAAGAAATTACATAGAATAGGGTAGCAGCACATTGCTGTGTATACCTAATTTTGTTAATTTTTTTTTTTATTTTTGCTAGAAATTTCCAACTTAAAATTTTCTATTACATTAAGGAACGAAACGCAATGCGTGTTAGTGACTTTACAAGAATGTAAAAACATCACTGCTATGTACTCTCATAAACCAAATTTATCTTCTTGTATATAAATAAATAAATAAATAAATAATAAGTAAATAAATAGATAAATAAATACAAATGGGGAAGATCTTTGACAATCTGCCTGCTTCCTGTCCTTGTCGAGGCCACTAGTGTTAGTGGCTCTTAGGTAAATTCTGGTAAATTATTACTTTAAAAACAGTATCAGTCACTAAACAAAATATAGAGTTACCTGTGTTAAAAATTCGCTACTTATATTCGTTCAGGTCGCTACTTTCAGCAGTTCTGATCTGGCAACGCTGCGCCGCCCTCAGTCAACAACAACACCGACAGGTAGAGTAGATACGGTACACAAGTGGGATACATGTTGAGGGCAAGCACAATCTTGGTATTTTCTGGGAAGTTCTCTCGGCCAGGGACAGTAAGCCTCCTCTTGTTTTAATATTTCATGGATTAACTATTTGAAGAATATTAATAATGTGACATCGGATATAAATCCATTCACTTAATTACTACAAGTATTTACCTGAGGGCATCCATATCTCTAGTGGCCTCGATAGTGACAAGAAGCCGGTTGCTTGTCAAAGGTTTCCCTGATGATTTGAACCTTGTCAAAGGTTCCTGATGATTTTGAACATAAGTAATGCCTTGGCATTTACAGCTTTGGCGGGTAGGCAGTTCTATTCGGTCCGTAGAATAACCCAAAGCTACTACATGCTACCTAAAGCCTCCTGGCATTATTTAAGTAATAACGAAATATGGTGTATATACTCACTATAATGTTGGTACTGAATGCAGAACATGATCAAATGTATTTTTATTCAGAAATAATATAATTTTATAATGAAATTAGAAGTAAATATGTGGCAGTTCAATTTCAAGTATGTTTATTGAGACAAGAAAATACATCCCAAAGGGATGTGAGAAGCTTAGGCTATTTCTACCTGCTCCCCCTTATGGCAGGTGATGCCATAGGAAGTCATGGTCCAAGTGACAATGTTGTAGAGTGACTTATCCACGATATATTGTCGCCTGGAGAGTGTTTGCTTGTATATCAGCCTCCTGTATACAGTTATCACACTTCTTTGCTCAAATTGTATTATTTAACAAATTTAGTTGGTGATACTGTACTTATTAGAATGCGTATTTATAATAAAATCTAGCATAAATAGCCACACAACATATATATAATTATTTATTTAAAAATATTCTCAAACTAATATTATATAAATAAATTATAAATAAACTAATATTCTCAAACCTATATTGTTTGCTGACGATACTACCCTTATCTATTCAGACCTCAACCCACATACACTAAATAATGTTGTGAATAATGAATTAAAAAAAGTCCACTTATGGATGTCAACGAACAAACTAACATTAAACATCGAAAAGACTTACTACATCTTATTTGGAAGCAAATCATCAAATGCAATTCAGCTACAGATAGACAACATTAACATCAGTAATAAAAATGATGGCAAGTTTCTTGGCCTATTCCTAGACAAGAAACTCAACTTCAGCACCCACATTCAACACATAACTAAGAAAGTCTCTAAGACAGTTGGTATACTCTCCAAAATCAGATATTATGTTCCTAACTCTGCTCTCCTCTCACTATATTATGCACTAATCCACCCCTATCTTAATTATGGTATCTGTGCATGGGGGTCTACCACTGCAAACCACCTTAAGCCCATCATCACCCAGCAAAAATCTGCTATCAGAATAATATCAAATTCTGCTTTCAGACAACACACAGCCCCCTTGTTTAACTCCCTAAACATGCTAAACATAATCTCACTCCACAAATTCTCTTGTGTCAACTACATTTACAAAACCCTGTTCTTAAATGCAAATCCTTGTCTGAAACTCTTCTTGGACAGATGTAATAGGACCCATTATCACCACACCAGAAATAAATATCTCTTTGATATCCCCAGAGTTAATCTTAATCTGTGTAAACACTCTATGCAAATAAAGGGACCCAGTTTATGGAACTCACTCCCTACTGAATTGAAAAGCTGTCCAACTTTTACATCATTCAAAATCAATACTAAAAAGTACCTAATTTCATCTTCATAGTTTTTCACTTTTTGCCTTAAAATTGCACTGTATCAATTGCTACCCAATCTCCCAACCTTTATGTTCCCAATTTGTACATCTTTACCATTGTGATCATTCTGTTTTCTTATATGTGCTGCCAATCTGTTGTATGGTGTTTATAAATCTTGTTTATCTGTATCTTTTGCTACCCAGTCTCCCAATCTTTATGTACCCAATCTGAACATCTTTACCATTGTGATCGTTGCTGTCTTATATGTGCTGTCAATCTGCTGTATGGTGTCTATTAACCTTGTTTAAATTACTAATCAAGCTGTCAATGTAATCAATCAGAGCTTTAATATAACAATATGCTTTAATATACCTACTTATCTCTCTCATCTCATTTTTCTCTTGTAATGCATCTTTATCATTTATCAATTCTGATTGAAATTAGCTACTTAAAATTATCTGCTATATTAAGGACCTGCCCGAAACGCTGTGCGTACTAGTGGCTTTACAAGAATGTATATACTGTACTATCCAATGTATTCTCACAAACCCAATGTACCTTCTTGTATATATATAAATAAATATATATATAAATAAATAAATCATCACACAGCAAAAATCTGCTATCAGAATAATAACTAACTGCTTTCAGACAACACTCAGCTCCCTTGTTTAAATCCCTAAACTTGCTAAATATTAACTCCCTCCACACATTCTCTTGTGTCAACTACATTTACAAAACCCTGTTCTTAAATGCAAACCATGCTCTGAAACTCTCCCTGGACAGATGTAATAGGACCCATTATCACCACACCAGAAATAAATATCTCTTTAATATCCCCAGGGTCAAACTTAATCTGTGTAAACACTCTATGCAAATTAAGGGACCTAGTCTATGGAACTCACTCCCTAGTGAATTGAAAAACTGTAAAACTTTTGCCTTATTTAAAAGCAAAACCAAAAAGTACCTAATTTCATCTTAGTTTCCTACACTGAGCTTTAAATTTGCTCTGTACCTAGCGTTACCCAATCTCCTAAATTTTATGTAGTATCAAACAACCTTATCATTGTGTTCATTGCTATCTTCTTTTATGTGCTAGCCATATGCTGTATTGTGACTACCAATTTTTGTCAACTACCATTCAAGCTGTCATTGCAATCAATCTTATATTGTTTCTGCTGTATTGTGCCTACCAATTTTTGTCAACTACCATTCAAGCTGTCATTGCAATCAATCTTAGCTACCTATGTGCTTTAATATACTGTACCTACAATTTTCTCTCATTTTCTTTTTTTTATTCCATGTAACTGTTATCATATTTTTGTCTATAAATTTTGCAAGTATTTACATCCTTAAAATTTTCTTAGATTAAGGACCTGCCCGAAACGCTGCGCGTACTAGTGGCTTTACAAGACTGTAATTACCATATTATGTATCCTCACATTCACAATGTACATTCTTGTATAAGCATAAATAAATAAAAATAAATAAATAAATAAATGTGTTTGGAAGTTAAATAGACTGCATACGACAATAGTTTTGTTATATAGATACTTATCGTTATTCGTCGGTATGCATTGGCTATTTAAATTACTATGTACTTATATAAACTCTCATGTCTCCTCGCTCATGGAAACCCGAACCCTACACGCTCTCTGATATATTGCTTAATTGATATAAATTAATGAATAAAGCTTATACTTGTATATGTTACTTGAAGCTTTCTTGGCGATCTTTCTGCGACCTTTCAAAGATCAATGTTAATTTTATCTAGATACTGAAATAAACGCAAGTTTTTTACATCAGAAAGGCAGAAATATAAGCTACACTTTAAATCCTTTGTCATAAATATTACTGAAGTGAAAGTGAAAATATATGCATTTTTATAGTTGATGGCTATTTGAGGGAGTGTGAAGCCCTACACTCCAGCTAATATATTGTGTAATTAGCATATATGCTAATAACCCTTAAAAGTCTATGTGTCAGAAGAAAAGACAGATGTAGATGTTAACACTTTGGCGTGCCCCGCGCGCCACCCCTCAACTGTGCGATTTGGGTCCCGGCGTTTCACGGGAGCGCGCGTTAATTCTGAAAAGTGTATAATCAATTCAACTTTGTCACCTTAATTCTCGTCCTACGAGATTAAATTTGGTATCATTGTGTTCGCAATAGAATTCTCTACAGCACTAAATGCATATAAACTCCAAAAGCCCGGCTAATTACCCGCAGCAAACAGAGAAAGTGCGAACGAGTTACCCAGGAGCGCGCAAAAGCGATAAAATGTGTTCACTCTGGTCACCTCAATTTTCGTCCTAGGTCTTTCATTTTGGTATCAATGGGTTCGCAATAGAATTCTCTAGAGGAACATTAGGATATAAAATAAAAAACCTGGTCACGCTCCACCCGCCGACGAGTTGAAGACGGGCCACACGTTAACCGCGAGTGAGCGCCCAGATGCCTTCCAGCTACACTCCCAATTCCTGCCCACAAATGTTTAGTATTTAGTATTTTAGTATATGTAGTATTATAGTTTAGTATTTTTTGTGTAGTAGTTGTACATCACATAAGCATTGTAGATAGCCATTTGCACAAAATAGATGGTAATTTTCTTCGTCCATTTGTGAGTTTTCCTTATGAAGTGATAATATTTGATCATTTGCTCAAAGTGATCAACACCTTTCATGTTTGTATTGTAGTCACAGATTGCATTCGGCTTGTTGACAGTTACCAAACAGTCCCCCCAAAATCGGATAAAAACCTGATTTTTGGCAATTATTTTAGTGGATGACACAATGCTGCGTCATCCCCGAGATTACGGACAGTAAACGGATGATGCAATGCTGCGTCATGCCCGGACTAAAGTGTTAATGTGACTACAGTTCAAGGAATATATTCAAATTCAAAATTCAAATGTTTATTCAGGTAAAGTACATACATACAAGGGGTGATACAAATATTGATGAATTTATAGATAGAGCTAGTACATACAATGCCTAAAGCTACTATTACGCAAAGTGTTTCGGGCAGGAAAAACACTAAAGACTAAATCTTAATTTTAGATTTAGTCTTAATATAATTTAAATGACAGCATTGTAATCATTGCTGTCATCTTGTATGTGCTATCAATATGCTGTATTGTGCCTATTAATCTTTGTTGAATTATCAATCAAGCTGTCAGTGCTATCAATCAGAGCTGTCGATGTGCTTTAATATACCTATTAATCTCTCATTTTTTTTCTTACAATGTACCTGTTAACATTTTATAAATTTTGCTAGATTTTTCCTACTTAAAATTATCTGCTAGATTAAGGAACTGCCCGAACCGTTGCACGTACTGGTGGTTTACAAGAATGTAAACACCATGCTATGTATCCTCACAAACCCAATGTACCTTCTTGTATATATATATAAATAAATAAATGAAAACAAGATATGGTTAAATAAATTATACCACACCACCACCAGTGACCGGACACATGAAAACTACGTAGGCAGCAGTGTCCAGCCAGGCAGGGAACACAGACTGTATAATTCTGATAAATTATATAATTCATAATGATGCATTGATTAACATTAATGTTTTATATTAAAAAATCAGATATAAACTTCGTTTTCAAATGTTTAATGTAATAATATTTCAAGTATAAGAACCAAGATATATTTAGAATTTAACGATTTCCTATAAAGTTGCAATGATATTTTAGTGACACTTTATCATCGTTTACAAACAGAATTTAACTTATACAAGTGTAGTCACTTTAACCCCCTCAACTGCTCGGCTTCCAAAGATATGACACCCGCCCAGTGCGCAGGAAATAAATTCTCTGGAAATTTTTTTTTTTTTTTGTTTTGTTTTAAAAGTCAAAAAATCCTTCCCTGATTAAGGGTATAGTAACAGAAGGTTGAAATTGTACATACTGTACTTTGGCTGCTATGGGGTCTGTAAGTTTGCACGTGACGTTGTCATTCTCTGATGGCCCGTGGCATACGTCCCCTGGACTGGTAGGGCGCCTGGGGCAAGATGCGCGAGTTGCGGCGAATATATTTTTGTTCATTTTTTGCACACAGTTCCAAATACATTTTATTAGTTTTTCATGCCAATCCTATGTATTATGAACACGTACACTATATTATGGCAGTAGAACATCCGTACTGTTCGAAGACACTGTGTTATGTACATGACACATATGTACACATATGTTGCACATATTTCCCATGCATCATGCTAATTTATGTATATGTGCAATCTATTTACACACTATACCCTATCACATACTATATACGTTCACCATCAACACACTCAGAACTCCACGTGTGTCAGCTGCCACATCCCCTCACTCCTCCAACATCCAGTATCTCCCTCACTCCTCCAACCTCTTACTCGCCAACATTGCTTCTCCCACCATACTGTTATTGTTTTTATTACACTATTTACACATGTTATGTATACCTTTCTACATGTTTTATTCACCAGAACTATGCAAGTAAGCCGGTATTGTGTCCAAACTTTACAGTGGCCACCATACACTGCATGACAAATCACACAGCAGCCAGCAGACGATGCTACAATTACGTCACCTCCCTCACCAAAATAGTTCCTCCCAACATACTCCTGTTGCTGTTATTACACTATATACAGTACACACATTGTATATACCCATGTACAAATGTGTTCACCATAGCGAACCACTAGGCTAGTATGATCAGCAAAACAAGAGTGGCTGCCCCACACACACAGTGTGTGTGTGTAATTACCTAAGTGTAGTTACAGGATGAGAGCTATGCTCGTGGTGTCCCGTCTTCCCATCAATCTGTCATATAACGCTTTTAAACTACTGACGGTCTTGGCCTCCACCACCTTCTCACCTAACTTGTTCCAACCGTCTACCACTCTGTTTGCGAAAGTGAATTTTCTTATATTTCTTCGGCATCTGTGTTTAGCTAGTTTAAATCTATGACCTCTTGTTCTTGAAGTTCCAAGTCTCAGGAAATCTTCCCTGTCGATTTTATCAGTTCCTGTTACTATTTTGTACGTAGTGATCATATCACCTCTTTTTCTTCTGTCTTCTAGTTTTGGCATATTTAATGCCTCTAACCTCTCCTCATAGCTCTTGCCCTTCAGTTCTGGGAGCCACTTAGTAGCATGTCTTTGCACCTTTTGCAGTTTGTTGATGTGCTTCTTAAGATATGGACACCACACAACCGCTGCATATTCTAGCTTTGGCCTAACAAAAGTCGTGAGCAATTTCTTTAATATTTCGCCATCCATGTAGTTAAAAGCAATTCTGAAGTTAGAAAGCGTGGCATAGGCTCCTCGCACAATGTTCTTTATGTGGTCCTCAGGAGATAGTTTTCTATCTAGAACCACCCCTAGATCTCTTTCTTTATCAGAATTCTTTAAAGATTTCTCACATAATTTATAGGTTGTGTGGGGTCTATGTTCACCTATTCCACATTCCATAACATGGCTTTTATTCACATTAAATTCCATTTGGCAAGTGGTGCTCCATATACTTATTTTGTCCAGGTCTTCTTGAAAGGCATGACAATCATCTAAGTTTCTTATCCTTCCTTTTATCGTAGCATCATCAGCAAACATGTTCATATAATTCTGTATACCAACTGGTAGATCATATATGTAGACAATAAACATCACTGGTGCAAGAACAGAACCCTGTGGTACTCCACTTGTGACATTTCTCCAGTTCGATACATTGCCTCTGATTACTACCCTCATTTTTCTATCTTTTTCATCCATGTTAGAAGCTTACCTGTCACCCATCCAATATTTTCCAGTTTCCAGAACAACCTTTTATGTGGAACTGTATCAAAAGCCTTTTTTTGGCCTAGATAGATGCAGTCAACCCAACCATCTCTTTCCTGTAAAATATCTGTGGCTCGATCATAGAAACTGAGTAAATTCGATACACAGGGTCTTCCAGATCGAAAACCATACAGTCTTTCTGATATTATATCATTTCTCTAGAGGTGTTCTACCCATTTAGTTTTAATTAATTTTTCCAATACTTTCACTATTACACTTGTCAGTGATACAGGTCTATAATTTAGGGGGTCTTTCCTGCTGCCAGTTTTGTAGATTGGAACTATGTTAGCCTGTTTCCACACGTCTGCTACGACTGCTGTACACAGGGATGCCTGAAAGATCAGGTGAAGTGGAATGCTGAGCTCAGATGCACATTCTCTCAGAACCCATGGTGAAACTCCATCTGGGCCAACTGCTTTGTTCTTACTGAGCTCCTTTAGCATATTTTTCACTTCATCTCTGGACACCTCTATACCCTCTATGTTGTTTCTGGAATTCTTATTGTGTCTGGTTCTCTGAAGATTTAATTTTGTTCAAACACACTTTGGAACTTATCGTTTAATGCTTCACACATTTCCTTTTTATTTTCTGTGAATCTGTTTCCCATTTTCAACCTCTGGATATTATCCTTTACCTGCAATTTATTGTTTATGAATTTGTAGAATAGGCCCGGTTCTGTTTTACATTTGTCCGCTATCCCTTTTTCAAAATTTCTTTCTGCCTCTCTCCTTACTGCTGTATAGTTGTTTCTCGCATCTTTGTATCACTGGTATGTTTGGGGATTTGGCCTCTTCCTATACTGATTCCATTTTTGTGTCTTTTGGTCTCTGGCCCTCTCACAATTTCTGTTGAACTAATCCTGTTTTCTGGCCCTGCATCTCTGTTTTGGTATGAATGTTTGTGTGCCTTACTTGTATATTTTGCAAAATTTGGCATACATTTCATTTACTTCCCTGCCTAGCAACAAGTCTGTCCAATTACACTCATTAAAAAAAAATTGAAGTTCCCCACAGTGATCTCTCCTTAAATCGAGTTTATCGTCTGTTTCAATGTCCCCATTTTCTTCTAGATGATATCTTAAAGCATATTTAATGTCTAACAGGACGTGATCACTCTTTCCCAAGGGAGGAAGGTACTGGATGTCAAATATCTCTTCTTCTTTCCTGGTGAATACTAGATCCAGTACTGACGGTACATCTCCTTCCCTTATTCTTGTGGCCTGCTTTATGTGTTGATACAAGAATGTCTCCAGAATGAGGTTCACAAATATGCATGTCCAAAAGTCCTCTGTTCTTGCTTCATAGGCCTCCCAGTCTATTGCTTTAAAGTTGAAGTCCCCCCAGTATCAACAGTCATGATTTATCTTTATCTGCTTGTACAATAATCTCTCATGACCATTATGAGGCCCCTCTTGTTTGTCATCCAGTTCTTCCTTTGTCCATGTGTTGTTTGCTGGTGGGCTGTAGGCATTTAAAATTATCAGCTTATCATCCTGATTCCAGACCTGCAATGCCATTATGGCAATATCTTGAGGGTTTTCAAATATTAACTCTCTTACCTTCAGGTGTTTTTTCACCAGCACAGCCACTCCTCCTCCCTTCCTAGTTTTCCTGTCACGTCTCCAAACTGAATAGCCCTTTGAGAATATGACTTCATTTAATATATTTCCTTCAAGTTTCGTCTCTGCGAAAATATCTGGGACCCTAAACTGAATTATATCTTGCAACTCCAAAGTTTTTGACCTCACTCCATCTATATTGGTACAGAGCACCACTTGGTTTCCGAACCCCTTGGGGACGAGACCCGTCGGTTATCATGTACTGTAAGTTTGTAAGTGAGAAATGGAAAAAGTAAATTAAAAATGTAAAAAAAAAAAACTAGGGGAAAAAATCGACAGGTTCAAAACGTAAATGCGACCGTATTTTGTTTGTACTCGCCAATAATTGAAGTTCTGATCCGCTTATGTTGATGAAGCATAGTTATTTGCATGGAAAAGGTGGTGGTGGATGTTGATGGTGTTGGGTTGACTGGGTCAACATGCGATGAGTCAGGTAATTACCTAAGTGTAGTTACAGAATGAGAGCTATGCTCGTGGTGTCCCGTCTCCCCAGCACTCTTTGTCATACAGTATAATGCTTTGAAATTACTGACGGTTTTGGCCTCCACCACCTTTTCACTTAACTTGTTCCAACCGTCTACCACTCTGTTTACAAAAGTGAATTTTCGTATATTTCTCCAACAGCTTTGTTTCGTTAGTTTAAATCTATGACCTCTTGTTCTTGAAGTTCCGGGTCTTAGGAATTCTTCCCTATCAATTTTATCGATTCCTGTTACTATTTTGAACGTTGTGATCATATCGCCTCTTTTTCTTCTATCTTCTAGTTTTTGCATATTTAATGCCTCTAACCTCTCCTCGTAGCTCTTGTCCTTCAGTTCTGGGAGCCACTTAGTGGCGTGTTGTTGCACCTTTTCCAGTTTGTTGATGTACTTCTGAAGATATGGGCACCATACAACCGCTGCATATTCCAGCTTTGGTCTAATAAAAGTCGTGAACAATTTCTTTAGCATTTCACCATCCATGTATTTAAAAGCAATTCTGAGGTTAGAAAGTGTAGCATAGGCTCCTCGCACAATGTTCTTAATGTGGTCCTCAGGTGACAGTTTTCTATCTAGAACCACCCCTAGATCCCTTTCTTTGTCAGAATTCTTTAAAGATTTATCACATAATTTATAGGTTGTGTGGAGTCTATGTTCTCCAATTCCACATTCCATAACATGGCATTTATTCACATTAAATTCCATTTGCCAAGTGTTGCTCCATATACTTATTTTGTCCAGGTCTTCTTGAAGAGCATGACAATCATCTAGGTTTCTTATCTTCCCTATTATCTTAGCATCATCAGCAAACATGTTCATGTAATTCTGTATTCCCACTGGTAGATCGTTTATGTAGACAATGAATATAACCGGTGCAAGAACTGAACCCTGTGGTACTCCACTCGTAACATTTCTCCAATCCGATACCTTGCCTCTGATTACTGCCCTCATTTCTGTCAGTTAGGAAATTTTTCATCCATGTTAGAAGCTTACCTGTCACTCCAATATGTTCAGTTTCCAGAACAACCTCTTATGGGGAACTCTGTCGAAAGCCTTTTTTAGGTCCAGATAGATGCAGTCAACCCAACCATCTCTTTCCTGTAAAATCTCTGTGGCTCGATCATAAAAACTGAGCAAGTTCATTACACAGGATCTTCCAGATTGAAAACCATACTGTCTGTCTGATATTATATCGTTTTCCTCCAGGTGTTCTACCTATTGAGTTTTAATTATTTTTTCCAGTATTTTGACTATTACACTTGTCAATGATACAGGTCTATGATTAAGGGGGTCTTCCCTGTTTCCACTTTTGTAGATTGGAACTACGTTAGCCTTTTTCCACACATCAGCTACAACTCCTGTAAACAGGGATGCCTAAAAAATCAGTTGAAGTGGAATGCTGAGCTCAGGTGCACATTCTCTCAGAACCCATGGTGAAACTCCATCTGGACCAACTGCTTTGTTCTTACTTAGCTCCTTGTGCATTTTTTCCACTTCATCTCCAGACACCTCTATGTGCTCTATGTTGTTCCCTGGAATTCTTATTGTGTCTGGTTCCCTAAAGATTTAATTTTGTACAAACACACTTTGGAACTTTTCATTTAGTGTTTCACACATTTCCTTTTCATTTTCCGTGAATCTATTTCCCATTTTCAACCTCTGAATATTATCCTTTACCTGCAATTTGTTGTTTATGAATTTATAGAATAGACCTGGTTCTGTTTTACATTTGTCTGCAATCCCTTTTTCAAAATTTCTTTCTGCCTCTCCTCACTGCCGTGTAGTTGTTTCTCGCATCTTTGTATTGCTGGTATGTTTGGAGGTTTGGCCTCTTCCTGTATTGATTCCATTTTTGTGTCTTTTGGTCTCTGGCCCTCTTGCAATTTCTATTGAACCAATCCTGTTTTCTAGTTCTGCATCTCTGTTTTGGTATAAATTTTGTTGTGCATTTATCATATATTTCACAAAACTTGACATACATCTCATTCACTTCCTTGTCTAGCATCTAGTCTGTCCAATTATACTCACTAAAAAAATTTCTAAGATAGCCATAATGTCCTCTCCTGAAGTCAGGTTTTTAACTGCTTCAACCTCCTTATTTTCTTCCAGATTATAACGCATTGCATACTTTATTCCCAAAAAGACATGGTCATTTTTACCCAAGGGAGGAAGGTACTGAATGTCAAATATCTCTTCCTCCTTCCTGGTAAATATCAAATCTAGCATGGAGGGAACGTCCCCTTCCCTCATCCTCGTAGCTTGTTTAATATGTTGATACAAGAATGTTTCCAGGATGAGGTCTACAAATCTACAGGTCCAAAAATCTTCTATTTTAGCTTCATATGCTTCCCAGTCTATGGATTTCAAGTTGAAGTCAATGACTATCAACAGTTGTGATCTATCGTTATCCACTCTCGCTATAATCTCTCTCATTATTGTTATAAGACCTTCGCGTTTACTATCTAGCTCCTCCTTTGACCATGTGCTGCTTGGCGGTGGACTATATGCATTTATGATCATTAGTTTATCATCCTCATGGCAGATCTCTAGTGCTATTATGTCAACTTCTTGTGGATTGGCAGTCATTATTTCTTTCACCTTTAGGTGTTCTTTCACCAGCACAGCAACGCCACCGCCTTTCCTAATTTTTCTGTCCTGTCTCCAAATTGAGTAGCCCCTTGGGAATATAACCACATTTAAAATAACATCTTCAAGTTTTGTCTCCGTGAGTGCAACAATGGCTGGTGTCTGCAGCTGTATTACATCACTTAACTCTAGTATCTTCGATCTCACTCCATATATGTTGGTGTATGTAATCTTCAGGAACTTGTTCCCCCTCCCATATTCTTCACTCCCCTCTCTCTATTGATTTTGTTGGTTTGCCTTTATGTACCACTTTACTAGTCTGCCTACCCCTATCACTTTGTAGAAAAAAGAATTGATTTCTTCTTCATTCCTGCTCTCATTTAAACTTTTTGCCTCGGCGAGGTTCAGTTTCAGCTTCTGTCTGTCTTCTTTCGAAAAATCTCGTCTTAACGACCACACTTTCCCATCCTCATCACTTTGTAATTTTCTATTATTCCTGAGTACTTCTTCCATTTGTTTGGCACCGTTTAGGGTGATCCTCAAAGGTCGATCTTTCCCTTTTACGTATTTGCCTGTTCTCCTGTAGTCGCACACATTCTCTATGTTAGTAAGACCTTCTACGAGGCCAACAATTTTATCTACTACTTTCGCTTCTTCTACAGCTCTTTCTGACCTAGATGTTATCTCCTTTTCTTTGCAATCAAAAATTATCAGGGACTTACTCCGATCAACTGTGTTTTGCACCAACTTCGGGTTAGATGCCAATTCCTTTCTCACTTCCAGCCTAATGTTTGTTTTATCTTGATTGCTGCAGTGTTTGGCTTCCTTTACTGCTTCTTCAATTTTTTCCTTCTCCTTGGCCACTTGTGCATAGGTGAGTTGCATATCTTTCTTGCACTGTTCTATTCCCTGTGTAACTTCCTCTATCTGTGCTGACAAAAGTTGTTTCTCTTGTTGAATTTCCTTACCTAACCTACTGTAGTCATTTATGTTTAAATTTACTTTAACTTCTTCCAAAGCTATTTTTAAGAGTTTATTTTCTTCTTCCATGGCTTTACAATTTGTTTCCAATAGATTTTTATCCTTGCACAAGTCTTTCACTATATCCTCAAGACATAAAACTTTGCTATTCAAATGGTCATTACTTTCTTTCAATTTACTAATTATTTCTACATGAGAGTTCACTATAGTCTCTAATTTTACCAACTTGTTATGTAGACTGCTGATATCAATGCTTTCTTCATTGAATCCCGCAAAGTCAAGCTCTGTTTTGTTTTTCCTCTTGTCAGTGGCCATCTTGAATGTTCTTCTCTGCACTGGAAACACTAGGGCAACTTTTTCTCATCTGATTTTTCACTTTCCTTAGCACATTCCTGTTATCTCACCTATTTTTCAAAAGCACTATACTGTCTCCACTCGATCATCCGGACTATATGGGAAGGACCCCCAGCCGGATTAGCACGTTTTTCGGATAATGGTACTTTTTCACCTACGAGTCCAAAACTAACCATTTCCAACTATTTTTATACTACAAATAACATAATTTGAATAGACATGCCACATATAATTATTAAATATTCAACTAGAAACCTCAACTTACCTTTTTGTTGTTCGTCTTCTTGATTGATGACACATCTTGAAGTTAAAAATTCTTGATAATTTACGTAACTTATAGTAACACAACACTAAAATTAACACTTAAAATTACTGTACAGTTCATTAGGCAAAGTTAGTTCTCACTGTCTGCTGAGGATGCCTCACTGGTTGAAGGCACTTGGGTTGCGTGTGCCGCCTCACTTGTTGAAGGCGCTTGGGTTGCGCGTGCCGCCTCACTTGTTGAAGGCGCTTGGGTTGCGCGTGCCGCCTCACTTGTTGAAGGCGCTTGGTTTGATTTTCGTACCATATATGAATAAGTGTTGCTTGCCTTCTGTGTTCACTGGCCAGTTGTATCCTCAGCTCTTTTGTTCGCCTAAGGTACGGATACATGTTTCCAACCTCTGGATGAGCACAATTTGATGAAAAATTTATTAATCCGTCAACATACGTCATGAGTACACTGTATTTCGTGGTCATTGGTGTTGGTTCTTCATTGCCTTCTTCATCCTCTTCGTCCACCTCACCAGTAACAGACTGTAGAATCTCGTCTTCACTCATCACACCATATCCTGGATCATTGGCATCTTGTTCAAGCCAATCAACCACATCCTGTCTTTCTAAGTTTTCGCCGGCATTTCTAAACATTCCATGGATTTCATCTGTAAATCCTTCAAAATCCATTTCTTCATCCTCCTCATTTCTGACCGTAGACGTGAGGAGTTTTTTCCAGGAATTTTTCAAAGTCGATTCCTTTAATTCACTCCATACCTTGGCCCAGTGGCTTCCTTGATTGTATAGTTCTTCAAATTCTGAAGGTTTTTTTTAGCCCTGTTATCCACACCAAGTTCAATATCTTCCGGAAGAGGCAAAACCACCAAAACTTCGTTTAGCATTTTTTTGGTGTACAACCTCTTCGTAGCACAGATAACTCCCTGATCCATAGGCTGAATGAGAGAGGTTGTGTTAGGAGGAAGTGCCATACACGTTATCTTGCCATCATGTGAGGTTAACGTGTCAATTCTGGGGTGGGCAGGCGCATTATCAAGCAGCAGCAAAGCCCGAACTTCGCTTGGCCTTATTTTGAGTTTCTTAATTTGATAGGCACGAACTTCCCTGCAGAACACGTCATGAAACCAGGAAAGAAAGATCTCCTGTGTAAACCATGCATTTTTTGAGTTATAATATTTCACTGGCAGTCTGTCCATGCAATGTTGCAAGGCTCTTGGTTTCTTAGATTTGCCAACAATTGCACACGTGATTCTGTCTGTGCCATCGGCATTCGCACACATCATGGCTGAGAGCCTGTCCTTGCAAACCTTACGTCCTGGCACACAACCCTCACTCCTCATTGCTAGAGTTTTTTCTGGTAAACTCCTCCAATACAACCCAGTTTCATCTGCATTATAAATTTGATACGAATAAATATTATTTGCCACAATATATTCTCGTAATTTACGTTTAAATGGTTCTACACTGCTTTCATCTGCACTCAGTTCTTCACCGACAATTTTCCTCTTCACAATATTGTGCCTACCCTTGAACCTTGCAACCCACCCTTCACTCGCTTCGAAATTCTTTATTCCAAGGCTTTCAGCAAATCTGCTTGCAGCATTTTGTATTTCTGGGCCGCGAATTGTCACACCAGCTGTGCGGTGCTGAGCAAACCACTTGTACACAGCCTCATCCAACTGCACATGCGTCGAAGTTTTCATAGTTTTTCTACCACAACCTCTGCTAGTGCTTGCACCTTCACTTTCACAGGTTGAAATGAATTGCATAAGTTTCTCTTTTTGTTTCCTTATATCAGAAACAGTACTAGTGCCTATATTAAATTCCTTGGCAACACTTAAGGTCGACCGGCCAAGTTCACAAAGTTATATAACACGTAACTTGTCCTTAATTGTTAGGACAACCTTCTTCCTCTTACCACCGCCAGAACGATTCATGCTGCTACCAGACATAGTCTTGGCCAAAAATGTTCAAAGTTACTATGAAAATAAAAAAGTTATTAAAAAAAATATTTCACTAATGGCGCGGCACTGTGGTGTAACACGAGGCTAGAGAGCACATGGCTTGACCAGGCCTGGACGGGTCCAGTCGGGGCAGGGAGGAGGCACATTACGTAGGCCGCCAGGAGGAAAAAAATATATATATTTTTGAAGGAAACTTCAGCCTGTGCAAATTGTTTTTAGGAAACTTGTATGGAATTTTTTATTACATAATTACTAGTATTTCTTTTGATTTTGGCTATGATGAATTGTTCTAAAATTGATAGCAATTACTGTACTGTAGTGTATAGGCCACTCCCCATCCCCCCCCCTAATCCCCCCAGGTGGTCCCTCCCAACGCTCCCCTCTCTCCCGACACCACCCACCCACCCCACCCTCCCCTACACCATGCGCCTCGAATCTCGGGCAGACGGGATTAATACCGTATGGCCCGCCTCATGTTTTCATATACGGACAAAGGCACGATTATCCAGGCGACTGACCGGATAGTGTAATTTCTGCAGAAAATTAACCGGGCCCCAACATTTTATCCAACTAAACCTGCTTTAATCCGGTCCCTGTGGCTATTTTGGCCGGATATTGTGATAACTTTATCCGATCGCGATTTTGGCCGTATAAGGGCGTTTTCCGGATGTTTGAATCCCGGATAATCGCGGGGTTACAGTACCTTTATGTTCACTGGGGACACCACTCATTATCATCAACCTGTACTACTATACTTAGGATTGTTGAAATATGCTGGAGCTCCTCTGATGCAAGTGTTGACCCTAGGGGTGTCACCTTTTGAATCCAGGTGATGAAGGTGCATCATTGAAGCATTTTGAAGGTGCAGGTGATGCAATGTGAGCTTTCTTGGAAGCCATTGCAAAAGACTTTAATTGACATTTGTTTCATTCCCTTGGATCTTGTTTTTAAAAACTTCATATACAAATTGTACAGACTCATCATGTCCTTAGTTTCAAACTCGCTGTAACTCGTGTCCATAAATGCCAGAATGTCTTCAAAATTTTGCTGAACTTTTTCCATATTACATTTTTCCTTTAACGTTTCTTCATCCTCTTCCTCTCCATTTTCATTGCACTCTTCTGGCTTTTTTGCTGTGCATACTAATTCTATAATTTCATCATCAATCATGTTTCAATTGTTTGGGGGCTTCTTCATCAAAATCTATCCACCTATCTATGTCATCTTCTATTGTTTCAGTCACCACTTCAGCTCTCAGTTCAGGGAACTTAATCTCCTTGACATAGGCTAGGAGTTCCTCTCTTAATTTTTTCCTCTCGCTAACTTTCTTCACCGGAAATCCTTCAAAATCTGCTTCATCATCTTCCTCAGGAAACAGACTTGACGTGGGCCAAAGTTTTTTCCAACCATTTCTTAGTGTTGTCTGCTCTACCTCATCCCATGTACTAGCAATAGTCCAGATAGCTGACTTTATTGTTAGGACTTTATAAAAGTCCTTAATTGTTCCAAGCTGATTATTAAGACGTCTGGCAAACATCCTCTTGTAGTGGTGTTTAAGGCTCTTAATTATTCCTTGATCCATGGGTTGGATCACTGAAGTTGTATAGGGTGGTAAGAACGTTCCAATAATATTGCCATTTACTAGCTCATCACCTGGTGGATGCGTTGAACTGTTATCTAGCAGCAGCACAACTTTGCTGTTTTGCGGGAGACCAACACTTTTCAGGTGCTCTTTCACCTCGGGTACAAAGTTCTTATTAAATCACTCGACAAATATTACTCAAGACATCCACGCACTTGGCTGGTCCTTATAAATCACAGGGAGGCACCTGGCTGACTTTAAAGCCCTGGGATTTTTACTAATTCCAATCACAAGTAATTTTAATTTGTGCGTGCTAGCTGCATTTGCACAGCACAACAAAGAAATTCTCTGTTCTGTTTATAACCACCTGAAGGATCGTCCTCACCACTATGAGCAATCGTGTCTGTGAGTAGCATATGCCAGTACAAACCTGTCTCATCAGCATTATAAATTTGCTCTGGAGATAAATTTTGTTCCTGTATCATCTTCGCAAATTTACTTGCATACTCATCAGCACCAACAATATCAACAGATTGTCTTTCACCATGTACTTTAACCCTCAAACTGCTGGGGGCCAAATCGCTTTAACCCTCAAACCGCGCAAATCATATATAAATTATATCTTGAAGGTTATCTTGAAATGATTTCGGGGTTTTTTAGTGTCCCCGCGGCCCGGTCCTCGACCAGGCCTCCACCCCCCAGGAAGCAGCCCGTGACAGCTGACTAACACCCAGGTACCTATTTTACTGCTAGGTAACAGGGGCATAGGGTGAAAGAAACTCTGCCCATTGTTTCTCGCCGGCGCCTGGGATCGAACCCAGGACCACAGGATCACAAGTCCAGCGTGCTGTCCGCTCGGCCGACCGGCTCCCTCTGACAAGCCAGGACTCCCTCTCCCGGCTATCAGTGACAAAACCGAAACCGCGCACATCATTTATATATGATTTCGTGTCTAGCGCTATAATTTAAATGCCCCGCCTGGGATAGGGGCAGCTATAGTACAGCCACGACCGATAGTTACCAGATGCCACCTAGAAAAAAAATCCAGGCCGACATTCTTGGGTGTTACAGCATCAGTATTGAGCAAGCCACCAAGGCTGGCGCACGCAGCACGAGCTCACAGCACCACTGTTCAGCTTGTGACCACAGCATTGCCTACAAATACCATAATATAAATGATACTGCTATTATTTAGCAGTGATAGTATTACTGAAGCCCCCTGACTGTGATAAAACTGACCAGGATTCTGATAATAGCAGGATTGTGGTGATATTTAGCGCGGTGCTCCATGGAGGGAGGAGTAAGGCTGTGGAGGGAGGGTTGTGGCGTCGTTTTCTGGCTGTGTGTGGCCACCATTTATTGACTGCACTCACCATACCAGCTTAGTGGTATGGTGAGTGCACACAAATGTAGTTACTTATATATAACGTGTGTATAATGTGAGATTACAGCGAGAGGAGTAGGTTGGGAGCCGCCATTTTGGTGAGGGAGGAGCGTCGTCTGCACGACTTGGCATGTTGTTTACTGATGGCCACCATTGGTCTTTGGGCACCATACCAGCTTATTTGTACTGGTATGGTGAATAAAACGGGTAGATACTTATATGTAATGTGTGTATATAGCATAATAACACCACAAACAATATTGTTGGAGGACAAATATTAGTGCTTCTGGCCTTGAGGGTGGCCGCCGATCTAGCTGACTGTGTGAGTACTCACCTAGTTGTGCTTGCGGGGGTTGAGCTCTGGCTCTTTGGTCCCGCCTCTCAACTGTCAATCAACGGGTGTACAGGTTCCTGAGCCTATTGGGCTCTATCATATCTACACTTGAAACTGTGTATGGAGTCAGCCTCCACCACATCACTTCCTAATGCATTCCATTTGTCAACCACTCTGAGTAGCTACGTCTTTGTGCCTTTACTCACCATACAAGCTTAGATGTACAGTTATGGTGAACAAAACATGTAAATACGTATATATAACGTCTGTGTATAGTGAATAAATACAGAAACAGTATTGTGGGAGGTGAGTGAGGTGGTGTTGAGGGAGGGAGTGGCAGTGAGTGGCTCGCTGGTGTTTGGCGGTCACTCCTCGTTGCTTTTTGACTCACAAGACCAACTTAGTAGTTCGTTATGGTGTACAAAACATGCAGATACTTATATATAACCTGTGTATATAGTGTAACAACAGCAAAACTATTTGTTTATTGTTTTATGAACATAATAATTGAATCACTAATATGCACACCATAATTTTGAGTACAGTGATGGTTCACACATTTTATAATATAAATATACCTCAATTCACTGTATGGAATAATATTACTGTAAAAAAACTAAGAAAAAATCAGAGACATTGAAATAATTAGGTAATAATATATTTGTGGCAACTGCCGCCTGACAGCTCGAGCGGACTACACCTCGTCTGGCGAAGGCTCTGCCAACGCCCCTTTTCTGGGGGGAGCCCCGTCGGCTCCCCGGAGCTTTACTGGCTGATATGCTAATGTCAGACTTTGGCATCAGTCATGTGTATGGAGTTCTAGGGCCTACCGGGGACCACGGCCAGAACCTGGCCCCCTCAGAGAGGCAAGGGGAGCAATGGCCTATAGAAACCCCAGTGTGGTTGGAAGCATTCTATGTCTGCCATCGACCGGGTCAAGCATCCAGAAAGGTAAGCATTCCAAAACAAACCCCTATTCTGGTGAAAATTGCTACCTAAAGCCGAACTAGTGGATAGAACTCTTCAACAGAAAACAAGGAAACTAGTATGATGTCATACGTCACCGCGCCGCTGTCTGCGCAGCTCCCCCCTCCCCGGGAGGGGGAAGGGGGAGCCCCAGACCTCCCACGCCGGCTATCCACCCATCAGTTCTTCGGCTGATGCTATAGGCAACGGTTATGTGCTCCGGCTCCAGTGGTTGTTTCAGCACTGTACCTAGAATGTGGTGTCTATTTTCTAAGTGGTGCGTGAGCCGGGAGTGATTCTCCAGTACTCGGGCTGCATGCGCCTAGGGTTCCCTTCCCTAGGTGCCCTGTAAGTACTGCCCTTGGGGCTTGGGGCCACCTTCCACAAGTTCCTTGGGTCCTGCCTCTGCTTGGCTGTTTACTGCTTGGTTTTCGGCCGCTCTTTGTGTTCTCGGGTGTTCTGTCTCCCTGGTTCGCCTTAGAGTAAGGGGCAGTTTTTGCACTGGTGGGGCGCAGGGTACTGTGCAGCTTGTCTTTACCAATCATAGCGGCCGGCTCTGTTCCGCTTGGGTACGCTGTCCTCTTGCGGGGTTTTCTTTTTCTTTTTGTTTATCTACCTGGTGGGGGGGTCTGCCTTCGTTCTTGCCCCTTGTGTCCCTTGTGTTCTGAGTATTTTCTGGTGGTACCCCCTGCTAGGTCCCCGTGAGTGTACACGTCCCGGGGGTTCAGCTCTTAGAAAGTTGTTTGGTAGCTTTGGGTGCCGGTTAGCAGTACCCTGCCTGGGATTACCTGAGCGCGAGTCCTCTTATAGTAAACGCTCGGGACCCTGGGAAACCCCTGGGGGCGCGCGGGTCCGATGGATGTGACCCCAGAGTCCCCCCCCTCGCTTCCAGCGAGTTTGAGGGTTGCTCTCACCCTTTGTCTCTGGGTAACTCTCTGTTTTGCCTCCGTCTTCTGCCTGTGGGGTCGGTGACACCTTCGACCCGGAGTCCTGCGAGTTTGGTTGCTCATTGGGGCTCGGTTACCCAGTTGTGCTGACAAAGCGGGTGCGGGCAGCAGGGGCGTTGCACTTGAGCCTTGGTGGTGGCAACGTTCTCGTGGTTTCCTCCCCGGGAGCCCCGGGGCTGCCCCGTTGTAGTTCGTTTTGGGACTTGGGGGTGTTGATGGCTTCGGTTCCATCCACGCCCCTTTGTCTTTCCCCTGGATCACCCTTCCTGCCTGCATCCGGTTCCTTACCGCCTGTAGGTTCGGGGCGGCGTTTTTGATGGTGTTGAGACTCGGGCTGTCTCGGGGAATTCCCCTTCCCGGGTAGGGACGGGGGCATTTGAGCCTGTCCCTCCAGCCGTGTTGTATGAGTCTGCCAGTGGGTTCCCTTCCTTAGTGTTTTCAAGGCTGCCCCGGTTTTCTGGTACGGCCGGGGCTTTGGGGGAACGGCTCGGCCCCGGGGCCTGTCGTGTAGGTTCCCGGGGCTGGGAGGGGCTGACTTGGGGGGCCTTGACCCCGTTGGACCCCGTGGGGGTTTTTATCCCCCTCTAGGCGGGGCTTGTGGTTACGCGGAGTGGGGTCTTTCCTCCCCACTCGCCGTACGTGCTGTTGGGCGTCGGCCCCTCCCCGGGCTCGGTTCCTTGGCCTTTGAGTCGGTTGGTTCCGTCCTGTGGGTGGATGTTTTCTCCCACCCCTTTTTGGGACGGTGTTTTCGTCATGTTTCCCCGTTCGATGGGGTTCTGCGTGACTTCTGATCTCGGGTGCGCCTGCGCCTTCGGGACTAGTGTTGGCTTCTGTGTTCTCGAGGGTACGGGAAGGTTTTTCGCTACTTCCCGCATTATTGGAACGTCTGTCGGCTCCTCGTCCTTGTTGCCCTGTTGGGCTACTTGTTGCCCTGTTGGGCTACTTGTCGCCCTGTTGGGCTCCTTGTCGCCCTGTTGGGCTCCTTGTCGCCCTGTTGGGCTCCTTGTCGCCCTGTTGGGCTCCTTGTCGCCCTGTTGGGCTCCTTGTCGCCCTGTTGGGCTCCTTGTCGCCCGGTTGGGCTGCTTGTCGCCCGGTTGGGCTGCTTGTCGCCCGGTTGGGCTGCTTGTCGCCCGGTTGGGCTGCTTGTCGCCCGGTTGGGCTGCTTGTCGCCCAGTTGGGTTCCTTTTTGGGCTCTTTGCTTCTTTGGCCAGTTTTATTGTTCCTGCTTCCTCTTTTGGCTACTTTTCTCGTGCAGTAGTCCTGGCTGGCGCCTTCCCGCAGAGAGGGTGTGCGGTTCGGCCAGTGTGTTATGCGCATGCGCCGTGGAATTTGTTTTGGTCTGGGCAGTGTTTCAGTGCTGGTGTTTTGCGCCCTTTTTGCTACAGTGCTTCGCCTCTCGTTCTTCTCCCTGGCTGCGGTATGTGCCCCTTCGCGCCGGGGGTGTCCTGGTTCCCAATTGTGGGGGAGGACACCGCGGTTTTCCCTGTCATGGGTGTGGACCGCCGCCTTCGCCTCTCCCTGCTCTCCTGCTGGTCCGGCAGGGTTCCGGCTCTGGCGTCTTCACCTGGCGGTGCTCCCAGGTTCTTCTGGGCACGGTTGAGTCGTCCAGTTCGTGCCACCGTTCGCCAGGTGAGTTTCTGCGGTCTGGCGTCTTTTGGCCGGGCGCTGGATGCGGAGTTGTTTATATACCTGTCTTTATTTAGGTATATTTTTGTACGACTGAGACTGTTCGCACACCAGTGACTGTCCCTTTTTTCAACCCTTCCTGTCCCCCTCATGTGCATGTCCAACCCATGCTGGAGTCATTCAGGGGACCCTCCTTATTTAATGTTGTGAGGTGTGGGGGTTGTAGGGTTGGTTCTGTACTCACCTGGTAAGGCTCCTGGCTGTGCTTGCAGGATTTGAGCTCTGGCTCTTGAGTCCCGCCTATCTGGTAGAACTTGCGGGATAGTACCAGTGGAGTGCAGTGGTGCTATTGGCACAATTGGGGAACACTGTATTACCATCAGAGGTCTGTGCTTGTTACACGACCTACTTGCGAGCATAAACCTTCTTGCTGGTTCGTCCGTGGACTTCCAGGGCGCACTAGCCTGTTTTCGTATGGCAGTTCCTGCCCGTCCTGGTTGTGGGGGTATGTGGGCCGGTGGACTGCTCCTAGCAGCTGCCTGGTGGGCCACCCTCTGGCCGGTCTAGCCTGGCCTTGGGCCGGGCTTGAGGTGTAACAGAGCTCCCAGTACGTACCTCGTCCAGCAGGTATCGAGCGGGGTTTCTCCGCCGTCGGTCGCCTGGTGCAGGTTTCTGGGCCTGCGGGGTTTTGTCGTGTCTCCGTTGGCCCTGTCTGGGGTCTGCCTGCTCCGTTCTCTGCCTTTGCAGAAGGGAGTTGCTATTTGCATGTTGCATGTTGCAGTGGTGCCTGTTACTGCTGCTGCACGTGTGCATTGGTACCGTGTTTCACGGTGGCGTGTCCTTGTTCCTGTGTCCGGTTGTGGAGTGGCACTTTGCTGCCGTTTTGTGCCTGGGGATTGCGTGGGTTTTTTTCTGTCCCTGCCTGATTGTCCACCCCTGGTTGTTATCCTGGGGTTTTTTGTGCTTCTGCTCTTTCTTCCTGCCTCCTCTGCAGCAGGGGTGTTCTGCACGTGTTCTTAGGCATTTGTCAGCCTGTGTCCTGTGATGTGCTTCTTTGTCTCGGTCTATTGCAGTTGTTCGTACCCCTTGGTTCGGGTACTGTTCTGGCGGCGACCTTTCTGCCTTCTTTGGTTTCCTATTTTTTTTTTTTTTTTTTTTTGGGTCTTGCGATGTCTCGCGTCGACCCGTCGTTTCTGAACTCCTGGCGGGCTTGCATGCTTTGGGGAGTTTTTCTGTTTGGCAGACGTTCCATCTCCTTGTGCTGCCTGGGTTTCGGTGGTCGCGCCCGAGATCTTCCCGCGGCTCCGCCTTTCCTGGGCTCGGAGGGGCCTTGTCGGGGCTGCTTATGTTCTGCCTCGCGGTCTCGCCTCTGGTTGGTGGTCGGGTGGCTTCGTGGTAGGTGTCCCACCTGTGTGCTTCTCTGGGCGGCAGTATGGGGTATTTTGGCGGTCCTTCCTTTTCCTGTCCCTTCTTGGGTGGTTACTCTTGTTAGTTTGGTTTACTCTCGGCTTGGTTTTCTGGTGGGGGTTGGGGGCCGTCGTCTTGCCACATACTGTCGCCTCTTTTCGTGCGGCGCGGGCGGAGCCGCTTCAGCTTGCTTTCGGTCTTGGTGTTGCTTCTGCACCGTTAGTCAGCTGTCTTGTGCGTCGTTTCACCTCAGGCCTGTTCGTGCGCCGCTTGCACCATCCTGGTCTCTGGTCAGCGTGCTCTGTCTTCTCCTCGGTTGGTAGTGCCCCTTCGGTTCCGGTGTGTTTTTTCGTCGGCTCTTTCCTTTTGGCCTTTGCCTCTGGGGGTCGAGTTGCTGAGTTTTCTTGCTCCTTCGGTTTTAGCGTTTTGGTTGTTCGGTGGCAGCAGTCTCCATCTTTTCTGGCGCGGGGTGGGGCTGCTGCGTTCTGGAGGGGTCCAGGGTTTGTTGGTGCTTCGTTGGTCGGGCCGGGGGTATGTCGTTTTTGTGTTCAGTGGCGGCCCTCCGCTGTTATTTGCGTGCCACGGCGTTTGGGTCCGGAGCGCGTTTTGCGTTGATCCGGTTCTGTTCTTCCCGGTTCGGGGTGATAGTGTCCCGGGTGGTCAGCCGTGTTCTTGCGGCTAAGCTGCCTGTGTTCTTCCCTCATGCCTGTGTCGTTTGTGGCTTCGCTGCTCTCGCTACCGTCTGGGCGACGTGGCCTTGCGGTCTTTTGGGCATGGATTTTTGGTGTTCGTGCAGGGGCCTTGCTGCTCGTTGTTCTTGTGTTGTTCCCGGGACTTTTCGGGGCTGTGGCGCCTTGGGTTGGCGTTTGCTGCCGGTTGTCTCGCCTCCTTGGGGGGTGAGTGGTGTCCGCCTCCCGGTTCTGTCCCTTTGACCTTCCTCTGTGGGTAGTTAGCTCCGGGGAGCCGACGGGGCTCCCCCCAGAAAACCAGCGTTGAATGTAATGAAACGCCATTTTCTGGGTGAGACCGGAGGCTCCCCGGCACCCCTCCCTCCCTCCGGTCGGCGTTTTTTTCGCGTGTTTTGACATCCAGCCTCAGAACTGATGGGTGGATAGCCGGCGTGGGAGGACTGGGGCTCCCCCTTCCCCCTCCTGGGGAGGGGGGAGCTGCGCAGACAGCGGCGTGGTGACGTATGACATCATACTAGTTTCCTTGTTTTCTGTTGAAGAGTTCTATCCACTAGTTCGGCTTTAGGTAGCAATTTTCACCAGAATAGGGGTTTGTTTTGGAATGCTTACCTTTCTGGATGCTTGACCCGGTCAATGGCAGACATAGAATGCTTCCAACCACACGGGGGTTTCTATAGGCCATTGCTTCCCTTGCCCCTCTGAGGGGGGGGCAGGTTCTGGCCGTGGTCCCTGGTAGGCCCTAGAATTCCATACACATGACTGATGCCAAAGTCTGACATTAGCATATCAGCCGGTAAAGCTCCGGGGAGCCTCCGGGTCTCACCCAGAAAATGGCGTTTCATTACATTCAACGCTGGTTTTTTGCCACACTTCCCTACCCTATTGCGGCTAAAATATGCTACCTACGATTTTTTTGTTATTTTTTCCGTGATCAGGGAACAAAAATGAACACTTCTATAAGACGAAATAATTTTTTTGATTTTTTTTTTGTTGGGCCTGTGGGTGTGAATTCCATTTGGGCCCCTAGTGGTTTGAGGGTTAACACCCACAGGTGCAACAAAAAAAAAATTCAAAAAAATTCTTTCGTTTTATAAAAGTGTTCATTTTTGTTCCCTGATCATGGAAAAAATAACAAAAAAATTCATAGATGGCATATTTTAGCCGTAATAGGGGTAAGGGAAGTCTGGCAAAAAAGGTCAAGTAAACGATCTACCAGTGGGAATACAGAATTACATGAACATGTTTGCTGATGATGCTAAGATAATAGGGAAGATAAGAAACCTAGATGATTGTCATGCCCTTCAAGAAGACCTGGACAAAATAAGTATATGGAGCAACATTTGGCAAATGGAATTTAATGTGAATAAATGCCATGTTATGGAATGTGGAATTGGAGAACATAGACTCCACACAACCTATAAATTATGTGAGAAATCTTTAAAGAATTCTGACAAAGAAAGGGATCTAGGGGTGGTTCTAGATAGAAAACTGTCACCTGAGGACCACATTAACCACCGTCGCGGAGTTTATTGAGAAATTTCCCCAGTGCGCATGAAATGAAGTGTTCCCCAAAAAATCTTTCTTCGTAAAATGATAAATTCCCTTCCCTGAACATTGCTATGTAAAAATAAGTACCAAATTCCACTTACTTTGGCTGTAGGGACGTGGACAAGATGCGCTGTGACGTCATCAGGGCCTGGTCGCCCGTGCGTGACTCGCCCAGACACACTCGCGCAGGCCATTCAAGCACCAGGTGTTGCCACAAATATATTTTCAATTATTTGTTTTATGTATTTCCAATGCGGTTTTATTTGTTTTTTATCGTATATAATGCATATTTGTGTCCTTTACAACATGTATACAGTAGAAAGTTCATAATGTTCCATGGAACTGTGATACATGTGTCAGTAATGTGTCCACAATAAATGTTTATTGTCGCAATATTACCTGTTAAAAAATCACTAAAATTACAATATGTACAGTTTCACACACTACACAGTAACACACTTTATTACACACTTAGGCCAAAGCTAGAATATGCAGCTGTTGTGTGGTGCCCATATCTTAAGAAGCACATCAACAAACTGGAAAAGGTGCAAAGACATGCTACTAAGTGGCTCCCAGAACTGAAGGGCAAGAGCTATGAGGTGAGGTTAGAAGCATTAAATATGCCAAAACTAGAAGACAGAAGAAAAAGAGGTGATATGATCACTACGTACAAAATAGTAACAGGAATTGATAAAATCGACAGGGAAGACTTCCTGAGACCTGGAACTTCAAGAACAAGAGGTCATAGATTTAAACTAGCTAAACACAGATGCCGAAGAAATATAAGAAAATTCACCTTCGCAAATAGAGTGGTAGCAGTTGGAACAAGTTAAGTGAGAAGGTGGTGGAGGCCAAGACCGTCAGTAGTTTCAAAGTGTTATATGACAAAGAGTGCTGGGAAGACGGGACACCACGAGCGTAGCTCTCATCCTGTAACTACACTTAGGTAATTACACTTACGTAATTACTCAGTACTTCGGAAGTGAGTAGTAATCAACGAAGTAGCCCATGGTACACAGCGCGACTTCGCTCTCAGTGCACCAGGTACAGATAAATTTTCGCTTCCTGTTTCTTCATTTTGTGTGCTTGCAAATAACGCACTCACGTACACCCTTGGCTTTAGAACTTGTAGGTTGCATGTAACCAAGCTTGTAAAGCATAAGGTAGTATTGAAAAGATTATAGGAAAAGATCAATTTGTACGGTAGTCTTGAAAAGATCGCTTTGTATGGTCCCACACAGGAAGAGATTCAGCTTACCTCAAGAGTGTCAGTTGGGAAGAGATTCAGGTATTCTTGAAAAATCTATGGAAAACACCACCATGGAAGCCGCTAACACTGTTCATCTATGCTATTTGTATCAGATGCATCATCACTGAACGCAGAAAACGATTCATCTAAGTATCATCTAAATAAATAGTATAGGATTGCAAGGGTGACGCTCAGAGCTACAACTGGATACGCTCGCTATATCGTCCTCATAGGTGCTGTATCACTTGCATCCGACCTTTGTGTTAGGTCCTTATT
The DNA here is from genome assembly GCF_040958095.1 of Procambarus clarkii. Classification (NCBI taxonomy): domain Eukaryota; kingdom Metazoa; phylum Arthropoda; class Malacostraca; order Decapoda; family Cambaridae; genus Procambarus; species Procambarus clarkii. The sequence continues at coordinate 38,346,314 of NC_091157.1, forward strand.
GCGCCTGGCTTCCCCAATGTTATGACCCTTATGTTCTTCAAACAATAAGGTTTGAATTTCACCGACAGAGCATTATCTTTCAACACCGCGTCGGACAGGTGTTTGGGAGCCAGAGGCACGTGCACCACCCATGGTTGCTCATTCAGTACTAACCCAGCCAGCAGCCCTAGGGCATTCTGGGATTTTTTCCCAAGATGGCTGCCTCTCACTGGAGGTCCTGCGAGTCCATTTCGTACACAACCAACCTCGTACACATTTAGAATTGGTTACGAAAAATCAAAACGAGTTTTCTCGGTTGGCGCAGTTTCCCGCTGACCGAGAAAACTCGGTTGGCGCAGTCAAGTTGTTAAGAACATTGTGCGAGGAGCCTATGCTACCTCAGAATTGCTTTTAAATACATGGATGGAGAAATACAGTACTAAAGAAATTGTTCACGACTTTTGTTAGGCCAAAGCTAGAATATGCAGCGGTTGTGTGGTGCCCATATCTTAAAATGCACATCAACAAACTGGAAAAGGTGCAAAGACATGCTACTAAGTGGCTCCCAGAACTGAAGGGTAAGAGCTACGAAGAGAGGTTAGAGGCATTAAATATGCCAAAACTGGAAGACAGAAGAAAAAGAGGTGATATGATCACTACATACAAAATAGTACAGAGCACCACTTGGTTTCCGAACTTTAGTTATCCGAAACTTCCAGTTTCCCGATTGGGGTTGGGGAGTCATGCTACCCGAACAAAGTTCGGGTAGGAAGGGGTCCGCCAAGCGTCCCGCCGGCTTGTGGTGGTGGGTGGGAGATGGTCCAGTTTGCCCACTGTGACTTCACAGATTCACGGCCTATTATTCCTATTATTTTGAATTGCCATAAGGCTGGAATGTTCATTCTGTGCTTTTGTTTTACATATCTGCACAATCAAGAAACATCTGTGCACCATGTCGGCTCCAAATGCAGCATTGCGTCAGTGATGGCTGACCAGTGGGTGGATGGATGAGGGAGCTTAGGTGGGAGGCAGTATGAGAGAGGAGGGGAGAATCAGTGAGAGAGAGGGAGAATTAGTCAGAAAGGGAGGGAGAGAGAGAGATGCTAGAAGGGAGGGGGAAGTAGGGAGAGATGCTCAGAGGGAGGGGGAGGTAGGGAGAGATGCTCAGAGGGAGGGGGAGGTAGGGAGGGATGCTACGAGGTAGGCAGGAAGGGACGGAAGTAGTGAGAATTAGGGAGGGAAAGGCAGGCTGGCAGGCACTGGCTGGCTGGCTGGCTGGCAGGCAGACAGACAGGCAGGCAGGCAGGCAGGCAGGCAGGCTAGCTTGCAGGCAGGCTGGCTGGCAAGCAGGCAGGCAGGCTGGCAGGCAGGGAGTGAGTGGTAGTCACGCGGTTGAACCGCGTGACCTTCAAAAGGGAGTATGGGATGTAGGGAGGCGGGTGGATTGTCGGTGGTAGGGGTGGTGGGGGAGAGACCGGCTCATTCCCGAAGATAAGCTTAACACACACTACCCGTTAGCATGATGGCAGGGAGGGAGGCAGGCTGGCTGGGAAGGAGGCAGGCAGGCAGGCTGGGAAGGAGGCAGGCAGGCAGGCTGGGAAGGAGGCAGGCAGGCAGGCAGGGAAGGAGGCAGGCAGGCAGGGAAGGAGGCAGGCAGGCAGGCTGGGAAGGAGGCAGGCAGGCAGGCTGGGAAGGAGGCAGGCAGGCAGGCAGGCTGGGAAGGAGGCAGGCAGGCAGGCTGGGAAGGAGGCAGGCAGGCAGGCTGGAAAGTAGGCAGGCAGGCAGGCTGGGAAGGAGGCAGGCAGGCTGGGAAGGAGGGAGGCAGGCAGGCAGGCTGGGAAGGAGGCAGGCAGGCAGGCTGGGAAGGAGGCAGGCAGGCTGGGAAGGAGGCAGGCAGGCAGACAGGCTGGGAAGGAGGCAGGCAGGCAGGCAGGCAGGCTGGGAAGGAGGGAGGCAGGCAGGCAGGCTGGGAAGGAGGCAGGCAGGCAGACAGGCACGCTGGGAAGGAGGCAGGCAGGCAGACTGGGAAGGAGGCAGGCAGGCAGGCAGGCTGGGAAGGAGGCAGGCAGGCAGGCTGGGAAGGAGGCAGGCAGGCAGTCAGGAAGCGATATATGGGTGTTGAAGTGAACCGTGAACCACGTGACCTTTGAGAGAGTGTGTGTGTGGGTTTGGGGTGGGGGGTGGGAGAGGTGTGTCGGTGGTTGGGGAGGGACCGGCTGACTCCGTAAGCCTAGCCACACTCCACAGACCTGTGACCCAGATTTGTTTCTTAAATGTACAGTACATCATCGTATATTTTTGGCAGGATGTGCCTGCAGGCTGGCAGGATGTTCCTGCAGGCTGGCAGGATGTTCCTGCAGGCTGGCAAGATGTTCCTGCAGGCTGGCAGGATGTTCCTGCAGGCTGGCAGGATGTTCCTGCAGGCTGGCAAGATGTTCCTGCAGGCTGGCAGGCAGGCTGGCAGGATGTTTCTGCAGGCTGGCAGGCAAGCTGGCAGGATGTTCCTGCAGGCTGGCAGGCAAGCTGGCAGGCAAGCTGGCAGGCAAGCTGGCAGGCAAGCTGGCAGGCAGGCTGGCAGGATGTTTCTGCAGGCTGGCAGGCAAGCTGGCAGGATGTTCCTGCAGGCTGGCAGGATGCTCCTGCAGGCTGGCAGGATGTTCCTGCAGGCTGGCAGGATGTTCCTGCAGGCTGGCAGGAAACATCCAGAGGATGTTTGCCAGACGTCTTAATAATCAGTTAGGAACAATTAAGGACTTTTATAAAGCGGATCAGGACTTCACTTATTGGTGAGTACAAACAAAACATGGTCGCATTTACGCTATGAACCTGTCGATTTTTTCCCCTAGAGTTTTTTCATAAATTTTCTGGGGGGAGCCCCGTCGGCTGCCCGGAGTTATCCCAGGCTGATATGCTAATGTCAGACTTTGGCATCAGTCATGTGTATGGAGTTCTTAGGCCTACCGGGGACCACGGCCAGAACCGGGCCCCCTCAGAGAGGCAAGGGGAGCAATGGCCTATAGAAGCCCCCGTGTAGTTGGAAGCATTCTATGTCTGCCATCGACCGGAACAGGCACCCAGAAAGGTAAGCGCCTCAAAACAAACCCCTATTCTGGTTAAAATTGCTACCAAAAACCGAACTAGTGGATAGAACTCCCCAACCGAAAACAAGCAGTGCCGTCACACATCGCCGGGCCGCTGTCTGCGCAGCTCCCCCCTCCCCGGGAGGGGGAAGGGGGAGCCCCAGACCCCTCGCGCCAGCTACCCACACCTCAGTTCTTGAGGCTGATGCTATAGGCGATGGTCGTGTGCTCTGGCTCAGGTGTCGCTACTGCACTGTGCTTTGCGTGTGGTGTTGGTTTTGTGGGTGCGAGAGCCAGGAGTTATCTTCAGTACTCGGGCTGCATGCGCCTAGGGCTGCCTTCCCTAGGTGCCGTGTAAGTACTGCCCTTGGGGCTTGGGGCCACCTTCCACAGGCTCCTCGGGGTCTGCCTCTGCTGGTCCGTTTTACCTTTCGGTTTTTCGGCCGCCTGTTGGGCTCTTGGGTGTTCTGTTCTCCCTTGTTACCGGCAGGTAAGAGGCAGTTTGCACTGGTAGGGGCGCAGGGTGCTGCTCAGCTTGTATTTCCCGACATCGCGGCCGGCTCTGTTCCTTGGGGTTCGCTGTCCTCTTGCGGGGTTTTGTTTTTCTTTTTCTTTTTGCCTGGTGGGGGGGTTCTGTCATTTTATTCAGTTTGTTTTTGCCCTTCCACTGTTCTCCTCGGTGGCGCCCCCTGCTAGGTCCCCATGAGTGTACAGGTCCCTGGGGTTCAGCTTTAGAAGTTTGCTTGGTAGTTTTGGGCGCCGGTTTGCAGCACCCTGCCTGGGACTACCTGTGCGCGAGTCCTCTTAAAGTAAACGCTCAGGACCCTGGGAATCCCCTAGGGGGCGCATGGGTCCGATGGATGTGACCCCGGAGTCCCCACTCGCTGTGTGCGAGTTTGAGGGTTGCTCGGTCCCCTTGTCTCAGGGTGACCCTCATTGTTTTTGCCTCTGCCACGCTACCTGGTGGGTCGGTGATACTTTCGACCCTGAGTCCTGTGAGTGTTGCTGCTTGCTTGTGACTCAATTTACCCAATCCTCTGATGATTCTATTCGGGTACAGGCGGCGCGTGCGTTGCAGTCTAGGTTTCGTCTGTTGCAGCGCGCTCGGTTGGTTGCTTCCCCGGATGCCCCGGGGCTGCCCCGCTTTGCTTTTCGAGACCCGGACTTGGGGGTGGGGGTTGCTTCGATCCTGGTTCAGACTGCACCTCCTCGTCCTTCCCCTTCTGTTCGTTCTGGTCCCCCGCCCCTGCTTCCGGCCCCGAAGCGTCTGAGGGTTTCGGGGTCGGAGCAGGGGTTACTTGATCTCGAGACTCGGGCACCTTCGGGGGTTGCCCCTTCCGGGGGGGCGGCAGAGGCATTCGAGTCTTGTCTCCCGGCCGAAGCTTCAGGGTCTGACCAGTGGGGCCCCCTTCCTCCAGCTTTTCCGGCTGCTCCGTCCTTGTCTTGTGGGGTCGGGGCTTGGGGAGAGGACTCGGCCTTGGGTCCTGTGGTGAAGGACCTCGAGGCTGGGGAGGGGCTGACTTGGGGGCCTTGGGCCCCGCTGGACCCCGCCTGGGTTTTTCTTCCCACTGAGCGGGGCTTATTGTTACAAGGAGTGGGGTTTTCTTTTCCCCCCTCTGCGTATGAGTTAGATTTGGTGTCGGCCCCTCCCCGGGTTCGGTTCCGTGTTCCCCTGGGTACGTCGGTTCCGTCCTTCCGGAGGTTTTCGGCTTATTGCATCCAACCTGGTGTGGTGCAAGCGGCCTTTGCAGCTTACCTCCTGCGTGACCCGGATTATGCCTCGGAAATGGATCCGTCCACGTTCAGGTTTGGGACTTCGTTCCCTTTCTGGCTCCGTTACGAGGTTCCGGAGTCGTCCTGGCTAGCAGACTGCCCCTTGTTTGGTCTGGATTCCTGGCATTCCTTCTGTCGTTCCTGCACGCTGGAGTGGCGGGAAGCTTCCACGGTGCTTCAGGTTTTCCTGGGGGGCGAACTTGAGTACCTGAATGAGTGCTTGTTTGCCCCTGCCCTTCCCCGCGATGTGGGCGTTATTCAGCTCCATGTGCAGGTTCCCTCCCTTTCGGCGGCGCTCGTTGCGGAGGACTTGTGCGCCCGGGGCCTTTTGAGTTCGGCCTTGCGGTTCTTTTCCCTCCAGGAGCTGTCTTCGGATTGGCTCATGGAGGATGTGGGGATGCTTGGGTCCGTCCCGGGGTCCGGCACCTTGTCCTCGGCTGCGCGTTCGTCGGCTGCCTTGTTGAAGCTGTTCACACCGATTTTGCGGGATGCGGTTTCCCTGTTTTATGCTTCCCATCTCGCGTGTCGGCAGGCGGTGCTGGGTTCCTCCGTGGAATCTGCTTGGGCTCTGGCTCTTAGGCGTTCTTCACCTTTTTGTCCTCTCCTGTTTGGGGAGTCGGCCGTGGCGCAGTTTATTCAGGCTGCGTCGGCGGCTTGTCGTTCGATGTCGGACTTGATGGTTTTCCGGGGGTCCCGGGGTGGGTCTTCCCGGAAAGGTCGTGCCAGGGCTCGGGGTTCCTCTCGTCGTGGTAGGCCTCTGGTGTCAGGTTTGGGGTTGGCTCCTCCTGCGGACCCTCCCTCGTCTGGTCGGCGCGGTGTTCGTGCTGTGCGGGGTTCTGGGTCTCGTAAGGGTCGCCGGCCCTTTCGCGGTTTGCCCCCTTGACGGGGCAATGGGGGGGGCGGCTTGCGCTGTTCGCCCGCGCCTGGTCCCACGATTCGTGGGCCTTTCGGGTCATGTCTCGCGGCCTGCGGTGGCGTTGGGTGGCCCCTCCCCCCTTTGGGGGGTCGGGGCTGGCAGGGCAGGCTTCTTCCCCTGCGCTCTGTCGAGTCGTCTTGGAGTGGGTACGCTTGGGCGTCATCGAAACGACGTCGTCCCTCAGATGGGTTTCCCGTCTGTTTCTGGTTCCGAAACGGGACTGCGCGGACCTGCGGTTCATTCTGGACTTGTCCCGTCTGAACCCCTGGGTTCATTGCCCCTCCTTTCGGATAACTACGCTGTCTCAGGTTCGCCTCCTCTTGGAGCTGGGAGCTTGGATGGTGTCCCTGGACCTCCGGGACGCTTATTGGCATGTCCCGATTCATCAGCAGTTCAGGGACTGGCTCGGTTTTGTTGTGGGGCGTCTGAGTTACCGCTTTCGTTGTCTCCCGTTCGGGTTGAACCTGGCACCTCACGTGTTCACGCGCCTTACACGGGTTGTGGTGGCTCGTTTGCGTCTCCTAGGTGTTCGGGTGTTGGCCTACCTCGACGACTGGCTGGTTTGGGCTCCCAGCCAGTCAGCTTGCTTGCTAGCTAGGGATTTGGTTCTTTCCCAGCTCGCCGAGTTCGGGTTCTTGGTGAACTGGAGGAAGTCCCATCTGGTTCCCTCTCAGGTTCGGACTTGGCTGGGTCTCGTTTGGGACTCTCGAACCGCCTCCTTGTCTCTCCCTCTGGAGTCTCCTGCGGCTGCGGTCCCGCCTTTGTCTGTTTCTGGAGGGCCCTCGGGTCACCCGGCAGTTGCTCGAGGGGCTGTGCGGGAGCCTGAACTTCGCGATGGTGGTCTACTCGCCGGGTCAGGTTTGGCTTCGACGGCTGTTCTGGTTCCTTCGGGGTTCCCCCTTCCGCCTCTCTCGCGATCGCAGAGTTCGACCCCCGGGGGCCTTGCGTCGGTTGCTGCGTCACCAGCTTCCTCTTCGGGTTTTTCAGGGTTCAGTGCCTAGGCGCCTACCCGAGCCCTCGCTCGATGTGTACACGGATGCGTCGTCTCTCGGCTGGGGTTTTGTGACCAGTGCTCACCAGGCCGGCCAGGGGCATTGGGATCCGTCCTTCCGTCGAGCTCACAGCACGGTGCGGGAGTTCGCGGCAGTGTGGTTTGCTCTGGGGAGGATTCAGGTGGCCCGCGGATCGACGATTCGGCTCCATTCGGACTGCTCTCCGGTGGTTCATTGCCTGAACCGCGGGGGTTCGATGCGGTCTTTGTCTCTTTGGGGTTGGTCGCTTCGGGTGACTCGTCTGCTGAGTTCTCGGGGTTTGGTTCTCCTGGCGGTTCACGTACGGGGCGTGTCCAACGCCTTGACCGACGCTCTGTCTCGCTTCGTTCCCCTCTCCACGGAGTGGACGGTCGACGACGAGTCCTTCCGTTGGCTTTGCCAGACGTTCGGGCGCCCCGAAGTGGACCTCTTCGCGTCGGCGTGGTCGCGGCGTCTTCCCGTTTATGCGGCGCCCTTCCCCGATCGCGAGGTCGTCGGGGTCGATGCCTTTCGGCTAGACTGGTCGAGGTGGGGGTTCCTGTACCTCTTTCCCCCGGTTCAGCTGTTGCTCCAGGTCCTGACTCGCTTAGAGACTTACCAGGGGAGAGTTGTCCTTCTGGCCCCTTGGTGGCCGGCCCAGCCTTGGTTTCAGGCGCTGGTTGCTCGGTGTCCGAACCCGAGGGTTTTCCCGCGGCTCCGCCTCTTTCAGCAGATCGGGCCGGTACGTCACGTGGCTGGTTCGATCTTCTCCTCGAGTCTTCGCGTATGGTTTTTTTGACTCGAGTCTATCATCATCTCTATGGTGATCAGGTGGCCTCCTTGTTGGTGTCCCACCTGAGGGCTTCTTCTCGGCGGCAGTATGAAGTTTCCTGGCGGTCCTTCCGTTTCTTTTTGCGTCTTCGTCGTGTTAGCTCCTTGTCTGTTCGGGTGGTCTTGTCCTTCCTCTCGTGGTTGTTTCAGGACCGTAATCTTATGCCTAACACTGTCGCTTCGTATCGTGCGGCGCTGGCGGAGCCGCTTCAGCTTGCTTTCGGTATCGATGTTACGTCTGCGCCGTTTCGCAAGCTGTCTCGTGCATTGTTTCACCTCCGGCCTGCTCATGCGTCCCCTGAGCCGTCCTGGTCTTTGGACAGAGTGCTCGCTTTCCTTTCATCTCCTCGTTTCGTTGTGGCCCCTTCGGTCCAGGATTGTTTTTCCAAGGCACTTTTCTTGTTGGCTTTGGCCTCTGGGGGTCGGGTAGGGGAGCTTCATGCTCTCCTCCGGCGCAGGGGTTTCTGCTCTTTTGGTCGTGGTGATTGTTTTGTTCGTTTGCAGCCGTCTCCTTCTTTTCTGGCGAAAAATGAGTCTGCTGCGTTCCGGAGGGGTCCATGGGTGGTTGATGCTTGGTTGGTCAGGCCGGGGGTGCATCATGTTTTGTGTCCGGTTGCGGCGCTTCGCCGTTATTTGCGCGCCACAGCTTCTGTGTCCGGGGACGCGCTGTGGGTTGATCCGGTTTCCCTTCTTCCCTGTTCGCGGGTTCGGGTCTCTCAGGTCGTCCGCAGGGTTATTAGGTCCAGCCAGCCTGCGGTCTATCCCCGTGCCCATGACATTCGTAAGTTCGCGGCTCTTGCTGCCGTCTTTGGGAATATGTCTTGGTCTGATATTCGGGCGCGGGGATTTTGGCGGTCGAACAGGGTCCTGGCTGCTCATTACCTTGTGAATGTCCCTGGGCCTCGTCGGTCCTGTGTTGCTTTGGGTCGGCGGTTGCAGCCAGTTGTCTCGGCTTCGAGTTGAGGAGTGAGCAACGACCGCCTCCCGGGTAAGTCCCTCTTTTTTCTGTCTGTGGGTAGTTAGCTCCGGGGAGCCGACGGGGCTCCCCCCAGAAAACCAGCGTTGAATGTAATGAAACGCCATTTTCTGGGTGAGTCCCGGAGGCTCCCCGGCATCCCTCCCTCCCTCCAGTCGGCGGTTTTTCGCGTTTTTGACATCCAGCCTCAAGAACTGAGGTGTGGGTAGCCGGTGCAGGGGTCTGGGGCTCCCCCTTCCCCCTCCCGGGGAGGGGGGAGCTGCGCAGACAGCGGCGCGGCAGTGTGTGACGTCACACTAGTTTGCTTGTTTTCGGTTGGGGAGTTCTGTCCACTAGTTCGGTTTTTGGTAGCAATTTTAACCAGAATAGGGGTTTGTTTTGAGGCGCTTACCTTTCTGGGTGCCTGTTCCGGTCGATGGCAGACATAGAATGCTTCCAACTACACGGGGGCTTCTATAGGCCATTGCTCCCCTTGCCTCTCTGAGGGGGCCCGGTTCTGGCCGTGGTCCCCGGTAGGCCTAAGAACTCCATACACATGACTGATGCCAAAGTCTGACATTAGCATATCAGCCTGGGATAGCTCTGGGGAGCCTCCGGGACTCACCCAGAAAATGGCGTTTCATTACATTCAACGCTGGTTTTTTGGACCCATTTCTTTTTACATTTCTAGTTTATTTTTTCCTCTCTATTTCTCGTATACGAACTTACATGTTAACCGACGGGTCTCGTCCCCAAGGGGTTCGGAAACCAAGTGGTGCTCTGTAACAGGAATTGATAAAATCGATAGGGAAGATTTCCTGAGACCTGGAACTTTAAGAACAAGAGGTCTTAAATATAAACTAGCTAAACACAGATGCCGAAGAAATATAAGAAAATTCACTTTCGCAAACAGTGGTAGACGGTTGGAACAAGTTAGGTGAGAAGGTGGTGGAGGCCAAGACCGTCAGTACAGTAGTTTCAAAGCGTTATGTGACAAAGAGTGCTGGGAAGACGGGACACCACGAGCGTAGCTCTCATCCTGTAACTACACTTAGGTAATTACCTGCTTGCTTGCCCACTCACCCACCTGCCTGCCTGCCCACTCACCCACCTGCCTGCCTGCCCACTCACCCACCTGCCTGCTCGCCCACCCACCCACCTGCTCGCCCACCCACCCACTTATTCACCCACTTGTCTGCTCATCCACTTGCCTGCTCAAACCATTTCACCCACCAAGCCCATCTGCCTGCCATCCCTTCATCCAAAACCCACCTTCCTGAACCCACCTATCCCTGCCTGCCCACCCACCCATCTGCCTACCCACCCACTTTCACTGCCCACCTACCAGCTAGGTAACTAACCACCCAGTAACCACCCACCCAGCCCCACACACTAATTAGTGTGTGACAATTCAAATCATGAGTGTGGTATAAAAATTGTTGGAAATAGCCCCTTTTGGACTCAGAGGTGAAAAAGTACTATTATCTGGAACACGTGATTATTCGGCTGGGGTCCTTCCCATGTAGTCCGGATAATCGAGTGGAGACAGTACTGCTTGAACGCCAGTCATCCCTTAACCATTAAACTGCGCATGGCGTATATATACGCCATGAGTAACATGTTCCATGGTGCGCATGGCGTATATATACGCGTAGGGTGCCAGGCACGATTCAAATGGCCCTCGGCTACACGGGGTTCACATTAGCTTCCTCAGGGCTCTTGTAAACAGACACCATTTAAAAAAAAAATCATGGGCAATATTCTCCAGTGTGAGAGGCACAGTACTGTTGGAGCAATCAAGGCTGGCGCACGCAGCATTAGCGAACAGCATTGCTGTTCAGCTTGTGACCACAGCATCGCCGAAAAATGTCAAAATAAATATATAACTGCTATTATTTAGGGATGAAAATATTACAGAGGACCCCTGACTGTGATAAAAATGACCAGGATTGTGATAATAGCAGCATTGTTGTGATAATTAGCGCTGTAGGAGGAGTGATGCTGAGGGACGGAGGGAGATAGCATCGTTTACTGACTGTGTGGCCACCTGTTATTGTCTGCATTCACCATACCAGCTCAGTGGTTCTCTATGGTGAACACAAATATAGATACTTCTATATAATGTGTGTATTAGTGTAATAACAGCAAAAGGATTATGTTGGGAGGAGCCATTTGGGTGACGGAGGTGACGTCGTCTGCATGATTTGTCCGGGTGTGTAGAGGGTGGCCACTATGCTCTTTGGGCACTCTACAAGCTTAGGTGTACTGTTACGGTGCATACAATATGTAGATACTTATATATAATATGTGTATATAGTGTAATAACACTGCAAACAGTATTGTTTGGGGGAGAAAGTTTAGTGTGTGTGACCTTGAATGAGTGAGGGAGCCGCCAGCTGACTGTGTGTATAGCGACGACTCCTATTTTATTTATTTTTATTTTACTGTATTTATTTATTTATATACAAGAAGGTACATTGGGTTTGTGAGAATGCATAGCATAGTATTTACAATTTTGTAAAACCACTAGTACGTGCAGCATTTCAGGCAGGTCCTTAATCTAACAGATAATTTTAAGTAGGTAAATTCTAGCAGAATTAATAAAATGATAACAGATACATTGCAAGAAAAAAATGAGATGAGAGAGATTAGTAAGTATATTAAAGCACATTGGTATATTAATCCTTAAATGGCGCCTGGCTATTTAGCATGTGTCACCCTCTAAACCTGTTAATTTGTGTTTACTGATCATGGGAAAAATAATAAAAAAATCGTAAGTGGCATATATTGCCCACTATAGGGCGGGGAAGTCTGGCAAAAATCAGGCGCTGACTCAGCGTGCGTCCCAGACGTGGAGTGTAGAAGCTGTTCTAAGCCACTTCGGAAGAGTGTTGTAGGCATTGTATGTAACATTTGTAACATAAGATTTCACCTGAGTTGTACAGGATTACCTACACAGTATGCAAACCAGGAAGGTAACTACTGGATCTGTCAAAGTGACAGACAGATGTGGGAAAACATTACCAAACTAATGAATAACATTCCTGAAGTACACAGGCTACAATTCACACAAAAACTACCAGAAATATATGCAGAGTATGTAAAGACAGCAACGAACTCTGAGCACAAACCAGGGACTGAGAATTTAGAGAGTCAAAGTAGCAATGTAGAAGGACATAGTGTCGAGGTACACAAAAATGAAGGCAATATTGTAGAGCAAACTAGTGATATGAATAAGGAGAGAAAAAATGAGAACACAAATGAGAAAGACGAAAGCAACAAGAAGAAAGATAAGGGCAATACCGAGAATAAATGCAGAAACTAGAAAGTTGGAACAAACAACACAGAGGTAGCCAAGTCGTGCACAGGAACAAACAAGAATAATACAATCACAGATGAAAATATTTGCAGGTATTATGCAAAAGGACAGTGCAGATATGGGCCCAGAGGCACGGTGTGGGACATTTGGGGCTTGACTCTATTTATTTAAATATTAATGTAATGAAAATCAATTACGAAGGACCACCCGCTTTTATAGTAAAGAGGGAAACTAATAAAATATGATCATTAGAAAATTCCTAGATGAACCAGTAACTATGGACAAATACTAGAGAATATGATCACTTATATAAATTAATGGGCTGTATAATTTAACTGAATCAAAGCCTCAAACACCTACATTGGGGGGTTATTACTGGAACTTCATATATGTCCAGGAACTAGTGTGGTTCGTGCACCAGTTCATTATGCAATAATCTAATCCTATGACCAGTTATAGAATCATTATATTTGTCACCAATAAGAACATAGATTATGAACATGAGAAATTAATAATTATAATAAACACATGTTAATCCAAAACAACAGTGATCCGTATAATAATGTGTTGCAGATAATGTAATTTAAAGAATACGGAAAAGGGTCTTAGCTTGAAGACGTTTCCATGACATCTGTTATGACTCATCCTCGGAATCTCCTGGACTCGTCATAGAACACTGGGAGATGATTAACACGGGAAATGGCAGCTTGGGGAATTCTTCACACACGCTGCAAATCAAATATATTCAGTAGCAACATATTAAGCTGCTAGACATCTATGTTCAAGAAAATTAAATAGAGAATGAAGACGGATAATAACCTGTGGTTTTTTATAGTCGCTCTGCGTTACGACAAGCTACCCAGCTATATCCTATCCTAAATGATGCATCAAACAGGAATAAGGGTACTTAGCTAATAGGGCACTGTGTAAGTTAAAGCTTGCCGAAGTTCGCGTCCTAGGTTCAGGCGTCGTAACGAACACGTGGTGTCGAGCCTAGCCTAGATGTTGACGCGCTTCTCTGGCCGGTCACGTTGGGTTACAAGGAACAAAGTAACAGGTTCCTGGCTGAATGTCAAATTAAATCTCTTGACAATTCAGCACGGAGTATAAAGTGACACTGACACCAGCTAAGTTATTGTCTGCAACTGTTCTTCACACCTCACAGTGGTGACTTTCGTCTTTCGTTCTTGGTGGCGTCCACCCCGGTGGCTTGGGTAATGGCGTCTCTCTCTCTGAGCATTGCCTCGTGTACTGGCGTCTCCTCCCTCCCCGCTCCGCATCCCGCATTTGATACACAAATTATTTACTACGAATATTATCATTTCTCGCAGTTGTGATTGAAAGGCTCGGATAAGGACGGGTTTATTATTCAGAGGAGTTAAATATTATTATTTGCCCGTTTTACGATGGTAAACAAGCAATGGAGAGGAATTAAAGTCTCTCCAGGGCATTCACGCGTGACGTTAAATTTATTATCAGATAACAGTTATAACTATAAACGCTCTATTTGGCATTAGTTGGGGATCAGTTTATCTGTAAATAATTATCAAACAGAACACCGTTGCTTTATAGAGAATCAAACTCAATTCTCAGACACACTGGATATAGTTGTGTTTATTATAATGGAATCTGACGCAATACTGGCGTCTGGTGACGTAAGAATTCTAGCCTTATTGTACAGATGTAATTATTAGTACATGTGAACTCTACGTTTGGTTAATTTTAATTACTACAATGATTAGTAGATTTAGTAATAATTAATAATAACACAACAGTGTGGTATTAGCGTTGGAAATTTCCAACACACGGAATGCTCATTCATGCACCCACGGAAATGCCGAAACTGGTTAGGGAAAGGCAGATGTCGTTTTGATACTGTGACAATAATCTCCTTCAAGAGATTGAGCCTGCTCTTCCCTCCACAATTACGTCGTTACAACTATATAAAACTACTATGGAAGAAATGTCCAACAACGACAACAACATCTCCAAGGTTTGCCAGAGCGCAAAACGTATGCAGCCAGGGACACCTGCTCAGACTCAAACCACCAAACTACCCGTCTGGCTGCCGGCTCCTCTGATTGGTCGCCGGTCGGGCTGCAACTGCACTCCACCCCCCCATACTACTTGATGTCTGGGGCCGCCACGACCTCAGTCCTCAGAATATTCCGTGCTTTCACAGTTAACACTTCTCCCTGCTAGACGTAAGCTTTAGCGTACGTATACTGAGAGAGGTGATAGCTTAAAGCCAATATTCCAGCACCTCTCATTTACTTGTCTATTGCACTTCTTGTTATTTTGTCTTAACGTAACTTTTCATTGTGTCATTTAATTATTCTTATTATTTTGATTGATTGATTTTATTATACGAATTTGTTTGTCCATTTTATTCATGTTTTGTTTATTTAACGTAATTAAAATTCCATTGTTAAAGTTTACTTGTGTTTTGTGTGTCTTCTCCTTACCTTACCACAGACGAAGTTCCAGATTTTCTATTTTTTTTTTAATACTATGTGACGAGGCCATACCCCTAGCTTTGAACAGCCGAACACCAACGCGTTACCGTCACAATACAGTGTAGATATTTTCACCCTAAGCTATGCAAACTCTCAGTTAATGAGAGGAAATGCTACGATCTTCATTGCCCTGATTTCCACGTCAGAGGTACACAGCGCTACATAAGAGAGGAAGTCCAATATAATAGCCCTGAATTTTTTTTAGAGGGAGAAACAGACAGGCAGAAACGTGGCAGGAGTACGGTTGGAGAGGGGGAAATGCCCAAGACTGGACTACAGTTCGTCATCAAGCCCACACATACTACACCCCCCACCTACACAGAGACTACCACACTCCCCAGTATCACTTCCAAAACTGGACAAACCATTCACACAGCAACACACCATGGGTCAGGGTAGAGAGGAGGGAGAACTACCAAAACCTTCCAGAAGTGACACACAATATGGACAATCATTCATATTTGCAAACATTCAGGGTTTAAAGCCAAAGTCAAGAAATAAAGTTAAGTTCATAAATGGCCTCCTATTAGAGTCAAACTCAATATTTGGGGCATTCACGGAAACTCATACAAAAGATTACATGGATGGTGAAATCTGGATTCCAAATTATAATTTATATAGATGTGATAGAAAAACTTGGTCAAATGGAAGAGTAGGTCTGTATATTAAAGAGGACCTGGTATGCACAGAACTACTAAACTCAACTAATGAGGTGGTAGAGGTACTTGGAATTAAGGTAAAAAAATAAACCTAATTATTATTCTAATTTATAAACTGCCAGATACAATGGTGGAAGAATTCACAGAGCAGATGCACAAAATAGAGAACATACTTGATAACCTAGCAAACCCAACTCCAGATATTATCTTCCTTGGAGATTTCAATTTACCGAGTCTAAGATGGAGAATGGCAAACACAAATATCATAGCAGGGACTGACCCGGGAAATAACCAACCACAGGTCAGAGAACTTTTGAGATTCTGTGACAAATTCTTGCTCTATCAACAGAATACAGAACCAACAAGGAATGAAAACACACTAGACTTGTTATTCACAAACAATGATGAACTAATCACAGACATCACAATCTCAGATACTTCATACTCAGACCATAAGCTCATTGAAGTGCGAACTAGCATAAACAACGGTAGTAGGTCTAAGAGACCCAACAAGCGAGAAGGAATATTCAATCAATTCAATTTCAACAGTAAGAGGATCGACTGGGAAAAAATAAATGTAGACCTTGCAACCATTCAATGGGAGACGATCTTAAGCGACAAAACTCCCACACAAAATTTAAATACATGGATGGCGATATACTTAAGAAATTGTTCACATCTTTTGTTAGGCCAAAGCTAGAATATGCAGCGGTTGTGTGGTGCCCATATCTTAAGAAGCACATCAACAAACTGGAAAAGGTACAAAGACATACTACTAAGTGGCTCCCAAAACTGAAGGGCAAGAGCTACGAAGAGAGGTTAGAGGCATTAAATATGCCAAAACTAGAAGACAGAAGAAAAGGAGGTGATTTGATCACTACATACAAAATAGTAACAGGAATTGATAAAATTGATAGGGAAGATTTCCTGAGACCTGGAACTTTAAGAACAAGAGGTCATAGATATAAACTAGCTAAACACAGATGCCGAAGAAATATAAGAAAATTCACTTTCGCAAACAGAGTGGTAGACAGTTGGAACAAGTTAGGTGAGAAGGTGGTGGAGGCCAAGACCGTCAGTAGTTTCAAAGCGTTATATGACAAAGAGTGCTGGGAAGACGGGACACCATGAGCGTAGCTCTCATCCTGTAACTACACTTAGGTAATTACAGGGAATAGCTCAACTGACAGCTGAAGCTTACAAGGTCTGCTTGAAGCACGTGCCTGTGAGGAGGGGCAGAAACAGGACCACTCTTTCTAGAGAACGCAGACGACTGTACAGGAGAAGGAAAAAAATAACGAAATGCTTCGGCAGACACAACTATCACAAGCAAGGAAAATAAGCCTTAGCAGGGAGATCGAAGAAATAGAACAAACATTGAAGCGATCATAGGAGTCTGAGGAAATGGAATTGAAATAGAAAGCTATACAAGAGATAAGGAAAAATCCGAAATATTTTTTCCACATACGCAAAATCAAAATCAAAAACCTCGACCAGTATTGGACCGTTAATTACAAATGAAGGTACGTACACAGAGGACAACAAAGAGATTAGTGAAATCCTAAGAAGCCAGTATGAGGCTATGTTTAGCACACCAATAAACAACATGAAAGTTGATGACCCAGACAGCTTCTTTATGAATTACATTCAAGCTGCAGATAATATAACGGATATTACTACAAACTCGGAAGACTTTGAAAGAGAAATTGACAATATACCTATGCACTCAGCTCGAGGGCCTGACTCATGGAATTCAATATTCATAAAGAAATATAAAGTACCAGTAGCGAGAGCACTCAGCGTAATATGGAGAAAGAGCCTGGATTCAGGGGAGATACCAGCACCACTTAAATCTGCAGATATAGCTCCGTTGCACAGGGGGGGGGGAGTAAAGCCTTGGCAAAAAATTATAGGCCAGTTTCACTAACATCACACATAATAAAAGTGTTTGAAAGAGTGATTAGGAATCAAATGTCTAGTTTTATGGAAAACAATGAATTGCACAACCCAGGACAACATGGATTTAGAGCGGGAAGATCCTGTCTGTCACAGTTACTCAACCACTATGACAAAATCACAGAAGCCCTAGAAGAAAAGCAAAATGCAGATGTTGTATACACAGACTTTGCAAAGGCGTTCGACAAATGTGACCATGGGGTGATAGCTCACAAAATGAGATCAATGGGAATAACTGGAAAAGTAGGACGCTGGATACTCAATTTCCTGTCGAACAGAACACAAAGAGTAACAGTCAATCAGATAAAATCGAGTCCAAGCGATGTTAAAAGCTCTGTACCTCAAGGTACAGTCGTTACACCGCTACTGTTCCTTACTCTCATATCTGATATAGACAAAAATATACGTCACAGCTTCGTGTTGTCCTTTGCAGATGACACAAAAATCAGCATGAAAATTACCTCTGCTGAAGACATTGAAAAACTACAAGCAGATGTCAACAAAGTTTTCGATTGGGCAGCAGAAAATAACATGATGTTTAACAGTGATAAATTTCAAGTACTCAGGTACAGCAAAAATGAGGATCTGAAACATAATACAGGGTACAAAACACAATCGAATCTTCCCATAGTAGAAAAACAGCATGTCAAGGATTTGGGAATAATGATGTCCGACGATCTAACGTTTAGGGAGCATAACCAAGCAAATATTGCGTCAGCCAGAAAAATGATCGGATGGATTACGAGAACTTTCAAATCCAGGGATCCCATCACAATGGTTGTACTCTTCAAGTCACTTGTCTTGTCCCGTCTCGAGTACTGCTCAGTACAGTACTCACTTCCCCCTTCAGAGCAGGAGGGATTGCTGAAATAGAGGGAATACAGAGAACAGATACGGCACGCATTGACGAGATAAAACACCTAAATTATTGGGATCGTCTCAAAGCTCTCCAAATGTACTCTCTAGGAAGGAGACGAGAGAGATACCAAATAATATACACATGGAAAATACTGGAGGGCCAGGTCCCAAATCTAAACAGTAAAATAACAACGTACTGGAGTGAACGATATGGAAGAAAATGCAAGATTGAACCAGTGAAGAGTAGGGGTGCCATAGGCACAATCAGAGAGCACTGTATAAACATCAGAGGTCCACGGTCGTTCAACGTCCTCCCAGCGACTATAAGAAATATTGACGGAACAACCGTGGACATCTTCAAGAGAAAACCTGGACTGTTTTCTAAGAGAGGTTCCGGATCAGCCGGGCTGTGGTGGGTATGTGGCCCTGTGGGCCGCTCCAAGCAACAGCCTGGTGGACCAAACTCTCAAAAGTCGAGCCTGGCCTTGGGCTGGGCTTGGGGAGTAGAAAAACTCCCAGAACCCCATCAAGCAGGTATCAAGCAGATGGTCTGTTGCTCGCCAGCTGTCAGGCCGGAGTTGCCACAAAGAGATAATTACCTAATTATTTCAATGTCTCTGATTGATTTTTCGTAGTTTTTTTGCTGTAATATTATTCAATAGTGTGTAGTGTGATATATTTAAATAATATAGTGAGTGAATCATCGCTGTACTCAAAAATATGGTGGGCATATTGTTGATTCAATTATGTTCATCAAACAGTGAACAAATACTTTGTTGGTTATTACACTATATACACAGGTTATATATAAGTATCTGCATGTTTTGTTCACCATAACGAACCACTAAGTTGCTATTATGAGTCAAAAAGTAACGAGGAGTGACCGCCACACACCAGCCAGCGACTCACTCCCTCAACACTTCACTCGCCCACATTCTCTTCCCACCATACTGTTTTTGCTTTTATTCACTATATACATACATTATATATAAGTATCTACATTCGTGTTCACCATAACGAACCACTAAGTTGGCATGCTGAGAGGCAGTGGCAGAGGCAGCCAGCCACTGGCTGCTACTTCCTCCCTCCCTCAAGTCACCTGACTCACCCACATTCTCCTCCCACAATACTGTTTTTGCTTTTATTCACTATACCGACGCTATATATAAGTATCTACATTCATCTTCACCATAACGAACCACTAAGTTGTTATGCTGAGTGGCAGTGGCAGCCCGCCACTGGCTGCCACTCCCTCCCTCCCTCCCTCACCTCACCTGACTTGCCACCATTTTCCTCCCATCATACTGTTTTTGCTTTTATATACAGACGTTATATATAAGTACTAGCAGTACCCGGCCACGCATTGCTGTTGCTGTGCTCAGCAACGCATGTGCGTTGCTGAGCCACAGCAACCTTCCCTGTCCCCCAGTCTTCTCCACCATTCCCCCCTCACCAATCTCTTCGGCCTCAAAACCATTCCCCACTCCACCGTCCCCCCGTCCTCCCCACCATCCCCTGTTCCTTCCCACCATGCCCCACTCCCCTGTCCCTTGGTCCTCCCCACCAATCTCCATTCCCCCATCCCCACCATCCCAAACTTCCCTGTCCCCTCGTCCTTCACCACCATTACCTCCTCCCTTCTTCCCTAGTCCTCCCCCCATCTCTTACTTCCATCCCCTCGTCATTCCCCACTCCCTCGTCCGATGCCTTTCCAAATGGTCTGATGTTCCCATCAGAAAATTGGGAACATCAAGTGATCTGATGTTCCCATCACTGAAATATAAGAAAAACAGTTAAAAATGAAATGAAAATATGAAAAAAATTAAAATAAACTATACTCACAAAATGAACATCTGGTAAACAACACAGCTGGAACATATTGGAGGGGTGACAGGTAAGCTTCTAACATGGATGAAAAATTTCCTGACAGAAAAATGAGGGCAGTAATCAGAGGCAAGGTATCAGATTGGAGGAATGTTATGAGTGGAGTACCACAGGGTTCAGTTCTTGCACTGGTTATGTTCATTGTCTACATAAACGACCTACCAGTGGGAATACAGAATTACATGAACATGTTTGCTGATGATGCTAAGATAATAGGGAAGATAAGAAACCTAGATGGTTGTCATGCCCTTCAAGAAGACCTGGACAAAATAAGTATATGGAGCAACACTTGGCAAATGGAATTTAATGTGAATAAATGCCATGTTATGGAATGTGGAATTGGAGAACATAGGCCCCACATAACCTATAAATTATGTGAGAAATCTTTAAAGAACTCTGACAAAGAAAGGGATCTAGGGGTGGTTCTAGATAGAAAACTGTCATCTGAGGACCACATTAAGAACATTGTGCGAGGAGCCTATGCTACACTTTCTAACCTCAGAATTGCTTTTAAATACATGGATGGCGAAATGCTAAAGAAATTGTTCACGACTTTTATTAGACCAAAGCTGGAATATGCAGCAGTTGTATGGTGCCTTTGCTTTGATGTCCATAGGGAATGGAAAGGATGGGGGAGGTAGAGGGATGGGGAGATGAAATTCAGGAAGAGGATGTGGGTGTAGAGAGAGAGGAGGTTTGAAAGTTCGGTGGCCTGTCCACCATGGGTTGACATTTTTGTATGTGTTGTTTGTTTGCGTGTGTGTTATGTTGGGTTGTCAGTACATTGGCTGGGGGGGCTAGTGTTTGTGACCTTGTTGGTGTCCTAAAGCACTAGAGCCGATGGAGTTGGCTGAAGGAGGCTAATCTTAGAAACATCAGGGTAGTTACACTTCTGACGCCACGACAAATGGTTTTTTGGTTTTATATTTTTTTGTAGGTGTTTTATTTATATATATATATTTTTTTTTTTTTTTTTTTTTTTTTTTTTTTTTTTTTTTTTTTTTTTTTTTTTTTTTATTTATTATTATTATTATTTTTTTTTTTTTTATTTATTATTTATTTTTTTTTTTTTTTTTCTTTCTTTCTTTATTCTTCATTTGGTGTAGATTGGGTCCGGGATGGGCCACTCATCTGGATCGTCTGGCAGACCGCTTAGTATCTGAGGGCTTGGGAAGGCCTCATCATGGATATGTCTGATCACTTTTTGTTGGAGAGTGATTCTTCTGGTTCTGTGTGGTGGTTCATGGATCTCGTAGTCGCTGGTGGTGTTTTCTGCTACGAAGGGATCTTCTGGGTCTGGGACATACATGTTCTTCATACGGTACAGCTGTCTTCTGGCCAGGTAGCTGAGCCTAATGTTCATTGGCTTCATGTTGAGCGTCTCATGGATCAGGTCGGTTCTCACCCTGTCACTCAGAGTCAGGCCCTCTGCAAAGCGAAGTGCTTTGTTTTGTACTCGTTGAATCTTCAACATGTTGGATTTGTTGGTGAGGTTCAGGGGAACGTATGGGTATTCCAAGCTAGGCCTTATGATCATTCTGTACAGGTGGAGCTTGATGTGAGATGGGGCTTGGTTGAAACGGAAGAGCCTCGCCAGTGAGCCCCGGGCCATCGCTGTCTTCTGGGATACGTACTGGGAGGAGTTGAGTAGCCTGTTGAAGTTGTAACCGAGCACTGTGTTGGAGTTTGAGATGGCTATGGGTTCACCCCTGATTCTTATTCCCCCCTCATTTTCAATTGAGAAGGCCATACAGCCGACAGTGCTTAATTGAATCTTTTCTGGGTTAGTGGTGATTCTCCATTTCCTTTCCCAGTTAGCAGTCCTTGCTAGTTCTACGTTTGCCTTACGGGTTGCAGTTGCATGTTTGGCCGCTTGGCTGCTAGGGTTAGATGTTATTACGTGCGTTACGTCGTCCGCAAATTGCACGATAATGGTGTCCCTATACTCTGGTTGGGGCAGGTCATTTACAAAGATGTTGAAGAGAACCGGGCTCAAGCATGATCCTTGGGGGACTCCAGCTGTTGGGGTGAAGGCTGCGGCCTCGTTTGCCTTGAAGCTGGGGGTGACTTGCCTATTCTTAAGGAAATTACTGATCAGCCTGAGGAGGGTCCAGTTTTGCGCTGGTAAGTCTGCTAGTTTGTACACCAGACCATCGTGCCACAGGCTGTCGAAGGCCTTGTGTACGTCCCTCGTCGCAATCAAGGCTACCTGTTTTTGCTTGCGAATTGAGCTTAAGGCGTCGTAGATGATGTTAATTGCGTGCTGGGTTGATCTATGTGCTCGAAAGCCAAACTGCTTTTCTGTGAAGAGGTTGTTGTACTCCATGTAGTAGTTAAGGCGGTTTGACATGATTTTTTCAAAGCACTTGCCTATTGAGTCTAAGAGTGAGATTGGTCGGTAGTTGCCAGGTTGGTGGGGGTCTTTCTTGGGTTTGGGAATGAATATCATCTTGGCTGACTTGAATGCTACAGGAATGTGACCCGATGCCAGCATAGCGTTGAATAGGTTGAGTATGGATTGCATAAGATTGCCTGGTAGAAGTTTGATCTGCAGCGCTTTGATCCCTGATGGTCCTGGGGCCTTATCTCTGGTGTTTTTGATGACTCCTCTCATCTCTAGCATAGTTATGGGTCTTGTTAAAGGGTGGTCGTCTTCTAGGGTTGTCAGGTCAATCAGAGGGGTGCTGTTAAGGGAGGCGGCATTTTCTGTTGTCCATTGGTTGACACGTTCAAAGTGAGTGTTGTTGAAGGCTCTGCTGTTTGAAGCTGTGAGTGTCTTTTTCCAAACTGCGCCCATGAGGTCAGCCTGATCCTGCGGGTCTTCTATTTTTTCTTGTTGCTCCTCTTCATCTTCGTCAAGGAATGTGTGTACAAGGTGGGTGAGGCTGGGGTTAACCGATCCCAGGAGCTGTCTGATCTTGCGCCAGAAAGTTCCCGGCTCCCTTTGTATGGTGCCCATATCTTAACACTTTCGCGCTCTCGGCGCTCGAAAAAAACAATACCCCAGATGCTTTCGACACTTCGCGCGCCTACGCGGTAAGACCGAAAAAGTGTACACTCTTTTGACTGTCCTGACAATAATTGAAGGCGCACGTATTTAAATTTGGTATCACTGTGTTCGCAATGAAATTGTCTATAAGAGCATACCTATAAAATGCCGCCCAAGCATAAGGAGTATCAACACCAAATAAAAAACTATGCAGATCACTCGCCGAGAGCGCCAAACAGCAACAAAATGTTTCCACTCTCTTAATGGTTGCGAAGCCTACAGTTGTCCTACATCGCTAATTTTGGTATCATTGGAATCGCAATAAAATTCTCTACACGGACATATGCATATGAATGTTTAATATAGGTAATTGCCCACCCGCAAGAGTGTGTGAAGTGGAGAGTAGTTAGCCGCGAGCGCACTGGCGAAAACACAGGGGGGAAATCATGCTTGGAAAGTTTATACATTTATACGTTTCCTGACCCTACTTTTCTATGTACGTATTTCTTTTTTATACCAATGTGTTCGCAATAAAATTTTCTATAAGATGAAATGTATAACAATTGTACAAAGCATGTGTAAGAGAAGCGCCAAATATAGAACCACGTCGCTCAGTATGCGTTCACGGCAGAAACGAACGCATTGTTTTCGTTCGTTTGATGTTTGTCATGTTTATACTTGTTGAAACATTTTATAATTTGTATGACAGTGATCGCAGTAAAATTCCCTACACAGACATATACATAACACATACAAATATTTCCCACGTGTTGGATATATCAACGGCTAAAGGGAACCCACTGCCACACGCCCGCCACACCCAGAGCCACACCCCCAAACATACTTTGTGTTTTTTTTTTTTTACTCATAGAAGTTTATGTGATATAATATTCTTTCTGGTACCAAAAAATTCGCAAATAAATTCTCTACAAAACGTATATAATATAACTTCTTATAGATGATAAAAAATTCCAAATAGGTGTACTTACCCTGTCTATGTTGATTGAAGATCAACAGTTGAGCATTTTTTCTTCACTCCACCATCTTCAGGCTTCTGATCCTGAAGTTGCTCATCTGATGTTTCTTAGGTGGAGTGAAGCTGTTGCCGGTGGTTATTTTTTCTCCACCCAAAATATCTTTCTTCGGTGGTACCTTGTGTAGCAAGGCGCAGCGCACAGTGCCACATCACAAGTTTTACATCCATATATCACGTCCCTCCTTTTGCCAGACTTGAAACAAACACGGCATCTTCTTTTTTTAGCCAAGTGCACGAGTTCATGCGTCAACTTGTAGTTGAGACGTTGTTCTGAATCTATAATTCTTCTATTTCTTGGATGCACTGGAGGAATATTGTCTTCTACAGGAACCACCAAACTTGTAGTAGAATCTTCTATGAAATCAGAAACATCAAGTGGTTCTATGTCCTCAATGTCCATTTCAGAATTTGTGGTTGATGAGTGGGCTTGAGGTGTTGAGGTGAACAGAGGACGCCTCGCACCAGATGGGCCGGGTGTTGAAACTGCCGCGTCAGCAGGAGGAGCTGCGCTGGCATCTATGTCGGGAACATGTGGTATGCTTGTTGTTGTTGGCCATTCCTCGCTGTTCCATGCCAATAAGGCTGAGTCATAAGGCTAAGGCCAATCTGAGAGTATCCCCATCCATTTTCGTTAGAAAATGGAATTTATAGAAATATTTTTTCGATGGACTACAAAAGTAGTCTGTTATGCGGAATCGTAAGAAAAAACGGTGACGAGTTATCTCTAATCTAAAGTGCGAAAGTGTTAAGAAGCACATCAACAAACTGGAAAAGGTGCAAAGACATGCCACTAAGTGGCTCCCAGAACTGAAGGAAAAGAGCTACGAGGAGAGGTTAGAGGCATTAAATATGCAAAAACTAGAAGATAGAAGAAAAAGAGGCGATATGATCACTACGTTCAAAATAGTAACAGGAATCGATAAAATTGATAGGGAAGAATTCCTGAGACCCGGAACTTCAAGAACAAGAGCTCATAGATATAAACTAACGAAACAAAGCTGCCGGAAAAATATAAGAAAATTCACTTTTGTAAGCAGAGTGGTAGACAGTTGGAACTAGTTAATCCTTAAACCGCGCAAATCATATATATATATATATATGATATCAGTGACAAAACCGGAACCGCGCACATCATATATATATGATTTTGTGTCTAGCGCTATAATTTAAACGCCCCGCCTGGGATAGGGGCAGCTATAGTACAGCCACGACCGATAGTTGCCAGATGCCACCTAGAAAAAAAAATCAAGGCCAACATTCTTGGGTGTTAGAGCGTCAGTATTGAGCAAGCCACCAAGGCTGGCGCACGCAGCATGAGCTCACAGCACCGCTGTTCAGCTTGTGACCACAGCATCGCCTACAAATGCCATAATATATAAGATACTGCTATTATTTAGCAGTGATAGTATTACTGAAGCCCCCTGACTGTGATAAAACTGACCAGGATTCTGATAATAGCAGGATTGTGGTGATATTTAGTGCTGTGCTCCATGGAGGGAGGAGTAAGGCTGTGGAGGGAGGGTTGTGGCGTCGTCTTCTGACTGTGTGTGGCCACCGTTTATTGACTGCACTCACCATACCAGCCTAGTGGTTTGCTATGGTGAACACAAATGTAGATAATTATATATAACGTGTGTATAGTGTGATAACAGCGAGAGGAGTAGGTTGGGAGCCGCCATATTGGTGAGGGAGGAGCGTCGTCTGCACGACTTGTCTGTTGTTTACTGATGGCCACTATGGTCTTTGGGCACCATACCAGCCTATTTGTACAGGTATGGTGAATAAAACAGGTAGATACTTATATATAATGTGTGTATATAGCATAATAACACCACAAACAATATTGTTGGAGGAGAAATATTAGTGCGTCTGGCCTTGAGGGTGGCCGCCAATCAGCTGACTGTGTGAGTAGCTACGTCTTTGTGCCTTTACTCACCATACAAGCTTAGATGTACAGTTACGGTGAACAAAACATGTAAATACGTATATATAACGTTTGTGTATAGTGAATAAATGCAAAAACAGTGTTGTGGGAGGAGAATGAGGGCGAGTGAGGTGGTGTTGAGGGAGGGAGTGGCTCGCTGGTGTGTGGCAGTTACTTCTCTCTGCTTTTTAACTCACAAGACCAACTTAGTAGTTCGTTATGGTGAACAAAACATGCAGATACATATATATAACCTGTGTATATAGTGTAACAACAGCAAAACTTTGTTTATTGTTTTATGAACATAATAATTGAATCACTAATATGCACACCATAATTTTGAGTACAGTGATGGTTCACACATTTTATTACATAAATATCCAACAATTCACTGTATGGAATAATATTACTGTAAAAGAAATAAGAAAAAATCATACACTGAAATAATTAGGTAATAATATATTTGTGGCAACTGCCGTCTGACAGCTCGGGCGGCGTAGACCTCGTCTGGCGAAGGCTCTGCCAACGGCCCTTTTTTGCCACACTTCCCTACCCTACTGCAGCTAAAATATGCCACCTATGATGTTTTTGTTATTTTTTCGGTGATCAGGGAACAAAAATGAACACTTCTATAAGACGAAAGAATTTTTGGATTTTTTTTTTTTGTTGCGCCTGTAGGTGTGAATTCCATTTGGGGCCCTAGCAGTTTGAGGGTTAAGTGAGAAGGTGGTGGATTCCAAAACCGTCAGTAATTTCAAAGCATTATATGACAAAGAGTGCTGGGAAGACGGGACACCACGAGCATAGCTCTCATCCTGTAACTACACTTAGGTAATTACAGCTTAATTCTAGTGCAATTCACACAAAATAATTAACTCAAAATGAAAATAAATCAAAATCTATGAAAATTCAATTTTTCAATGCAATCAGAAACATTGGAAAGGAATTGTAACATATCTAGTATAGCATGTGTATTGCTCTTACTTGCAACAGATGGCGCTGTTTTTTAAGAAAACCATAGTTTTACCTGTCACGGGTGTGGCATCTATACATATACCTACAAAATGAACGGTATGGTAAACAACACAGCTTATTTCCAACACAATGTCACACAAAATAATTCACTAAAAAATAAAATAAATCGAAATCTATGAATATAAAATTTATCAATGCAATCGGAAACATTGTTGCCATTATGTGCAACAGATGGCGCTGTTTTTTAAAAACGCATGTTTTTACCCGTCACAGGGGTGGCATCTATATTGTAGGTATATAAAAAGATGCACCTATTCGAATGCAACGTCGTGTAAAAATTTAAAAGCAATTGGTGAAGAATTTTCGGAGATTACTGCATGTGTTGCACTTACGTCCAACAGATGGCGCTGTTTTTCAAAAAAAGCATATTTTTTCCTGTCACAGGTGAGACATGTATATACAGGATATATAAAAAGACGTGCCTATTCGAATGCAACGTTGTGTCAAAATTTCAAAGCAATCGGTAAAGAGATTTCAGAGATTTCACTCACATGAAAAACACTGTTTTTCAGAAAAAAACTTGTTTTTTTACCGTCACAGACATGACATCTATATAGTATGTATATAAAAACCTGCTCGGATGCGAATGGAACGTTGTGTGAAAATTTCAAAGCAATCGATGAAGAACTTTCGGAGATTAGCAATTTTGAACAAACTAACATTTCCATTTTTATTTATATAGATTTACATGTTTTGTTCACCATAACTGTACATCTAAGCTTGTATGGTGAGTAAAGGCACAAAGATGTAGTTACTCTCACAGTCAGCTGGTGGCGGCCGCCCTCAAGGCCAGACGCACTAATACTACTCCTCCAACAATACTGTTTATGGTGTTATTACGCTATATACACACATTATATGTAAGTATCTACCCTTTTTATTCACCGTACCTGTACAAATAAGCTGGTATGGTGCCCAAAGACCATAGTGGCCTCCAGTAAACAACATGACAAGTCTTCCAGACGACTCGCCTCCCTCACCAAAATGGCGGCTCCTACCTACTCCAATTGCTGTTATTACACACTATACACACGTTATATATAAGTATCTACATTTGTGTTCACCATAGCAAACCACTAAGCTGGTATGGTGAGTGCAGTCAATAAAAGGTGACCACACACAGTCAGAAGACGACGCCACCACCCTCCCTCCCACAGCATTACTCCTCCCTCCATGGAGCACAGCGCTAAATATCACCACAATCCTGCTATTATCAGAACCCTGGTCAGTTTTATCGCAGTCAGGGGGCTTCTGTAATAATATCATTGCTAAATAATAGCAAGAACATGTATATTATGGCATTTGTAGGCGATGCTGTGGTCACAAGCTGAACAGCAGTGCTGTGAGCTCATGCTGTGTGCGTCAGGCTTGGTTGCTCACTCAATACTGAGGGCCCCCCTCACACCAGGGAATTTGGCCCACGATTTAAAAAAAAAATGGAGTCTGTTTACAAGAGCCCTGATGAAGGTGTGGTGAACCCCTTGTATCCGCGGGTTGTTTAAATCTTGTGCGGTACTCCAAAGCATCATATGATGCCGAGCACGATTTACTGCAAGTCACTCAACGCATGATATGATGTCTTGCGCAACTAAAGGGTTAAAGCTCTGATTGATTACATTGACAGCTTGATTGGTAATTTAAACAAGATTAATAGACACTATACAGCAGATTGATAGCACATATAAGAAGACAGCAATGATCACAATGGTAAAGATGTTCGGATTGGGTACATAAAGATTGGGAGATTGGGTAGCAATAGATACAGTGCAATTTTAAAGCAACAAGGTAAAAAACTATGAAGATGAAATTAGGTACTTTTTAGTTTTGTTTTTGAATGACGCAAAAGTTGGACAGCTTTTCAATTCATTAGGGAGTGAGTTTCATAGACTGGGTCCCTTTATTTGCATAGACTGTTTACACAGATTAAGTTTAACTCTGGGGATATCAAAGAGATATTTATTTCTGGTGTGGTGATAATGGGTCCTATTACATCTGTCCAGGGAGAGTTTCAGAGCAGGATGTGCATTTAAGAACAGGGTTTTGTAAATGTAGTTGACACAAGAGAATTTGTGGAGTGAGATTATGTTTACCATGTTTAGGGAGTTAAACAAGTTGGCTGAGTGTTGTCTGAAAGCAGAATTTGTTATTATTCTGATAGCAGATTTTTGCTGGGTGATGATGGACTTGAGATGGTTTGTAGTGGTTGAACCCCATGCACAGATACCATAATTAAGATTGGGATAGATTAGTGCATAATATAGAGAGATGAGAGCAGAGTTAGGTACATAATATCTGATTTTGGAGAATATACCAACTCTTTTAGAGACTTTCTTAGTTATGTGTTGTATGTGGGTACTGAAGTTGAGTCTCTTGTCTAGGAATAGGCCAAGAAACTTTCCTTCATTTTTATTGCTTATGTTTACATTGTCTATCTGAAGCTGAATTGCATTTGTAGATTTGCTTCCAAATAAGATGTAGTAGGTCTTTTCTATGTTAAGTGTTAGTTTTTTGGTTGACATCCATAAGTGGACTTTTTTAATTCATTATTAATAACATTATTTAGTGTATGTGCGTTGGGGTTAGAGTAGATGAGGGTAGTATCATCAGCAAACAAAATAGGTTTCAGAATGTTAAGAGACATTAGGCAGATCATTGATGTACTGTATATAAGAAATAGGAGAGGTCCCAAGATGCTGCCCTGTGGCACTCCAACGGTTATTGGTAGAGTGGGAGAGGTTATATTATTGATGGCTACACATTGGTATCTATCACTAAGATAGGATTGGATATAGTCCAGTACATGGCCTCGGATTCTATAATGATGGAGTTTACGTAAGAGGTAATTGTGATTAACAGTATCAAAGGCCTTTCTCAGGTCAATGAAGAGTTCAATCAGAAACTCATTTTTGTCAAGGGCTGAGTAAATTATATCAAGGAGACTAATAATTGCATCGTTGGTACTCCTTTGGGAGCGGAAGCCAAACTGACAGGGGCTAAGAATGTCGAATTTTACGAGATAGGAGTAGAGCTGTTTGTAGATAACTTTTTCAAATATTTTTTATAGTATGGGTAGGTCTGATATTGGTCTATAATTGTTTAAGTCTGCCGGATTACCTCCTTTATGAACTGGCGTTACTCTTGCTTTTTTAAGGATATCAGGGAAGGTATGACACTCAAGGGATTTGTTGAACAGCAGAGCTATAGGTGGCGTAAGGGCATGGGAGGCACTCTTGTATACAATGGATGGGATTTCACTGATGTTCCCAACTTTGGTTGTTTAGTGAGTGTATGATGGACACAACATCTGTCAGGCTGACTGGTGAAAGGAGAAGAGAGTTTGGATAGCTGCCTGAGAGATATGTGTTGACATGTGTCTGAGTCTGTGGGATTTTACTGGCAAGGTTAGCACCAACCGATGAAAAGAAGCTATTAAATTCATTTGCCATTTCTAAATCATTTGACGGTGACCAGTTGACAGTCTTAGTGCCTGAACTAACTATATCAGCTTAGTTGTACAGTTGTGTTGAACAAAACATGTAGATACTTATATATAACGTCTGTATATTGTGAATAAAGTATAAAACAGGATGGTGGAAGGAGAAAGTGGGCGAGTGAAGCGTTGTTGAGGGAGTGAGTGGCAACAAATGGCTGACTGGTGTGTGGCGGTCACTCCTCTTTTCGACTCATAATACCAACTTAGTGGTTTGTTATGGTGACCAAAACATGCAGATACTTATATATAACCTATGTATAGAGTTTAATAACAGCAAAACTATTTGTTTATTGTTTTATGAACATAATAATTCACTAATATGCATGCCATACTTTTGAGTATGGTGATGATTCACCTCTTTTATTACATAAATATATCACACTACACACTATTGAACAATATTACTGGAAAAAACTAAGAAAAAATCAGAGACAATGAAATAGGTGATAATATCTTTGTGGCAACTCCCACCTGTCAGGTCGAGTGACGCTGACCGGCTCTGATGACTGCTCTTGTCAATGCCCACTTTTTGCCAAACTCCCTTGGTCTGTTGCGCCCAAAATATGTCACATATGATTTTTGTTTTTATTTTTCCCGTGCTCAAGGAACACAAATTAACATTTTTAGAAGAAATAATATTTTAGATTTTTTTTTTTCTTGTGCACAGGGGTGTAAATCTCCTCAGGACCCCTTAGTAGCTTAAGGGTTAACCCTTGTGTTGCTCAGGGCTAATTAGCATTTGTCACTCACAGGTGCATACCAAAAAAAAAAAAAAATTTTTCTTCTAAACCTGTTAATTTGTGTTCTCTGGTCATGGGAAAAATAATATAAAATCGTAAGTGGCATATATTGCCCGCTATAGGGCGGGGAAATCTGGAAAAAACAGACGCTGGCTCGTTGTGTCCCAGGCGGTCTGCTCCTCCCCAGCTGTCAGGCAGGAGTGGCCACAAGGAGATAATTACCTAATTATTTCAATGTCTCTGATTTATTTTTTGTAGTTTTTTGCTATAATATTATTCAATAGTGTGTAGTGTGATATATTTATATAATAAAATGTATGAATCTTTGCTGTACTCAAAATTATGGTGTGCATATTGTTGATTCAATTATTATGTTCATCAAACAGTGAACAAATACTTTGTCGGTTATTACACTATATACACAGGTTATATATAAGTATCTGCATGTTTTGTTCACTATAACGAACCACTAAGTTGGTATTATGAGTCAAAAAGCAACGAGGAGTGACTGCCACATACCAGTAAGCCACTCACTCCCTCAACACCTCACTCCCCCACATTCTCCTCCCACCATACTGTTTTTGCTTTTATTCACTATATACAGATGTTATATATAAGTATCTACATGTTTTGTTCACAACTGTACAACTAAGCTGATATAGTTCAGGCACTAAGAGACGTTGCTACACAGTCAGCTGGCGGCTGCCTCCTCACACATTAACCCCTTAACTGCGTTGCCTCCAAATGTGACACCCCCGCAGTGCGCAGGAAATAAATTCTCTGGAAAAAATTCTTTTTTTCTTTTTAAAGTGTCAAAAACCCTTCCCTGAGTATGGGTATGTAAAAAAAAAATCGAAATTGTACTTACTTTGGCTGCTATGGGGTCCGGAAGTTGGGGCGTGACGTCGTCATTCCCCGTGCGCCCGTGGCGTAAGCTCTCGGAGGCGGTGGGGCGCTCGGGGCGGGGCGCGCGAGTTGCCGCGAATATATTTTCGTTCATTTATTGCGCACATTTTCATTGTTTTTATGTGCCAATCCAATGTATAATGAACACATACACTATAATATCGCAGTACAACATCCGTACTGTCCGTAGACACTGTGTTACGTGCATCGCAAACAAGTTCACTTATCCTGCACAATTTCCAATGTATCATGCCAAATAAATTTATATTTACACTTTATATACACACTGTACAGTATCACACACTATATACACACACCATAAACACACTCAGTACTCCGCGAGTGTGTGATATGCTGCGAAACAGCCAATGGGGCAGAGTGGCACCTTGCACTCCACGCACCAGGTGCTGATACATCTTCGTTTCTGTTCTCTGCGGGTAGTGTTCCTGTATATACTATACACGCACGTTTACCCTTCTTCCGTGATGCTGTGCCTGGCATATACTCAAGCATATGTACTCCGAAGTTCTCATTACCCCTCAATCTGTCTGGAGCTTCATGTGGCATTGTTGCTTGCACTCCGCGCAGTACAACAGAACCCTCCTTGCCATACTTTACTAGCAGCTGTGACACAACACCAGCACTGAATGTACGTATAGATGGTCTCCTGCCAGATTTTACTAAGTACATATTGAAGCAGTTGAGCACTGCAACATCCATGAGGTGGAAGAAGAACTTTTTAGTCCACTTCACAGACTTGCGCACGCACTCCACACCACCAAGCATCATGTCACACTTATCGACGAGGCGCATGTTCACGTTATAGTCTATGACACAGTCTGGCTTATACACGGTGTTGCGTGTCTGAAAGTGGACTTTCCCACTGTCCAACATGGCACCGGTGTGAATCGTACTCAGCATATTCACCTCGCGTCTGTCCTTCCACCGCACTGACAGCGTATTGTCACACTTGCGCAGCTGGCACTCACCCACGGCTATAGCTATACCGAACACTGGCATTTCCTTCCTGTGGCTCTTCACAGTGCCACATACGCCGGTGTTGTGGGCAAGGAGGTATCTGGTCAATAAGGGGCTGGTGTAATAGTTGTCGGTGTACAGTACATGCCCCTTGTTCAGCAACGGTTCCATCAGGGTTTTTACAACACTGCCAGAGAACCCGTGTTCATCTTGAGCCGGTATGTCGACGTCTGTACCAGAATGTAATATCATGTCCAAGACAATACCAGTCTCACAGTCGCATAGCACAAAAAACTTCTGTCCAAATCGGTGCTGCTTTGATGGAATGTACTGCTTGAATGCCAGTCGCCCCTTGAACAGTACAAGCGACTCGTCAATAACCACATTCTGTCCAGGTACAAAATAATCCCTGAACTTCCCTCTCATGTCACTGAACATCTTCC
Organism: Procambarus clarkii; assembly: GCF_040958095.1. Taxonomy (NCBI): domain Eukaryota; kingdom Metazoa; phylum Arthropoda; class Malacostraca; order Decapoda; family Cambaridae; genus Procambarus; species Procambarus clarkii. The sequence goes on from NC_091157.1 coordinate 38,379,594, forward strand.
GTACTTTCCACAGTCTGTCCTCATTTGCATTATTCTCGAAATGCAGGCACCTGAGAATCAAGAGAAACCTATCACGCGACATGTACCGGTTGAACACAGGCGATGGAACAAGGCTGTCTTTGCTCCAATAATCCTGGATGACAGCTTTCTCAGAGTGCTTCATCATCATACAGAGTGCCAGAAACATGTACATTTCGTCGATTGTCGTGTCCTTCCATCGTGTGAGCCGTGAGGCAGGTAAAATGCCTTCGTCTATGAGGCTGTGAGCGAACCTGTTTGTCTCAGTCACAAGATGCATCATGAATACATTGTCAAAACATGCCTGAAAATATTCCATGTCTGCCATATCATCACCAGTATATGGGAATAATGGTGTAACACCAAAATCGCTATCATCAAATGTTGGTATTTGAGGGACAAATGTGGTGCAATCCTCCCACACAAGTACACCAGGGGGTTTGGTGTTGGCGCCAACACCACGGCCAACACCACCACGAGCACCAAAACTACGGCTACGTCGGCCGCTGCTTCTGCTGGAGCTGCGTGAGGGTATGCTAGGCGCTGAGGCAGATTTACGTACTGTAGACCTACCACGAATAAATGATGTTGAGGGGCCACTGTCGTTGTCCACATGCTGTGAAGCACGCTGCCGCCTGCCGCGGCGTGTTGCTGAGGTAGCAAAACCCCGCCTGGTAACACCACCACTGCTCGTACTCGGGTCGTCCACACTACTCGTATCGGAGCCAATGTCACTGAAGCCCGAGAAAGATTCGTCACATGTACTATCACTGAATAAACTACTAGTGTCTGGGGACATACATGATGGTGGTGATGATAACGGTGTTGACCCAGGGCGGCGAGGCAGGCCGGGCGAGGCACGAGTACCACACACACTCGCCACATCTTCCAATTCTGTCTCTTCCTCACTCATATCAGATATCTGAGTTAGGTCTTTATCTGGATCATCGTCATCATCCAGAGCACCGTTATCATACAAAATATCGCGTATTTCCTCCTCAGAGAGTCGTTTTCCATGACCGCGGGTCACCGTGGAGCGGGAGCTCGTAGAGGATGCGTCAGACATGGTTGCTACCGTGAAACTGAGGCTCCCCACGGCCGCAGGGCATGCTGGGATTTTTTTTTAAAATGGCGGACGATCACTGGGGCCCCCACCCACCCACCCATACCATACCCGCGTCACCGCGCGCCAGTTTTGAATGGAACGTGAAAAATCAAAATACCTGGAGGCGCGTTGCGCAAACCAGACGCGAGCCTGCAGGCGCGTTGCGCAGTTTAAGGGTTAAAGGTCAGACACACTCAAATTTCTCCCCCAACAATACTGTTTGTGGTGTTATTACCCTATATATACACACATTATATATAAGTATCTACATGTTTTGTTCACCATAACTGTTCAACTAAGCCAGTATAGTGCTCAAAGGACATAGTGGCCACCCTTACCAACATGACTAATCATGCAGATGTTGCCACCCCCATCACCAAAATGGCTTCTCCCCTACACTCCTTTTGCTGTTATTACACTAATTGTCAATAGTGAAGTAGAATTAGAACTCATGTGAATTAGTAGTAAGGCTAGCTGTTGTGTGAAGTGAGTGCCTGAAAATAAGTGTACATACAGTATGTACCCTGTATACAATATAAACAATATAAAACAAGCGCTGCAGAGGATGACGTAATCATCACAGCTTCGTAATCTTCAGCTTCATTAAAAGTAAGTCAATTTACCAATTTTATTATAGTATTACAAGATATTAATTGTTTTTTTTTTCAACAAAAGCTACATATTAGTCTCTGCAAATGTATATTCTATCGTCAGCAGAGAAAAGGTGAGCTCAAAATATTTCGTCTTGGCTAGCTCTCAGTGACAAGGCTCGATCGCCATTGTTATGGCATGGCCGCCACAGCCTGTGTCGTAACATTAAAAATACATTACCTGCACTGTTCAGGGTAAATCAAAACACATCTCTAAAATTTTATTAAGACAATATTAACTCACTGATTGATACATGAAATATTTTGCAATACAAAGGAATGAATCAATTTTTTCCCACCCATCTGGACTTGATCAGAGTGTGTTCACACATCATCCATGCAGCAGCCAGCAACTGGCTTAATCGTCGGCCGTGCACTAAATTGGAATGCAATTACACAATGAACTTTATTTAATTTTAGTTATACAGTATAAAATATATCCTACCTGAATGTTACTTGAAAAATTACCCGACCCGACTTCGGAAATAACGGAGCTCCGGAAATAACGACTAGGGTACAGCCCCATATAGGCCGTTAAATTGAGTGGATACTGTATTTCTACTGTATATTTACACTGTACAGTATCTTTTTGTCTAGGCTTAATTAATCATTAACACTTACAATACTGTACTCTATCAACACTTTTTACACTAATTTATATGCCTTTCAATCATATTTTATATCGTTAGTGGATGACTTGTCACGACTTGTTGGTGGGAATTCAGCATCGGCGGGTGCAACATGGCTTGTAGAGCATTCGTTGCTGGCGGATGTTCCACGACTTGTCGATGGGAATTCAGCATCGGTGGGTGCAGCATGGCTTGTAGAGCATTCATTGCTGGCGGATGTTCCACGTCTTGTCGATGGGAATTCAGCATCGGCGGGTGCAGCATCGCTTGCAGAGCATTCATTGCTGGCGGATGCTCCACGTCTTGTCGATGGGAATTCAGCATCGGCGGGTGCAGCATCGCTTGCAGAGCATTCATTGCTGGCGGATGCTCCACGACTTGTCGATGGTAATTCAGCATCGACGGGTGCAGCATCGCTTGTCGACGAAGATTTTTCACGAACCGTTGAAATCATGAATTTATCTATTTTTGTCTGAATCTGATTTTCTCTGGCTAACGTTCTGAGACATTGCTTTAAGGCTGTAAGGTGTACATAAAAATTTCCAATAACCTCATGTTTACTTTTTATTGAATATTCAATGAGTTCCTCAACTTGTTCCAATCTTTTCTGATATCCAACACCTCTAGGCAGAGCCTCACCAACATCGTCCGAGTCATCATCAGAGTCATCAGAGTCATTTCCGAGAACACTTTGCGCAATCTGTTCTTCAGTTAACAATTCATAACCAGGATCGTAATCATTTTCTAACCATTCATTGATATCATTCACTTGTACACCCTGACTGTGGGGATTTTCCGACACTGACCAGCTTGGAGCAACATTGTTCGGATCGTTTCTTCAAACCCTTCAAAATCATTGGCTTCATTTTCAAAACCTTCGAATTCACTATCAGATACTGCTGCTTCACATCTAGGCCTCTCTGTTAACAGTTTCTTCCATGAATTTGTTAGTGTGGTTTCTTTCACTTTATTCCAAAGCCTAGCCCAGTGGAATATTGCTTCCCTGATTGTGTACTTTTTTAGATTTTCTAGTGTTCTTTGAGCCCTTGTATCCTTTCCTGTCAATTCATTTTCCTCGCTAGGTAAAACAACTAAAACATCTTCAAGCATTGCTGTTTGGTACATACGTTTAGCAGCAAGGATAACACCTTGGTCCATGGGCTGGATCAAGGATGTTGTGTTTGGTGGAAGTGCCATGCATTTTATTCTGCCATTCCTTGAAATTAACTTGCTAATGGGATGAGCAGGAGCATTATCTAGCAGCAACAATGCCTTAACCTCACTGGCCTTTATTCCACATTTGTTGATCTGGAATTCTCTGACTTCTTTGCAAAAGTGGTTTTCAAACCAGTCCGTAAATATTGTTTGATTAAACCATGATTTCTTAGAATTGTAATATATTACAGGTAATGCCTGCATTATATTTTTTAAGGCTCGAGGATTTTTAGTCTTGCCTACCACGGCACATTTTGTCCTGTGAGAGGCATCGGCATTAGCACAGCACAAGACTGAGAGCCGTTCCTTGCTTATCTTTCGTCCAGGAATATTTTCCTGCATCCTACTGGTTAAGGATATACTTGGTACAGCTCGCCACATAAACCCAGTCTCGTCAGCATTATATACTTGATATTTGCTCAAATTATTACTGACAATGTACTCGTTTAATTTAGCCTTGAATGAATCAACATTAGTGGGATCAGCACTCAGCCTCACCAGAAATTTTTTTGGTGTTTGAAATGTTATGCCGAGCCTTAAATCTTCCAACCCACCCATCACTTGCATTGAAATCTTTTATACCTAATTGAATGGCAAGTTTACTTGCTGCAACTTTAAGCTCTTCAAATCTTATTGCCATGCCAATTGTGCGGTGCTGAATAAACCACTTATACACTGCAGCATCCAATTGTGGATACTGACCAGACTTTACTGTTTTTCTCGAACATGCAGCACCAGAAGTAGCACACTCTGTTGTGCTCACATATTTTAATAGAGTATCCTTCTGTTTCTTGATGTCACTTACTGTACTTTTCCCGATGTTAAACTCTGCTGCTGCTCGTGCATGAGAATATCCTTTATCAAGTTTCTTAATTAACTCCAGCTTCTGTGCAACCGTCAGGCGCTTCCTTTGGGTAACTTTTGGCATTTTGTAAATTAAAAAGATCACAATTACAGTACAGTAATATCCTTCACAATTGAAGCTAGCCGCGCGAGTTCACGGTAAACAATGGGAACACATGGCCCGGCGGAGTACATTCTAGGTCCGTGGGAAAAAAAATACCTAGTGCCTATACTATAAAAGGTATTAATAAGAAAACAAAGACTTTTGCTTAATAAAAACTGTTTCAAAATATTTTATTAATAATAATTTACAATTTTCTTCATTAACCCTCAAACCGCTCGGGGTCCAAATGGAATTAACACCCACACGCGCAACAAAAAAAAAATTCTAAAAATTTTTTTTTTCTTTTTAATCTCTTTATTTGTGTTCCCTGAGCACGGGAAAAATAATACAAAAAATTTAATTACACTTACCGTGGACGTAAATGACCCGAGAAGATCGTCGATGACGTCACGCCTGATCTTCGCTGGACTGCTGTGCGCCCGGGGTGAGTCAGCCGCGACGGAGAAGGAGCGCGAGTTGCCGCGAATTTATTTTCGCGTTATTATTTACAGTATCTATGGCGTATTTTACACCCATTTTTTTCACTGGTGTGGTTCAATATGTTCTCACAAGATGATTTATAAACATAAAACTGTTGTCAATGTATATTGTATCCACATATTAGTGTCACAAGTATTTGCACAAAAATGTCTTATTTCACAATAAAATATACTATTTCTTATGATTTATTTCCATTATATACACTCACTTATTCTGTATTTACATGTTTTGGCACCAGTCTTGGACATTTAGAAGTCATCAAGACTGTGATACTCGTTGAAACATCGGACATGGCACAGAGGGACCTGACACGCTGTGCACCAAGTCATCACCATTTTTCTTTTCTGTTCCCTCTTGGTTGTTGACCAGCATACTACACACGCACGCTGGCCTACTGCACGCTTTCCAGTTGGTGGTAAAAACCTGAGATTGTGTGTCAAAAAGGCATCCCTGAAAGCGAGCCTGGGTGTTGGAGCATGGTGCAATACCGGGTTCAGAATGGGCCTCTGTACACCAGGAATTACTTTGCCAAACTTCTGTAGTAATTGTGTTACTACAGTAAAATTGAATGCACGGAAATTACGTTTACCACCTGTTTTGACAAGATACATATTGTAACTGTTCAGCATTGTTACATCAACAAGGTGGAAAAACATTTTCTTGGTCCACTTCACTGTTTTCCGTACACACTCCACTGCCCCCACCATCATATCACATTTATCCACCAAACGCATGTTGATGTTATAGTCCAAGACACAATCTGGCTTATAGATTATTTCTCTGGTGGTTCTGTTCACCTTGCCACTGTCCAGCATGAATGGTGGTCAACATGTTCACTTCACGCCTGTCTTTCCACCGCTCTGAAAGCATTCTACCTGTTTTTCTGAGCTCGCAATCACCAACCTGCATAGCACCTGGAAACACTGGCATTTCCCTTCGTTTTGCCTTCACTGTGCCACACACACCAGTTCTATTATCAAGCAAGAACCTAGTTAGCAAGGGACTGGTATAATAGTTATCTGTGTATAAAATGTGGCCCTTGTTCAGATATGGTGCAAGCAGTGACTTCACAACACTACCTGAGAAGCCATGTTGGTCATTAGCAGGAATGTCTACATTTGTACCCGTATACATTATCATATGTAACACAATTCCTGTTTCACAGTCACAGAGTACAAAGAATTTCAATCCAAATCGGTGGCGTTTGGAGGGAATATACTGCTTGAGGGCAAGACGTCCTTTGAAAAGCACAAGGGATTCGTCAATCACAAGCTTCTGAGCTGGTACGTAGAAATCCCTGTACTTTCCGATAAGTTCATTCAGTACGTGCCTTACCTTCCAAAGCCTATCTTCATCATTCCTGTCTTCATCATTTGCAAAGTGAAGTCACCTGAGGATTATTGCAAATCGGTCTCGAGACATATATTTGCCAAACATTGGTGTTGGAACAGTATGGTCTTTGCTCTAATAATGATCGATTACGTGTTTGACACAATGTTTCATCAACATACACAGTGCCAAAAACACATACATTTCACCTACAGTCGTATCTTTCCATCGCTGCAAACGTGAAAAATCGGATAACTCCTCCTCATCAATGAGATCACTCGCATATTTGTTCGTCTCCTGAACAAGATGTTCCATTAGCGGCTCATCAAAATATGCAGTAAAATAGTCCATTTCACACATATCTGCACCTTTATCAGGGAAAATGTCTGTAATTCCAACATCCGAATTATCAAAAACAGGAATTTGTGGAACAAAATCTGTCCCATCACTCCACACAAAAACACCGGATGTCTTTCTAGAGCCAATAGCGGCACCACGGCGAGGAAACCGTGTACCAGGAGCTGAAGCAGGTCTAGGAACAGTAGGGGCGGGAAGGGATGGTGATGGAAAATTCCTCGATGTTGAGGGTCTTTGTTCCTGTGGTGCCATGCGGTGCCGCATGGCTCGGCCAGATGCTGCTGACGCGACAAATTGTCGCTTGGCAACACCACACACTCCTCCACTGGCACTAGCAAAACTATTTTCCGATTCTAAGTCACTAAAACCGGAAAATGATTCACCTTCTTCAGAATCGTCGAGCAAAACATCAATATCTTGCAAGGGAGCACATGAACTGTGTGGTCTTGCTGAAATTGGGGTGGAGTGAGGGCGAGATGCTAGGCCTAGCCCTGGTGGAGCCAGCATGTTCACACTCGTCGGTCGTATCCACCTCTGAGGGCTGTGTATAGTCATGATCAAAGTCTGAGTCGTCTATATCAGACTCATCACCATCCGGGAACAAATTACGAGTAATTTTGTCCTCGGTCAGAGGTCTCGAGGAACGTCTCGCTGAGCGGGGTCGGTCTTCGAAACATGATGCGCGCGCCATGGTGTCCGCCGGGTAACTGAGCTCTGTACACAAAGGGGACCCACGCTGGATTTTTTTCCCAGGCGGGGTTTGTTTATGTTTGGTCGAGACTCGCCGATGACTACCCCTATCCCAGGCAGGGCGTTTAAATTATAGCGCTAGACACGAAATCATATATAAATGATGTGCGTGGTTCCGGTTTTGTCACTGATATCATTTATATATGATATGCGCGGTTTGAGGGTTAAAGTGAATCATTTTAAAAGAAAATTAAGATGTAATATATGACTCTGGACGATCCAGGTCGGTGGCCTGGTTGCCATGTGAGAGGACGCTGATGCCACAACAAACCCAATATCGACCATCGGTAATATCGACCGCAGACCGGTATAGCAGGCTGCAGATACCGGTCTCCCAAACCGGTCGTTAATACCGGCAGATCGGTATAAAAGAGGACGTTAAATTGAGTGGATACTGTATATACACGTTATATATAAGTATCTACATTCGTGTTCACCGTAACAAACCACTAATTGGTATGCTGAGTGGCAGTGGCAGCCCGCCACTGGCTGCCACTTCCTCCCACCCTCACCTCACCTGACTCGCCACCATTCTCCTCCCACAATACTATTTTTGCTTTTATTTACTATATACAGACATTATATATAAGTATCTGCATGTTTGGTTCACCATAGAGAACAACTACGCTGGTATAGTGAGTTCAGACAGTAAAAGGTGGTTACACAGAGTCAGCAAACAATGCTACCTCCCTCCCCACCAAGATTACTCCTCTACTACAGTGATAATTATCACAACAATCCTGCTATTATCAGAATCCTGGTCATTTTTATCATAGTCAGGGGTCTTCTGTAATACTATCATTGTTAAATAATAGCATGAACATATATATATATATTATGGTTTTTTAGGCGATAATGAGGTCACAAGCTGAACAGCAGTGCTGTGAGCTCATGCTGCGAGCATCAAGCTTGGTGGCTCACTCAATACTGAGGCCCTCACACCCGGGAATTTGGTCCAGAATTTAAAAAAAAAATGGCATCTGTATACAAGAACCCTGATAAAGGTGAGGTGAACCCCGTGTATCCGCGGGCCATTTAAATCTTGCGTAGTACTCCAACACGTCATATGACGTGATGCGCAATTTATAGCAAGTTACTCAACACATCATATGATGTGTTGCACAGTTTAAGGGTTAATCACCGTGCTGCGCCGAGTTTATTGTGAAATTCCCCTTGTGCACATGAAATAAAGTGTTCCCAAAAAATTCTTTTTCTTCGTAAAGTGATAAATTCCCTTCCCTGGACATGTCTATGTAAAAACAAATTCCAAATTCCACTTACTTTGGCTGTGGGGACTTGGACAAGGTGCACTGTGACGTCATCAGGAGCTGGTCGCCCGTGCGTGACACGCCCAGACATGGTCGCGTGGGCCATTCAAGCACCGGGTGTTGCCACAAATATATTTTCAATTATTTGTTCTATGTATTTCCAATGTGGTTTTATTTTTTTTTTTATCGTATATGATGCATATTTGTGTCCTTTACAATATGTATACAGTAGAACGTTCATAATGTTCCATGGAACTGTGATACATGTTTCAGTAATGTGTCCACAATAAATGTTTATTGTCGCAATATTACTTGTTAAAAATTCACTAAAATTACAATATGTACAGTTACACACACTACACAGTAACACACTGTATTACACACTTAGTACTTCGGAAGTGAGTAATAATCAATGAAGTACTGTAACCCCGCGATTATCCGGGATTCGAACATCCGAAAAACGCCCTTATACGGCCAAAATCGTGAACGGATAAAGTTATCACAATATCCGGCCAAAATAGCCACAGGGACCGGATTAAAGCAGGTTTTCTGCAGAAATTACACTATCCAGTCAGTCCCCCGGATAATCGTGCCTTTGTCCGTATATGAAAACATGAGGCGGGCCATACGGTATTAATCCCGTCTGCCCGAGACTCGAGGCGCATGGTGTAGGTGGGGGTGGGTGGTGTTGGGAGGGTGGGAGGGGTGCGTCAGGAGGGACTACCTGGGTACAGGAATTACCATTAATTTTAGAACAATTAATCATAGCCAAAAACAAATAAAATAACTACTAGTAATTATGTAATAACAAATAAATAAGTTTCCTAAAAGCATTGTGCACAGGCTGAAGTTTCCTTAAAAAATATTGTGAATTTTTTTCCTCCTGGCGGCCTACGTAACGCTATGGCTGCCCCAAGTGGACCTGTCCAACACTGGTCAACCCATGTGCGTCCGTCCCTCGTGTTATACACAGTGCTGCGCCATTAGTGAAATATTTTTTTAAATAACTTTTTTATTTTCATAGTAACTTTGAACATTTTTGGCCAAGACTATGTCTGGTAGCAGCATCAATCGTTCTGGAGGTGTTAAGAGGAAGAAAGTTGTCCTAACAATAAAAGACAAGTCACAGATACACCTCAACCAGTGCGGCCTCACAGTGTTGCGCCATTAGTGAAATATTTTTTTAAATAACTTTCTTAATTTTCATAGTAATTTTGAACATTTTTGGCCAAGAATATGTCTGGTAGCAGCATCAATCGTTCTGGAAGTGTTAAGAGGAAGAAGATTGTCCTAGCAATTAAAGACAAGTTACGTGTTGTTCAAACAGTGAGGCGTCACAGGCAGCCAAGCGCCTTCAACAAGTGAGGCGCCACAGGCAAGCCAAGCTCCTTCAACAAGTGAGGCATTATAGGCAAACCAAGCGCTTTCAACAAGTGACGCGCCACAGGCAAGCCAAGCGCTTTCAACAAGTGAGGCGCAAGCAAGCGCCTTTAACAAGTGAGGCGTCACAGGCAAGCCAAGCGCCTTCAACAAGTGAGGGCATGCAAGCGCTTCAACAAGTGAGGTGCAAGCAAGCACCTTCAACAAGTGAGGCCTCACAGGCAACCCAAATGCCCTCAACCAGTGAGGCTTCAGCAGCTGGCAGTCAAAACTAACTTAGCTTAATGAACTGTACAGTAATTTTAAGTGTTAATTTTAGTGTTGTGTTAGTATAGGTTACGTAAATTGTTAAGAATTTTTAACTTCAAGATGTGTGGCATCAATCAAGAAGACGAACACCAACAAGGTAAGTTGAGGTTTCTAGTTGAATATTTAATAATTGTATGTGGCAAGGCAATTCAAATTATGTTGTTTGTAGTATAAAAATAGTTGGAAATGGTCACTTTTGGACTCGTAGGTGAAAAAGTACCATTATCCGAAAAATGTGATAATCCGGCTGGGGGTCCTTCCCATATAGTCCGGATGATCGAGTGGAGACAGTAGTCCATGGTGCACAGTGCGACTTCGCTCTCGTTGCACCAGGTACAGTTAGATTTTCGCTTCATGTTTCTTCGTTCTGTGTGCTTGCAAATAATGCACTTACGTACACCCTTGGCTCTAGTACTTGTAGGTTGTATATAGCCAAGCTTGTAAAGCATAAGGTAGTATTGGAAAAGATAAATTTGTAAGGTAGTCTTGAAGAGATTGCCTTGTATGGTCCCACTCAGAAAGAGATTCAGCTTGTCTCAAAGAATGTGTGTCAGTCAGGAAGAGATTCAGATATTCTTGAAAATATCTATGGAAAACTCCACTATGGAAGCAGCTAACACTGTTCATCTATGCTACTTGTATCAGATGCATCATCACTGAACGCAGAAAACGATTCGACCTCCTGGTCGTCGACTGGGCCGCGGGTACGCTAAGCCCCGGAAGCACCTCAAGGTAACCTCAAGGTATGTATCATCTAAATATATTGGAGATAGCATAGGATTGCAAGGGTGACGCTCAAAGCTACAAATACGCTCGCTGTATCGTCCTCATAGGTGCTGTATCACTTGCATCCAACCTTTGTGTTAGGTCCTTATTGCACCTAGCTTCACCAATAATATGACCCTTATGTTCTTCAAACAATAAGGTTTGAATTTCACCAACAGAGCGTTATCTTTCAACACCGCGTCGGACAGGTGTTTGGAAGCCAGAGGAGCGTGTGCCACCCCTGGTTGCTCATTCAGTACTAATCTAGCCAGCCGCCCCAGGGCATTCTGGGAATTTTTTCCAAGATGGCTGCCTCTCACTGGAGGGCCTAAGAGTCCATTTCGTACACAACCAACCTTGCACACATATAGAATGGTACGGAAAAATAAAAGAGTTTTCTCGGTTGGCGCAGTTTCCCGCCGTTCGAGAATACTTGGTTGGCGCAGTTAAGTGGTTAACCCTTTAACTGCGCCGCCTCCAAATATGACACCCCCCCCCCCCCACCAGTGCGCAGGAAATAAATTCTCTTTAAAAAAATTCTTTTGTTTTTTTAACCCTTAAACCGCTAACTGTTAAATAGCAAACATCCCCAGGGTGCTCAAGAAAAAAATTGTTCTGAAAAAATTATTTTTTCTTATGACATTGTTAATTAGCCTTCAGGAAGCACAAAAATTTAAATAAAAAGTCTCTAGCTCTTGTGGTTTAGCTGTAGTGGGCTGGAGAAGTTGCATATATTTAGTTGAGGTGCTGCATAGGAATAACTTTGTTGATTTATTTTCATTGTTTCTCAATTTATTAATTTAGTCTTTTTATGCTAACTGGTTGTATTTGTGTGTCAAAGTTACTGTCTATTATGTAAAACTTTGAAAATATAAGTATGTATGGATATACAAGTAAAGGTATAAAGACACCCACATACTTATTCATAATAACGCATGTATAAATATATTTTAAGCCTAAATCTTAAAATTGCATATAGCACACATTTTGCCTCAAATATATACATGGTAATCACTCATTTGCTGTTGCTAAAAGTTTTGTGTCTCCTCTATGGTTGTCCGAAACATTCAGATACTAGATGATGATGTTGCCAAGCAATGGTCATCATTTTCTTACAAAGGCCCTAGAAGGAAAGTGAGGGACTGGATTTTTTTCAAGGTAGGGGATGGTTATTGGTGGTCTGGTGAAGCAGATGCAAGCTGTGTGTGTGTAGGACTATTTTAATACGCAAATCATATATATATGATTTGCGCCGTTTTGTGACAGTTACTCAAATCATATATGTATAATTTGCACTGTTTAAGGGTTAAAGTGTCACAAACCCTTCCCCTCAGTATGGGTATGTCAAAAAAAAATCGAAATTGTACTTACTTTGGCTGCTATGGGGTTCGTAAGTTGGTGCGTGACGTTATCATTCCCCGTTCGCCCGTGATGTACGCTCCTGGGGTAAGTAGGGCACTCGGGGCAAGGTGAACGAGTTGCCGGGAATATATTTTTGTTCATTTTTTGCGCACAGTTCCAAATACATTTTATTTATTTTTACGTGCTAATCCTATGTATAATGAACACGTACACTAACCCTATATTATGGCAGTAAAACATCCATACTGTCCGAGGACACTGTTACGTGCATGACACTTGTGTATACATATGTTGCACATATTTACCATGTATCATGGTAATTTATGTATATATATTCAATCTATTTACAGACTATACACTGACACACTATATATACATTCACCATAAACACATTCAGAACACCACGAGTGTGAGCTGTCACACCCAGCCAACCCTCCCTCACTCCTCCAACGTTGTATTCGCCAACATTGCTTCTCCCATCATACAGTTATTCACAAGTTTGTTTCATGTTCATTTATGTATATTTACAGCATATGTACACACTATATACATTCACCATCAACACATTCAGAACACCGCGAGTGTGAGCAGCCACACCCAGCCAACCCTCCCTCACTCCAACATCTTACTCGCCAACATTCCTCCTCTCATCATACTGTTATTGTTTTTATTACACTACTAGCAGTACCCGCCACGCGTTGCTGTGGCTCAGTCTGGGTAAGTGGGAAAGAAAGAAAAGGGGAAGCGCACGTTTCTAATATGTTTAATTTTACAATGCTTGTGGGTATACAATATTTTTTGTTCCATTGTCTGTGGAGATATAGAGACTGTCTGGCTTGCCGACTCTAGAACACGCAAAATATAATTGTCCATGTGAGAATCAATCCGGGTCTAGATATAAACTGCATAATTCTGAAGATTAGCCCTGAGCTTTGTTGATGGTGATTGCAAATGCCAATCGAATTGGAAATTACAATCTCTTAAATTGAAATGGCATATCTGTTGGAATCATAGGAATGCGAGGAATAAGGACATCTTCGCCTTTGAAAGGTCCTGTCAAGATTGTTGCTTCTACGACGCCGCTGATTAATTTTTTTACTGCAAGCCGCGAGGCATTGCAAAGTTTTGGCAGGTTGATATTTCGCAACATGATAATTGGCACGCCGATTTTCAATTGCAGTACGTTTGATGGTATCCCTGGCAGATCGAGTGAATTCAAAAATTCTGTTGGATAATTCACCGCTTCATCTGCTTCCTCAACAGTGTCGACGGACTTGTATGTGACTGCCTCGCTTTGAATGTTATGCTGAATAATATTGTAATGTTCGTGTGCTGAATGCTTTGGAAATGTTGCACTTGGGAGTTTCAATGAACTGTATGTTCAATGGCAATTTCAAAGCTGAGGTAGCAGTTCTTCCACTGTACCCTGTATAGCAATGTCGCAGCTATTCCGGACGATGCAAGAGCTAAGGCTATGTCATTTTGGGATCGAAATGCTGCCAGAATCAATCTAATTAGAAAGGTTTTGCCAGTTCTTCCTGGTGTATCTAAGAAAATTTCTCAAGCCCGTTATTGACAGTTAGAATTATTTGATTGTAAATGCCTTTTCACTTAAGCGTTAGATTAGGAATATTTGACTGCACATAGGACCACAGATCACCCGTGTTGTAACCTTGTTCACGACGCAATTCTATATATAACGAAGCAGCAGCAAATCAATTCGGTAATGGCATTTCCAATTGATTGAGAACTTTGTTCGCGATTTCTAAGCACAAATCTTCAATCATTATCAACGCTTCGTTGTAGATTTCTACTGTGAAACCCATGTTCAAATTTGAATTTTTCTTGCATATTTGATGTACAATATCTTCAGCCATGAGCAATTTAAATTTCTTCTATAACTTTGTTGGAGATGAAGGAGAGCCAGTGGTCAATATGATATGCATACAATCCTAGTGTTGTATATTGTATGCATATTGATATGCAATATGCATACATCCTAGTGTCGGTCGTTCTCCAATTATTTAGAGGTTGACATGCACTACGGAAAGTGGCATGTGTAACGCCGTTGACAAATCTCAATTGCTGGAAGACGTTGATCCAGGCACATTTACCAACAGCATGCGAAGGATGAAGCATTCATCTTGATTGGGATGTCTGCCTATCGTAGTTTATTTGAATATGCAAGGTTGTCTGTCGATTCGCTTTCCTCGTTTGCGTCATTCAAATGATTTTCTACTGGCATTCCACATGTAATAGGTAGGCACTTCTGAATACAGCAGTCTTTTTGCAAATGCGTCTTTTTGACATAACATGAAGAAAGCAGTAACCGTTGTAGCTGGTGGATTCACAGCTGTTTGTTGCAGATTTGCAGCTGTGAGATAAACGTATTTTCCAATTTCTTGTTTTCAAAACCAAACCAAAAAATACTAACAAAATATTTCAATTCAAAAGTAGATCAATCGACACAGCTCAATTTCACCACCAATTGCACTGAAAAATAAGAAAAATTAAAAAAGAAACAAATAAACTATACTCACGAAATGAAAACTATGGTAAACAACGCAGCTCAATTCCAAGGTAATGTCACACAAAATAATTCAATCAAAATGAAAATAAATCAAAGTCTATGAAAAATCAATTTATCAATGCAATCAGAAACATTGAAGTGAAATTGTAACGTATTTTAAATAGCGTGTGTTGCTCTTACATGCAACAGATGGCGCTGTTTTTCCAAAAACACATGTTTCTACCTGTCATGAGTGTGGCATCTATATAGTAGGTACTGTATATAAAAACATGCATGTATTCAAATGGAACGTTGTGACAAAATTTCAAAGCAATCTGAGAAGAACTTTCAGAGTTTACAGCATGTGTTGCTCTTGCGTCCTTCAGATGGTGCTGATTTAAAAAAAATTCGTGTTTTTTCCTGTCACAGGTGAGGCATGTATATAGTAGGTATATAAAAAAAAAAACACTCGTCTATTCGAATGCAACATTGTGTCAAAATTTCAACCCGTTCTCGCAAATTCGTATAGTCAATATTGACTTATTAAATACATGCATAGGTGATATACTAAACATAATAGATACCCTTAAAAATATGCATAGAAAACACCAACCTTACCTAACCTTGTTAGTATGTTAAGATAAGCATCTTATTGTTTCGTAATTACAATTATTACTTAACCTATACCTATAACAGGTTAAGTAACAATTGTAATTACGAAGCTATAAGATGCTTATCTTAACATACTAACAAGGTTAGGTAAGGTCGGTGTTTTCTATGAAGCTTTTCAAGGGTATCTATTATGTTTAGTATGTCACCTATGCACTTATTTAATAAGTCAATATTGACTATACGAATTTGCGAGAACGGGTTGCAAAATTTCAAAGCAATCGGTAAAAAGGTTTCAAAGATTTCCCTCACATAAAAAAACACACGAAAAACACGGTTTTTCAAAAAAGCATGTTTTTTCCCGTCACAGACGTGACATCTAAATTGTATGTATATAAAAACCTGCTTGAATCCGAATGGAACGTTGTGTGAAAATTTCAAAGCAATCGGTGAAGAACTTTCGGAGATTAGCGATTTTGAACACACAAACATTTCCATTTTTATTTATATAGATTTACACATGTTATATATACCTATCTACATGTTTTATTTACCAGAACTATGCAAGTAAGCCGGTATTGTGTCCAAACAGTACAGCGGCCACCATACACTACATGAGAAATCACACAGCAGACGACGCTACGATTACGACATCACCTCCCTCACCAAAATAGCTCCTCTCAACATACTCCTGATGCTGTTATTACACTATATACACACACACATACTGTATATACCCATGTACGTATGTGTTCCCGGTAGCAAACCACGAAGCTAGTATGGTGAGCAAAACAAGAGTGGCTGCTACACACGGTGAGGCTACCTCAATTCTCTCCCTTCCTCACCAGAATTCCTCCTTCCACAATACTAATTATAACCACAATTCTGGTCACTAATTCTTGTAAATGAATAATTGACCACAAGTTTATTTTGAAAAGGAACCTAAGAAGTCATTTGAAGATTACTAGATGGATGAAATAATGCTGTGATGCTGTGGCTAGCGCTGTGAACATCGTGAACAGCATTGAATCACTGATATTTGAACATTGTACCCAGTCATTATCACACTCAGGCTCTTCTAGAATACTATCATGGCTAAATGATACAAATTATATATATATTTTAACATTATTAGGCGATGCTGTGGTCACACGCTGAACAGCAGTGCTGTGCGCTCATGCTGCGAGCGCCAGCCTTGGTTACTCACTCTCTACTGAGGCTCTCACACCAGGGAATGTGGACCACGATTTTTTTTCAAGATAACATCTGTTTACAAGAGCCTTGAGGAGGTGGTGGTGAACCCCATGTAGCCACGGGAGTTTTGAATGGAACGTGAAAAATACAAATACCTGGAGGCTCGTAGCACACCCCAGATGTGGGCCTGCAGGCGTGTTGTGCAGTTAAAGGGTTAAAAAGAAATAACGATTCATCAGTCACAACATTCTGTGCTGGTACAAAATAGTCACGGAACTTTCCTCTCAATTAACTAAATATCTTCCGCACTTTCCACAGTCTGTCATATCTGTCTTTATTATCATTGTTCTCAAAGTGCAGGCACCTGAGAAGCAGCAGGAACCTATCACATGACCTGTACCTGTTGGACAAGGGATGTTGAAACAAGGCTGCATTTGTTCCAATAATCCGCATTTGTTCCAATAATCCTGGATCACATGTTTTATCTATATGCCTCATCCTCATGCACAATGCTCAAAACACACTCATTTACCAAGAAAGGGTAGAGTATTGTGGCAACCTCAAGTCCCAGTTGGTGTGGATCCTATAGTCTACTCACTCCTAATATTTATGTTTGCTGATAAGTATCCCCTCATTATTTCAACAGTCATAGTATGTAACAGTGTCCCCCCATAGTGTTCTCAAACACTGGGAGGGATGTCTAGATATATTTAACAAAAGCACAAATCAAAAGCAAGAAACCTTATTCTACATAGGACAAGAAATACACCTTGAGATACAATTTCACAACAGGGTTTTATTGAACAACACAGGATTATTTTACACTGACTAAATATGGGGACACACTGTTACGTAGTAGGATTGCTGAGATACAGAGGGATACTTATCAGTAAACATAAATATTAGGAGGGGAATAGACTAGGATCCACACCAACTGGGACTTGAGGTTACCACAATACTCTACCCTTCCTTGGTAATTACAAAGGTGGTATGGGTTTTAACAAAACAAGGTTCTGACACTGAAACACTTTACAAATAGGGGACAAAGTTGATGTGGTAAGACCTCATGTTACAGAAAGCTGAATGAATGAATCCAAAAAATACAAAACACCACCTACACACCGGGCTCCATAAATAACCTTAGTTTTAAAACTGCCTATCCCTAACTAATACTGAGACTAAGCACCGCTATAGCACGTATAAGATACAAATGCACTTATTGGTATTGTGGGAAACAGCCACACATCACACGAACGATGACTAGACTGTTCTCCAACCCTCCCCAAAACCAAGTGAACGAGACAGCTAGCACATCTGTGTTCAGCCACCTAGTTCCAGTAATGTTTTGTACACATTTATATCTCCCAATATAAATGAGATATATTTATATTGGGAGACATACAATATACATAAATTGTATATTGTATGTCAATACAATATACATTGTATATTGTATTATTGTACATTATTGTACATTATTGTACATTATTGTATATTGTATTATTGTACATTGTATATTGTATATTGTATTATATATGTTCATTTATGTCTTTACAAGACATAAATGAACATTTATGTCTTGTAAAGTTCCAGGCTGTTTTTCAACATTTAACACTGTTGTTTCTATGTCTCTCGCCTGGGTTATACACATCACAAGGGTCTCTCTTACATGGGACTGATCTGGCCCGAGGTCTGCCAGTCTGGCTGCCACTTCCCCTTTCCCACTTACAACTCGTAACACCATCACCTCCACACGATCCACCAAAGAGCCCAACCCCCCAACCCATCCCTAAACCATTGGCGGCCCACTAATTGCCCCCTCTTCTCGTCAGTTTGTTGAGAAAATTCTGTGATTTTACTTGCTTGGATTCAATAATGTTAATATATGTAGCATTTTTATACTAAAAAAAGTGGTTGCTTTATCAAATACTGTAGTGAATATGAAGTATTCATAATGAATGGATTTTTTCTGAATATTTATGTCGAGACTATACAGTTGACTTATGGAAATCCTGGCCATTGTGTCATATTTGTGGCCACCAATAAAAAGTCACGTAGTTGTGATATGGAATTGTTCACCAATGTTTGTTCTATCATGTGTCATGTTCAAAATGATAAATATATAACATGTTCTATGATTTTGTTGTTGTTATGGTGGATGTAGGACCTCTTGTTCTTTTCACATCTAGGGGAGGGATAGCCTGGGGCTGACAGGTAGAACGAATTCTGTGGTGGAACGAATTGCGCCTCGCCTCATAAAGTTTGTTCAAGGGGAGAACACACTGTATTAATGAATATTTAACTCAGATAAGGTAATGTTTCAGTTCTGTGCAAGAAACATGAGCACTGATACAGAATCTTCACATGCAGCAGAAGCTCTGCAAGCGTCCCAGATAGAGAAGCGGGAAAAGTGCATCTTTTGCAAAATTTGTGATGGAATTGAACCATGTAACATTGTGCATCAGGTTAGTGATTTTAGTGAGCCCTGGATTGTTTACCTTGATATATAAAAAAAAAAAGTTGACATGAGTATCCTTTTATTGAATTAAAATTTGGTCAATATTGATTGATGACAGAATGTTTTTGTTATTGATTGATTCCACTGTTGCATAATGTACAGTACCTAAGTTGCATTTCAATTAGGATATCCATTATATTACAAGTTGGTAAATTTTATGAATCATTAGTGGTAGGTAAATGGATATACTTTCCAATATACTGTGTTTGAATGGAAATTTGCAAAATATTTTCGTTTGTAACAGGATGGAGAATTTGTAGCTTTTCCAGATATGCGGCCAGCAGCACCACACCACTATCTGATTGTCCCACGTCACCACTATACAGATGCAAAGAGTCTTTCAAAGGAAAATATTCCTCTGGGTAAGACATTTTACTACTGTACTGTGTTTGTAATTAATGTACTGTACTGTACTATACAGTATATATAATACTTCAACACATCTGGGTTACTGATGATATTGGTTTGATCCTCGTCCTTCTCCAAAGATTTTCTCATACAGTGCTTAATTTGTTTCATATCATATACAGTTCCTTTTTCACATTTTATTCTTTGTCATCAGTTAGGTGCCTCCAGTAGTAATGCCTCCAATACATGTATAGTTTATTTTCTATTATAAAACTTAAAGGTTTCTGTTTAGTATCTTGAATGCTCCATCATATTGACTTGTAACCTAAAAACATATTTGCACAAGACTCCAAGTTTGCTTTAACCCTTAACCCTCAAACCGCTAGGGGCCCAAATGGAATTCACACCCACAGGCGCAACAAAAAAAAAAATCAAAAAAATTCTTTCGTCTTATAGAAGTGTTCATTTTTGTTCCCTGATCACGGAAAAAATAAAAAAAAATCGTAGGTGGCATATTTTAGCCGCAATAGGGTAGGGAAGTGTGGCAAAAAAGGGGCGTTGGCAGAGCCTTTGCCAGACGAGGTCTACTCCGCCCGAGCTGTCAGACGGCAGTTGCCACAAATATATTATTACCTAATTATTTCAATGTCTCTGATTTTTTCTTAGTTTTTTGCAGTAATATTATTCCATACAGTGAATTGTGGTATATTTATATTATAAAATGTGTGAACCATCGCTGTACTCAAAATTATGGTGTGCATATTAGTGATTCAATTATTATGTTCATAAAACAATAAACATATAGTTTTGCTGTTGTTACACTATATACACAGGTTATATATAAGTATTTGCATGTTTTGTACACCATAACGAACTACTAAGTTGGTCTTGTGAGTCAAAAAGCAACGAGGAGTGACCGCCAAACACCAGCGTGCCACTCACTGCCACTCCCTCCCTCAACACCACCTCACTCACCCTCATTCACCTCCTACAATACTCTTTCTGTATTTATTCACTATACACAGACGTTATATATACGTATTTACATGTTTTGTTCACCGTAACTGTACATCTAAGCTTGTATGGTGAGTAAAGGCCACAAAGACGTAGCAACTCACACAGTCAGCTGATTGGCGGCCGCCCTCAAGGCCAGACGCACTAATATTTGTCCTTCAACAATATTGTTTGTGGTGTTATTACGCTATATACACACATATTATATATAAGTATCTACCTGTTTTATTCACCATACCTGAACAAATAAGCTGGTATGGTGCCCAAAGACCATAGTGGCCATCAGTAAACACCATGCCAAGACGTGCAGACGACGCTCTTCCCTCACCAAAATGGCGGCTCCCAACCTACTCCTCTCGCTGTTATCACACTCTATACACACGTTATATATAAGTATCTACATTTGTGTTCACCATATTGAACCACTAAGCTGGTATGGTGAGTGCAGTCAATAAATGGTGGCCACACACAGTCAGAAGACGCCACAACCCTCCCTTGCACAGCCTTACGCCTCCCTCCATGGAGCACAGCGCTAAATATCACCACAATCCTGCTATTATCAGAATCCTGGTCAGTTTTATCACAGTCAGGGGGCTTCAGTAATACTATCACTGCTAAATAATAGCAGTATCATATATATTATGGTATTTGTAGGCGATGCTGTGGTCACAAGCTGAACAGCGGTGCTGTGAGCTCGTGCTGCGTGCGCCAGCCTTGGTGGCTTGCTCAATACTGACGCTGTAACACCCAAGAATGTTGGCCTGGATTTTTTTTCTAGGTGGCATCTGGCAACTATCGGTCGTGGCTGTACTCTAGCTGCTCCTATCCCAGGCGGGGAGTTTAAATTATAGTGCTAGACACGAAATCATATATAAATGATGTGCGCGGTTTCGGTTTTGTCACTGATATCATTTATATATGATATGCGCGGTTTGAGGGTTAAACTGTGCAACACGTCATATGATGTGTTAGAGTACTATGCAAGAGTTAAACAGCCCGCAGATACATGGGGTTCACCTCACCTTCATCAGGGCTCTTGTAAACAGACGCCATTTAAAAAAAAATCGTGGGCCACATTCTTGGGTGTGAGGGCCTCAGTACTGAGTGAACCATCAAGGCTGACACACACAGCATGAGTTCACAGCACTGCTGTTCAGCTTGTGACCACAGCATCGCCAAAAAATGCCATAATATATATGTACAGTACATGCTATTATGTAGCGATGATAGTATTACAGAAGACCCCTGACTGTGATAAAAATGACCAGGATTCTGATACTAGCCGGATTGCTGTAATAATTAGCGCTGTAGTGGGAAGAGTAATCTTGGTGGGGAAGAAAGTAGCGTTGTCTGTTGATTCTGTGTGACCACCTTTTACTGTCTGGACTCACTATACCAGCTTAGTTGTTCGCTATGGTGAATAAAATATGCAGATACTTATATATAACGTCTGTATATAGTGAATAAAAGCAAAAACAGTATGGTGGGAGGAAAATGGTGGCGAGTCAGGTGAGGGAGGGAGGGAGTGACAGCCAGTGGTAGGCTGCCACTGCCACTCAGCATACCAGCTTAGTGGATAGTTATGGTGGACACAAATGTAGATCCTTATATATAAAGTGTATATACAGTATCCACTTAATTTAACGGCCTCTTTTATACTGATCTGCCGGTAATAATGACAGGTTTGAGAGACCGGTATCTAGAGCCTCGTGTACCAGTCTGGCAGTTGATATTACCGAAGGTAGGTATTGGGTTTGTTTTGGCATCGGCAGGCACTCACATGGCAACATGCCACCGACCTCCAAGGCATTGAGGGGGAGAGGCAAGGAGAGTGGTGGTGTTGAGGGAGGCAGGGAGAGGGGTGGTGTTGAGGGAGGCAGGGAGAGGGGTGGTGTTGAGGGAGGCAGGGAGAGGGGTGGTGTTGAGGGAGGCAGGGAGAGGGGTGGTGTTGAGGGAGGCAGGGAGAGTGGTGGTGTAGGGGGAGGCAGGGAGAGGGGTGGTGTTGAGGGAGGCAGGGAGAGTGGTGGTGGTAAGGGAGGCAGAGGGCAGAATTGCTGACCTGGCAATGGTTGCCAAACCTCTCACCCATACCGTATTAAAATTTTTAATCTTAGTTGTAAAATATTTATGCCAAAAAATGTTAATTTTTGTATATTACTATACATTATTAACCCTTAAATGGCGCATGGCTATATACCATTTGACACCCACAGGTGCATAAAAAAAAATCTCTTTTCTTCCTAACCTGTTAATTTGTGTTCACTGATCATGGAAAAAATAATAAAAAAAATCGTAAGTGGCATATATTGCCCGCTATAGGGCGGGGAAGTCTGGCAAAAAACAGGCGCTGACTCAGCATGCGTCCCAGACTGTGTTGCTCGCCAGCTGTCAGGCCGGAGTTGCCACAAAGAGATAATTACCTAATTATTTCAATGTCTGATTGATTTTTCATAATTTTTTTTTTCTGTAATATTATTCAATAGTGTGTAGTGTGATATATTTATATAATAAAATGAGTGAATCATCGCTGTACTGAAAAATATGGTGTGCATATTGTTTATTCAATTATGTTCATCAAACAGTGAACAAATACTTTGTCAGTTATTATACTATATACATAGGTTATATATGACAATGTCAGACCACGGAGGAAAAATGAAACAGGAATTTCCTTAAGGAAATTCCCGTTTCATTTTTCCTCCATGGTCTGACATTGTCACATTTTTAATCACGTGTTTATTTTCGTGATATACACACATAGGTTATATATAAGTATCTTTTTTTTTCACCATAACGAACCACTACGTTGCTATTATGAGTCAAAAAGTAACGAGGAGTAACCGCCGTGTACCAGCCAGCCACTCCTCCCACCATACTGTTTTTGCTTTTATTCACTATATACAGACATATATAAGTATCTACATTCGTGTTCACCATAACGAACCACTAAGTTTGTATGCTAAGTGGCAGTGGCAGCCAGTGGCAGCCCGCCACTGGCTGCCACTCCTTCCCTCCCTCACCTCACCTGACTTGCCACCATTCTCCACCCACCATACTGTTTTTGCTTTTATATACAGACGTTATATATAAGTATTTACATGTTTTGTTCACCATAACTGTACATCTAAGCTTGTATGGTGAGTAAAGGCACAAAGACGTAGCTACTCACACAGTCAGCTGATGGCTACTGACCTCAAGGCCAGACGCACTAGTATTTCTCCTCCAACAATACTGTTTGTGGTGTTATTACGCTATATACACACATTATATATAAATATCTACCTGTTTTATTCACCATACTTGTACAAGTAAACTGGTATGGTGCCCAAAGACCTTCGTGGTCACCAATAAACATTTTTTTTTAGATATATACAAGAGTTGTTACATTCTTGTACAGCCACTAGTACGCGTAGCATTTCGGGCAGGTCCCTGGAATATGGTCCCCTGCTGCGAAGAATCGTTTTTTCATCCAAGTACACATTTTACTGTTGCGTTAAACAGAGGCTACAGTTAAGGATTTGCGCTCAGTAAATCCTCCCCGGCCAGGATACGAACCCATGACAGCGCTCGCGGAACGCCAGGCGAGTGTCTTACCACTACACCACGGAGACTAATGTTAGTCTGAGACATGTTAAATCGTGCAGACGACACCACTGCCCTCACCAAAATGGCGGCTCCCAACCTACTCCTCTTGCTGTTTATACCCTCTATACACACATTATATATAAGTATCTACATTTGTGTTCACCATAGCAAACCACTAAGCTGGTATGGTGAGTGCAGTCAATAAAAGGTGGCCACACACAGTCGGAAGACAACGCCACTACCCTCCCTCCCACAGCATTACTCCTCCCTCCATAGAGCACAGCGCTAAATATCACCACAATCCTGCTAATATCAGAACCCTGGTCAGTTTTCTCACAGTCAGGGGTCTTCTGTAATAATATCACTACATAATAGCATGAACAAGTATATTATGGCATTTTTAAGCGATGCTGTGGTCACAAGCTGAACAACAGTTCTGTGAGCTCATGCTGTGTGTGTCAGGCTTGGTAGCTCACTCAATACTGAGGCCCCTAACAGGGAATTTGGCCCATGATTTTTTTTTTTAAATTGCGTCTGTTTACAAGAGCCCTGATGAAGGTGTGGTGAACCCCGTGTATCAGCAGGCCGTTTAAATCTTGCGTAGTACTCCAAAGCATCATATGATGTGATGCGCAATTTACTGCAAGTCGGTCAAAGCATCATATGAAGCGATGCGCAATTTAAGGGTTAATCATTAACATGTTTTATAGTTTCCTATTTATTAATTAAACAAATATAGTTTTCTGGGGGGAGCCCCGTCGGCTCCCCAGAGCTTTACCAGGCTGACATGCTAATGTCAGACTTTGGCATCAGTCATGTGTATGGAGTTCTAGGGCCTACCGGGGACCACGGCCAGAACCTGGCCCCCTCAGAGAGGCAAGGGGAGCAATGGCCTATAGAAACCCCCGTGTGGTAGGAAGCATTCTATGTCTGCTATCGACCGGGTCAAGCATCCAGAAAGGTAAGCATTCCAAAACAAACCCCTATTCTGGTGAAAATTGCTACCTAAAGCCGAACTAGTGGATAGAACTCTACAACAGAAAACAAGGAAACTAGTATGACGTCATACGTCACCGCGCCGCTGTCTGCGCGGCTCCCCCCTCCCCTGGAGGGGGAAAGGGGAGTCCCAGACCTCCCACGCCGGCTATCCACCCATCAGTTCTTCGGGTGATGCTATAGGCACCGGTTATGTGCTCCGGCTCCAGTGGTTGTTTCAGCACTGTACCTAGAGTGTGGTGTCTGTTTTCTAGGTGTGCGTGAGCTGGGAGTGATTCTCCAGTACTCGGGCTGCATGTGCCTAGGGTTCCCTTCCCTAGATGCTCTGTAAGTACTGCCCTTGGGGCTTGGGGCTGCCTTCCACAAGTTCCATGGGTCCTGCCCCTGCTTGGCCGTTTACTGCTTGGCTTTCGGCCGCTCTTTGTGTGCTTGGGTGTTCTATCTCCCTTGTTCGCCTTAGAGTAAGTGGCAGTTTTTGCACTGGTGGGGCGCAGGGTACTGTGCAGCTTGTATTTACCAATCATAGCGGTCGGCTCTGTTCCGCTCAGGTACGCTGTCCTCTTGCGGGGTTTTCTTTTTCTTTTTGTTTATCAACCTGGTTGGGTGGTCTGCCTTCGTTCTTGCCCCTTGTGTCCCTTGTTTTCTGAGTATTTTCTGGTGGTACCCCCTGCTAGGTCCCCGTGAGTGTACACGTCCCGGGGGTTCAGCTCTTAGAAAGTTGTTTGGTAGCTTTGGGTGCCGGTTAGCAGTACCCTGCCTGGGATTTCCTGAGCGCGAGTCCTCTTATAGTAAACGCTCGAGACCCTGGGAAACCCCTGGGGGCGCGCGGGTCCGATGGATGTGACCCCAGAGTTCCCCCTCGCTTCCAGCGAGTTTGAGGGTTGCTCTCGCTCTTTGTCTCTGGGTGACTCTGTTTTGCCTCCGTCTGCTGCCTGTGGGGTCGGTGACACCTTCGACCCGGAGTCTTGCGAGTTTGGTTGCTCGTTGTGGCTCGGTTACCCAGTTGTTCTGACTAAGCGGGTGCGGGCAGCAGGGGCGTTGCACTTGAGCCTTGGTGGTGGCAACGTTCTCATGGTTTCCTCCCCGGGAGCCCTGGGGCTGCCCCGTTTTAGTTCGTTTTGGGATTTGGGAGTGTTGGTTGCTTCGGTCCCATCCACGCCCCCTTGTCGACAGACGCGAGGTGAATATGCTGACTACGATTCACACTGGTGCCATGTTGGACAGTGGGAAAGTCCACTTTCAGACACGCAACACCATGTATATGCCAGACTGTGTCATAGACTATAACGTGAACATGCCCCGCGTCGATAAATGTGACATGATGCTTAGCGGAGTGGAGTGCGTGCGCAAGTCTGTGAAGTGGACGAAAAAGTTCTTCTTCCACCTCAAGGATGTTGCAGTGCTCAACTGCTTCAATATGTACCTAGTCAACCCATTCTCGCACTTTCTTACAGTCAATATTAACTTATTAAATACGTGCATATGTGACATACTAAACATACTAGTTTACCTTGAAAAGCTTCATAGAAAACACCGACCTTACCTAACCTTCTTAGTATGCTAACACTATTGCGCACCCCACAAGCGCGCCGCAGACTTCGACGAAAACAGTAAAATGTGCATACTCGTTCCATTTTTCTCACCACAATTCTCGTGCTACGTCGCTCGTTTTGGTATCATTGTGTTCACAATTAAATTCCCTACAGATGTGTATGAATATAATGTACAAAAGCCTGGAGTGCCTCCCCACAGAAAAGCCTACAGTTACCCGTGAACGAGCACCAATTTGTATACTGCAACCTAATGTGTATACTCGTTCAGTTTGATTACATCAATTTTCGTGTTACTTATATATATATATATATATATATTATATATATATATATATATATATATATATATATATATATATATATTATATATATTATATATATATATATTATATAATATATATATATATATATATATATATATATATATATATATATATATTATATAATATATATATATATATATATATATATATATATATATATATATATATATATATATATTATATAAAATATATATATATATATATATATATATATATATATATATATATATATATATATATATATATATTATATATATATATATATATATATATATATATTATATAATATATATATATATATATATATATATATATATATATATATTATTAAATATGACCGAAAAAGTAAGATTAATAATTCTAACACGAATTTTCTCAATCTTTCGTACATTACGCTTCACTGTTGGAGGTAAATCAAAAATCACTTCTCCAAAATTCATTTTTATTTCTAGTCTGACGCGACACGGGCGCGTTTCGTAAAACTTATTACATTTTCAAAGACTTCACAAATACACAACTGATTAGAACTTGCGTTTCCCTGATTTTATATCTACATTTGAGTGAGGTGGGAAGGGTGATGTGGCATTACATTTGAGTGAGGTGGGAAGGGTGATGTGGCATTAACACAAGACAGAACACTAGGGGATATTAATAGGGTATTAAAAGTATCAACACAAGACAGAACAGAAACAATGGGTATTGAATAGAAGTGTTTGTAGAAAGCCTATTGGTCCATATTTCTTGATGCTTCTATATTGGAGCGGAGTCTTGAGGTGGGTAGAATATAGTTGTGCAATAATTGGCTGTTGATTGCTGGTGTTGACTTCTTGATGTGTAGTGCCTCGCAAACGTCAAGCCGCCTGCTATCGCTGTATCTATCGATGATTTCTGTGTTGTTTACTAGGATTTCTCTGGCGATGGTTTGGTTATGGGAAGAGATTATATGTTCCTTAATGGAGCCCTGTTGTTTATGCATCGTTAAACGCCTAGAAAGAGATGTTGTTGTCTTGCCTATATACTGGGTTTTATGGAGCTTACAGTCCCCAAGTGGGCATTTGAAGGCATAGACGACGTTAGTCTCTTTTAAAGCGTTCTGTTTTGTGTCTGGAGAGTTTCTCATGAGTAGGCTGGCCGTTTTTCTGGTTTTATAGTAAATCGTCAGTTGTATCCTCTGATTTTTGTCTGTAGGGATAACGTTTCTATTAACAATATCTTTCAGGACCCTTTCCTCTGTTTTATGAGCTGTGGAAAAGAAGTTCCTGTAAAATAGTCTAATAGGGGGTATAGGTGTTGTGTTAGTTGTCTCTTCGGAGGTAAGGCAGGTCCTAGTCAATAACGGCTTCTCCAATGGTTTCATCGAAGACATCATAAGAAGGAAAGTGAAAAGCCATGCAACCTCCGAAGAGACAACTAACACAACACCTATACCCCCTATTAGACTATTTTACAGGAACTTCTTTTCCACAGCTCATAAAACAGAGGAAAGGGTCCTGAAAGATATTGTTAATAGAAACGTTATCCCTACAGACAAAAATCAGAGGATACAACTGACGATTTACTATAAAACCAGAAAAACGGCCAGCCTACTCATGAGAAACTCTCCAGACACAAAACAGAACGCTTTAAAAGAGACTAACGTCGTCTATGCCTTCAAATGCCCACTTGGGGACTGTAAGCTCCAAAAAACCCAGTATATAGGCAAGACAACAACATCTCTTTCTAGGCGTTTAACGATGCATAAACAACAGGGCTCCATTAAGGAACATATAATCTCTTCCCATAACCAAACCATCGCCAGAGAAATCCTAGTAAACAACACAGAAATCATCGATAGATACAGCGATAGCAGGCGGCTTGACGTTTGCGAGGCACTACACATCAAGAAGTCAACACCAGCAATCAACAGCCAATTATTGCACAACTATATTCTACCCACCTCAAGACTCCGCTCCAATATAGAAGCATCAAGAAATATGGACCAATAGGCTTTCTACAAACACTTCTATTCAATACCCATTGTTTCTGTTCTGTCTTGTGTTGATACTTTTAATACCCTATTAATATCCCCTAGTGTTCTGTCTTGTGTTAATGCCACATCACCCTTCCCACCTCACTCAAATGTAATGCCACATCACCCTTCCCACCTCACTCAAATGTAGATATAAAATCAGGGAAACGCAAGTTCTAATCAGTTGTGTATTTGTGAAGTCTTTGAAAATGTAATAAGTTTTACGAAACGCGCCCGTGTCGCGTCAGACTAGAAATAAAAATGAATTTTGGAGAAGTGATTTTTGATTTACCTCCAACAGTGAAGCGTAATGTACGAAAGATTGAGAAAATTCGTGTTAGAATTATTAATCTTACTTTTTCGGTCATATTTAATAATATATGTCTACAGGAAAGACTGCTACCAAAATATACTAATATATATATATATATATATAATATATATATATATATATATATATATATATATATATATATATATATATTATAATATATATTATATAAATTATTTATATATATATTATTTATATATATTATATATATAATTGACATGCCAGAAAGTGTTCTGAGGAAACTACTCCAAGCTTGTACTAAAGAGGCACCCTTCTTGAGCTCGGATGGGCACATGTATAAGCAAGTAGATGGGGTCGCCATGGGTTCTCCCCTAGGTGTCCTGTTTGCAAACTTCTACATGGGTACCATCGAGCAAAAAGTCTTAGTCGACATGAACTTGAAACCGGCCATATACTGCAGGTATGTTGACGACATTTTTACACAGGTACCTGATGTCAGACATCTGCAGGAGCTGAAGGAGGCATTTGAGCAGAGTTCCGTGCTGCGTTTCACTTACGAGACGGAAAAGGATGGGAAGCTGCCTTTTCTAGATGTAACAGTCATGGAAAAGGGCGGAGGTTTCCACACTGCAGTCTACACTAAGGAAACAAACATAGGAATGTGCCTAAATGCCAACAGCGACTGCCCTGACAGGTACAAGAGGAGTGTTGTTAACGCATACGTCGACCGTGCTCTCAGCCACAGCTCAGAATGGAAGCAAGTCGACGAAGAACTCTGTAGGGTAAGGCAGGTCCTAGTCAATAACGGCTTCTCCAATGGTTTCATCGAAGACATCATAAGAAGGAAAGTGAAAAGCCATGCAACCTCTGAAGAGACAACTAACACAACACCTATACCCCCTATTAGACTATTTTACAGGAACTTCTTTTCCACAGCTCATAAAACGGAGGAAAGGGTCCTGAAAGATATTGTTAATAGAAACGTTATCCCTACAGACAAAAATCAGAGGATACAACTGACGATTTACTATAAAACCAGAAAAACGGCCAGCCTACTCATGAGAAACTCTCCAGACACAAAACAGAACGCTTTAAAAGAGACTAACGTCGTCTATGCCTTCAAATGCCCACTTGGGGACTGTAAGCTCCAAAAAACCCAGTATATAGGCAAGACAACAACATCTCTTTCTAGACGTTTAACGATGCATAAGCAGCAGCTCTCCATTAAGGAACATATAATCTCTTCCCATAACCAAACCATCGCCAGAGAAATCCTAGTAAACAACACAGAAATCATCGATAGATACAGCGATAGCAGGCGGCTTGACGTTTGCGAGGCACTACACATCAAGAAGTCAACACCAGCAATCAACAGCCAATTATTGCACAACTATATTCTACCCACCTCAAGACTCCGCTCCAATATAGAAGCATCAAGAAATATGGACCAATAGGCTTTCTACAAACACTTCTATTCAATACCCATTGTTTCTGTTCTGTCTTGTGTTGATACTTTTAATACCCTATTAATATCCCCTCTTGTTCTGTCTTGTGTTAATGCCACATCACCCCTCCCACCTCACTCAAATGTAGATATAAAATCAGAGATACGTAAGTTCTAATCAGTTGTGTATTTGTGAAGTGTTTGAAAATGTAATAAGTTTTACGAAACGTGCCCGTGTCGCGTCAGACTAGAAATAAAAATTAATTTTGGAGAAGTGATTTTTGATTTACCTCCAACAGTGAAGCGTAATGTACGAAAGATTGAGAAAATTCGTGTTAGAATTATTAATCTTACTTTTTCGGTCATATTTAATAATATATATATATAATTATATAGGTCATATGTTTTTGTATTTTTGCTGATTTTAGTAAATAATAAAAGAAATATAAATTATTTGATTTTTTTACCCTTAAATTAGTTTTAATATTTAAATTATGAACAATAATATATAATATAACAAAATATAAGAAAAATAATAATACATAAAATAAAATATAATAAAAATAATATAATATAATATAAAATAATATAATTTAATTTCAAGAAATTTAACTTTAAACACTAAGATGTGAAAAGGGTTCAGATTAGGCTCAAACCTTTCACAAGAGATTCATATTGGTGTATGAATGGATTATGAATGACTCATGTTAGGAGTGCAAAGTTGCCACAACATCTCAAATTAGTGTTAGATACATATGTCTTGGTTATAAGTTTTGGAAACCTATTTAAGTCCACACACAATATCGTATCTGATACGATAAAACAAACGTTTCCAATCCTTTCAACTCCTTTCCAGATATGTTGTGGCAACCTAAAATTGTTTGCTTTGTTTGTTTAAATAGAGTAATGCAGAAGATGTACAGTGACCACAACAAAGCAGCAGCAACATCAGGATCTGCGGTTTTGTGCAAGAATTCCACTAACTAGGAACCGCTTATTTTGATAAAAGGAAGCCTTTTATCAAAATACACAAAACATAAGTACACTTATATAGCATCAAGCTTCGATACCCATGTGCATAGGAAATAGTCATACAGGTTCCAGAAGTTGGGAGGAAATGTCAGCACTGTGGAGAAATGCCCGACACACACCACTGAAACATTATCTAACACAGTGCAGTCACAAACCCAATATGATAACTATGATTCAAC
Source organism: Procambarus clarkii (assembly GCF_040958095.1). Classification (NCBI taxonomy): domain Eukaryota; kingdom Metazoa; phylum Arthropoda; class Malacostraca; order Decapoda; family Cambaridae; genus Procambarus; species Procambarus clarkii. Next base: position 38,411,782 of record NC_091157.1, read on the forward strand.
AGAGCAGAAGAAGTTGTCAAACACATGCAGCATATTCATACTGAAACGAACATACAAGTCATAAATACTCATACTCTGCCTAAATAAAAGAGAAACAAAAACAAGTAACACATAGTGGGCCAGCCAGAGGCTTAAGGCCTATGCCAGAATAACACTGAAACAAATAAAAATAAAAATGTGTTAGTCTACTGTACTTTGAAGAGTAGGTGTTAGTTTATTGAGCTTTGAAGGGCAGGTGTAAGTCTACCGAGCTTTGCAGGGCAGGTGTTAGTCTACTGTGCTTTGAAAGTCAGGTGTTAGTCTACTGTGCTTTGAAGGTCAGATGTTCGTCTACCGAGCTTTGAAGGTCAGGTATTAGTGTACTGTGCTTTGCAGGGCAGGAATTAGTCAACTGTGCTTTGCAGGGCAAGTGTTAGTCTACTGTGCTTTGAAGGTCATGTGATATTATACTATGCTTTGAAGGTCAGGTCTTAGTCTACTGTGCTTTGAAGGTCAGGTGCTAGTCTACTGTGCTTTGAAGGTCAGGTGCTAGTCTACTGTGCTATGAAGGTCAGGTGCTAGTCTACTGTGCTCTGAAGGTCAGGTGCTAGTCTACTGTGCTTTGAAGATTAGATGCTAGTCTACTGTGCTCTGAAGGTCAGGTGCTAGTCTACTGTGCTTTGAAGGTCAGGTGCTAGTGTACTGTGCTTTGAAGGTCAGGTGCTAGTGTACTGTGCTCTGAAGGTCAGGTGCTAGTCTACTGTGCTCTGAAGGTCAGGTGCCAGTCTACTGTGCTTTGAAGGTCATGTGCTAGGGTGCTGTGCTCTGAAGGTCAGGTGCTAGTCTACTGTGCTTTGAAGGTGAGGTATTAGTGTACTGTGCTTTGAAGGTCAGGTATTAGTGTACTGTGCTCTGAAGGTCTGGAGTTAGTATACTGTGCTTTGAAGGTCAGGTGTTAGTCTACTGTGCTTTGAAGGTCAGGTGTTAATGTACTGTGCTCTGAAGGTCAGGTATTAGTCTACTGTGCTTTGAAGGGCAATTGTAAATCTACGGTGCTTTGCAGGTCAGGTGCAAGTCTACTGTGCTTTAAGGTCAGGTGTTAGTCTTCTAAGCTTAGAAGATCAGGTGTTAGTCTTATAAACCTTGAAGGTCAGAAGTGAGCCAACTGTGCTTTGAAGGACAAGTGTTTGTCTTGTAAACTTTGAGGGTCAAGTGAGAGAAAACTGTACTGTGAAAAACTGTGAAAACACACACACACACACACACACACACACACACATACACACTCACACACACACACACACGCACGCACGCACGCACGCACACGCACACGCACACGCACACACACACACACACACACACACACACACACACACACACACACACACACACACACACACACACACACACACACACACACACATAACGCGAACAAGGGACACGTTCCTTGGATGCGAACAAGGGGACACAGGTGGAAACTGAGTACCCACATGAGCCACAGAGACGTTAGAAGGAACTTTTTCAGTGTCAGGTTAGTTATTGATGGAATGCATTAGGCAGTGATGTGGTGGAGGCTGACTCCATACATAGTTTTAAATGTAGATATGATAGAGCCCACTAGGCTCAGGAATCTGTACACCAGTTGATTGACAGTTGAGAGGCGGGACCAAAGAGCCAAAGCTCAACCCCCGCAAGCACAAATAGGTGAGTACACACACACACACACACACACAGGAGGTATCACAGGAAAAGTAAAATAAACACAAATAAGTCATAAATGAAAATCAAACACTCTAACATTGGAAAAATTATTGAAATGGAAATAATTTTATTTTTATTTTACAGAATTCTTCAAAATTTTCATGATCATTTAATCATGTTGGTGGTTCTGGACCTAGACGACCGGGGGAAGACCATCATTGGAAACCAGGGACCTATGGCGTTTTAAGAAAATCAGATTGGCTAAAACGCGGATCCTCCTTTTTTGTTCTGTTAATAGCACCCTGCTGTTCCTGAGAGAGAAACAAACATTATTCTAATCTTACAGTAAACAATAATTATGTAAGTCTCGATTTAAAAAATCTTGCCCAAACGTTCATGATTGTTTTTTAAGTGTACTAAGTAAGATAAGTGTCTTGCTTCACTATCATAAAACACAAGTCTTATATGTGGCATTTTGGGAGAAGCCGGAGTACAGTACTGTATACGTCTGGTGGTTGGAGGGGGGGGGGAGGTTGCTGCGATACAACCCCATGTAATTCCAGAGAAGACGGGCACGTATACAACCCTTACAGTCACAATTATATTTTATATAATTATAAAGCAAGTGTGTGAGGATGGGTGGAGCGGACATGCAATACAGGACCAGTGTGAGATGTGGGAGGGCAAGACACAGTCCAGAAGGCAAGTGTGAGACATGGGAGGAACAGCAATCACTTTCGGAATCAACACAGCAAATTTACTGTTTTACCGAAATCCAGCTATAAAAACATCCTGAAGATCATGGCAGAGACCATTATCAATTGCCTGCAGATGATGAAGAACGCCTCACAACAACAGACTCAAGAAATCACTTGTGTAATAATGGACAAGTTCCTGCAGCAGACCTCAGTTACACAAGAAACAGAATGAGACAAGACAGAGCACAAGAGGACAAACAACGCGACATGGACATACAGACAACCAACAACAGTCGGGTAGTCAAGACACCAGACCATAAAAATCCACAAAAACAACTGCAAGAAGTAGTGGCAACTCAAGATCAACGGAATCATTCAACACAAGAGACAGACAATAAACTTAAGTCAGTTAACCATCACTTGGCCAAGTCCCAAGTCCAAACTGGATTGGTAACTGACAAATTTAAAAAACTCTTCACAAGTCAGCGTCTTTCCTTGTGTAGCTTCTGGGGTTCAATGGCCCCTCAGCCCGCCGGTTAGTCGTATGGTCAAAAAAGGCTTTTGGACGCGGCTGCTCGCAGCCTGAAGTATGAATCCGGTAATTCTTGGAGGTGTTTGTCAAGGAGGTGTGTTTGTGTAGCGGGAGTGTGTCAACTTTTAAGCCGTCCCAATAATTAAGATGACATAGAGCGCATTCTGAAGTAGAGTTGAAGTAGAACTTCTGGTTTCAATTCTTTTAACCATGTCGTAGCTCAGTCGATTAGGGCAGCGTCTGGGATGCTCTCGGACGTAGGTTCGAACCCTCGTTACGGCCCATATGTGTTTGTTCATTTGATGCATCACGCTATTGTCATTTCTGTGTGTAATGAAGTAAGGGCGAAGAGGTAGAACGGCCTATTGACAGAGCTCGAGTGCATGGGGTAATTGCGTAAAATCATGGTTTGTGTCTCGGAGAGGCTGCAGGATCCAAGTAAAATCAGAAGAACTTCTGGATGCAATTCTGTTAACCTTGTTGTAACTCAGTCGATTAAGGCAGTGTATGGGATGCTCTCGGACATAGGTTCGAACCCTCGTCACTGCCTTTGTGGATTTGTTCATGCAGGAAATTCTGTAGTTAGTTGGAGACTCTCAAACGGGTGTTCAACTTTACAAACAGAAATGCTAGCCATTCAAAATGCTTTGGAACATACTCTTGCTGAACACAGACAACATGTTATACATACAGATTCGAGAACTGCCACTGAAACCTTCCAACAAGAACACATACGTGATAACATCCATCTGACCACAAACGTCATAGCATTAATGCAAAGATTCAAAAGTCAAGGCCGTCGGGTACTTATCAACTTGGTTCCAAGTCATGTGGGATTAATAGGGAAGGATATTGTACACAAAGTTTCAAAACTTGCAACTAAGAGAAGAAATATACACATTTACATTTCACAGAGTCCATCACGATTTAAGCGAGTACAGTTAATTTAAATAGAGTAATGCAGAAGATGTACAGTGACCACAACAAAGCAGCAGCAACATCAGGATCTGCGGTTTTGTGTAAGAATTCAACTAACTAGGAACCGCTTATTTTGATAAAAGGAAGCCTTTTATCAAAATACACAAAACATAAGTACACTTATATAGCATCAAGCTTCGATACCCATGTGCATAGGAAATAGGTATACAGGTTCCAGAAGTTGGGAGGAAATGTCAGCACTGTGGAGAAATGCCCGACACACACCACTGAAACATTATCTAACACTGTGCAGTCACAAACCCAATATGATAACTATGATTCAACAGAGCAGAAGAAGTTGTCAAACACATGCAGCATATTCATACTGAAACGAACATACAAGTCATAAATACTCATACTCTGCCTAAATAAAAGAGAAACAAAAACAAGTAACACATAGTGGGCCAGCCAGAGGCTTAGGCTACCTTGAGGCTACCTTGAGGTGCTTCCGGGGCTTAGTGTCCCCGCGGCCCGGTCGTCGACCAGGCCTCCTGGTTGCTGGACTGATCAACCAGGCTGTTAGACGCGGCTGTTCGCAGCCTGACGTATGAGTCACAGCCTGGTTGATCAGGTATCCTTTGGAGGTTAGGCTTAAGGCCTATGCCAGAATAACACTGAAACAAATAAAAATAAAAATGTGTTAGTCTACTGTACTTTGAAGAGTAGGTGTTAGTTTATTGAGCTTTGAAGGGCAGGTGCAAGTCTACCGAGCTTTGCAGGGCAGGTGTTAGTCTACTGTGCTTTGAAAGTCAGGTGTTAGTCTACTGTGCTTTGAAGGTCAGATGTTCGTCTACCGAGCTTTGAAGGTCAGGTATTAGTCTACTGTGCTTTGCAGGGCAGGTATTAGTCAACTGTGCTTTGCAGGGCAAGTGTTAGTCTACTGTGCTTTGAAGGTCATGTGATATTATACTATGCTTTGAAGGTCAGGTCTTAGTCTACTGTGCTTTGAAGGTCAGGTGCTAGTCTACTGTGCTTTGAAGGTCAGGTGCTAGTCTACTGTGCTATGAAGGTCAGGTGCTAGTCTACTGTGCTCTGAAGGTCAGGTGCTAGTCTACTGTGCTTTGAAGATTAGATGCTAGTCTACTGTGCTCTGAAGGTCAGGTGCTAGTCTACTGTGCTTTGAAGGTCAGGTACTAGTGTACTGTGCTTTGAAGGTCAGGTGCTAGTGTACTGTGCTCTGAAGGTCAGGTGCTAGTCTACTGTGCTCTGAAGGTCAGGTGCCAGTCTACTGTGCTTTGAAGGTCATGTGCTAGGGTGCTGTGCTCTGAAGGTCAGGTGCTAGTCTACTGTGCTTTGAAGGTGAGGTATAAGTGTACTGTGCTTTGAAGGTCAGGTATTAGTGTACTGTGCTCTGAAGGTCAGGAGTTAGTATACTGTGCTTTGAAGGTCAGGTGTTAGTCTACTGTGCTTTGAAGGTCAGGTGTTAATGTACTGTGCTCTGAAGGTCAGGTATTAGTCTACTGTGCTTTGAAGGGCAATTGTAAATCTACGGTGCTTTGCAGGTCAAATGCAAGTCTACTGTGCTTTAAGGTCAGGTGTTAGTCTTCTAAGCTTAGATGATCAGGTGTTAATCTTATAAACCTTGAAGGTCAGAAGTGAGCCAACTGTGCTTTGAAGGACAAGTGTTTGTCTACTAAACTTTGAGGGTCAAGTGAGAGAAAACTGTACTGTGAAAAACTGTGAAAACACACACACACACACACACACACACACAAACACACACACACACACACACACACACACACACACACACACACACACACACACACACACACACACACACACACACACACACACACACACACACACACACACACACACACACACACACCACACACACACACACACACACACACACCACACACACACACATACACACACACACCACACACACACACCACACACACACACACACACACACACACACACACACACCACACACAAAACACACACACACACAACGCGAATCAAGGGACACGTTCCTTGGACGCGAACAAGGGGACACAGGTGGAAACTGAGTACCCACATGAGCCACAGAGACGTTAGAAGGAACTTTTTCAAGTGTCAGGTTAGTTAACGGATGGAATGCATTAGGCAGTGATGTGGTGGAGGCTGACTCCATACATAGTTTTAAATTAGATATGATAGAGCCCACTAGGCTCAGGCATCTGTACACCAGTTGATTGACAGTTGAGAGGCGGGAACCAAAGAGCCAAAGCTCAACCCCCGCAAGCACAAATAGGTGAGTACACACACACACACACACACACACAGGAGGTATCACAGGAAAGTAAAATAAACACAAATAAGTCATAAATGAAAATCAAACACTCTAACATTGGAAAAATTATTGAAATGGAAATAATTTTCTTTTTCTTTACAGAATTCTTCAAAATTTTCATGATCATTTAATCATGGTGGTGGTTCTGGACCTAGACGGACCGGGGAAGACCATCATTGGAAACCAGGACTATGGCGTTTTAAGACAATCAGATTGGCTAAAACGCGGATCCTCCTTTTTGTTCTGTTAATAGCACCCTGCTGTTCTGAGAGAGAAACAAACATTATTCTAATCTTACAGTAAACAATAATTATGTAAGTCTCGATTTAAAAAATCTTGCCCAAACGTTCATGATTGTTTTTTAAGTGTACTAAGTAAGATAAGTGTCTTGCTTCACTATCATAAAACACAAGTCTTATATGTGGCATTTTGGGAGAAGCCGGAGTACAGTACTGTATACGTCTGGTGGTTGGAGGGGGGGGGGAGGTTGCTGCGATACAACCCCATGTAATTCCAGAGAAGACGGGCACGTATACAACCCTTACAGTCACAATTATATTTTATATAATTATAAAGCAAGTGTGTGAGGA
>NC_091157.1:38419040-38564205 GCF_040958095.1 Procambarus clarkii
AGGGTGACCCTCATTGTTTTTGCCTCTGCCACGCTGCCTGTTGGGTCGGTGATACTTTCGACCCTGAGTCCTGTGAGTGTTGCTGCTTGCTTGTGACTCAATTTACCCAATCCTCTGATGATTCTATTCGGGTACGGGCGGCACGTGCGTTGCAGTCTAGGTTTCGTCTGTTGCAACGCGCTCGGTTGGTTGCTTCCCCGGATGCCCCGGGGCTGCCCCGCTTTGCTTCTCGAGACCCGGACTTGGGGGTGGGGGTCGCTTCGATCCTGGTTCAGTCCGCACCTCCTCGTCCTTCCCCTTCTGTTCGTTCTGGTCCCCCGCCCCTGCTTCCGGCCCCGAAGCGTCTGAGGGTTTCGGGGTCGGAGCAGGTTTTACTTGATCTCGAGACTCGGGCAGCTTCGGGGGTTGCCCCTTGCGGGGGGGCGGCAGAGGCATTCGAGTCTTGTCTCCCGGCCGAAGCTTCAGGGTCTGACCAGTGGGCCCCCCTTCCTCCAGCTTTTCCGGCTGCTCCGTCCTTGTCTTGTGGGGTCGGGGCTTGGGGAGAGGACTCGGCCTCGGGTCCTGTGGTGGCGGACCTCGAGGCTGGGGAGGGGCTGACTTGGGGGCCTTGGGCCCCGCTGGACCCCGCCTGGGTTTTTCTTCCCACTGAACGGGGCTTATTGTTACAAGGAGTGGGGTTTTCTTTTCCCCCCTCCGCGTACGAGTTGGATTTGGTGTCGGCCCCTCCCCGGGTTCGGTTCCGTGTTCCCCCGGGTACGTCGGTTCCGTCCTTCCGGAGGTTTTCGGCTTATCGCATCCAACCTGGTGTGGTGCGAGCGGCCTTTGCAGCTTACCTCCTGCGTGACCCGGATTATGCCTCGGAAATGGATCCGTCCACGTTCAGGTTTGGGACTTCGTTCCCTTTCTGGCTCCGTTACGAGGTTCTGGAGTCGTCCTGGCTAGCAGACTGCCCCTTGTTTGGTCTGGATTCCTGGCATTCCTTCTGTCGTTCCCGCACGCTGGAGTGGCGGGAAGCTTCCACGGTGCTTCAGGTTTTCCTGGGGGGTGAACTTGAGTACCTGAATGAGTGCTTGTTTGCCCCTGCCCTTCCCCGTGATGTGGGCGTTATTCAGCTCCATGTGCTGGTTCCCTCCCTTTCGGCGGTGCTCGTGGCGGAGGACTTGCGCGCCCGGGGCCTTTTGTGTTCGGCCTTGCGGTTCTTTTCCCTCCTGGAGCTGTCTTCGGATTGGCTCGTGGAGGATGTGGGGACGCTTAGGTCCGTCCCGGGGTCCGGCACCTTGTCCTCGGCTGCGCGTTCGTCGGCTGCCTTGTTGAAGCTGTTCACGCCGATTTTGCGGGATGCGGTTTCCCTGTTCTATGCTTCCCGTCTCGCGTGTCGGCAGGCGGTGCTGGGTTCCTCCGTGGAATCTGCTTGGGCTCTGGCTCTTAGGCGTTCTTCACCTTTTTGTCCTCTCCTGTTTGGGGAGTCGGCCGTGGCGCAGTTTATTCAGGCTGCGTCGGCGGCTTGTCGTCCGATGTCGGACTTGTTGGTTTTCCGGGGGTCCCGGGGTGGGTCTTCCCGGAAAGGTCGTGCCAGGGCTCGGGGTTCCTCTCGTCGTGGTAGGCCTCTGGTGTCAGGTTTGGGGTTGGCTCCTCCTGCGGACCCTCCCTCGTCTGGTCGGCGTGGTGTTCGCGCTGTGCGGGGTTCTGGGTCTCGTAAGGGTCGCCAGCCCTTTCGCGGTTTGCCCCCTTGACGGGGCGATGGGGGGGGCGGCTTGCGCTGTTCGCCCGCGCCTGGTCCCACGATTCGTGGGCCTTTCGGGTCGTGTCTCGCGACCTGCGGTGGCGTTGGGTGGCCCCTCCCCCCTTTGGGGGGTCGGGGCTGGCAGGGCAGGCTTCTTCCCCTGCGCTCTGTCGAGTCGTCTTGGAGTGGGTACGCTTGGGCGTCGTCGAAACGACGTCGTCCCTCAGATGGGTTTCCCGTCTGTTTCCGGTTCCGAAACGGGACTGCGCGGACCTGCGGTTCATTCTGGACTTGTCCCGTCTGAACCCCTGGGTTCATTGCCCCTCCTTTCGGATGACTACGCTGTCTCAGGTTCGGCTCCTCTTGGAGCCGGGAGCTTGGATGGTGTCCCTGGACCTCCGGGACGCTTATTGGCATGTCCCGATTCATCCGCGGTTCAGGGACTGGCTCGGTTTTGTAGTGGGGCGTCTGAGTTACCGCTTTCGTTGTCTCCCGTTCGGGTTGAACCTGGCACCTCGCGTGTTCACACGCCTTACACGGGTTGTGGTGGCTCGTTTGCGTCTCCTAGGTGTTCGGGTGTTGGCCTACCTCGACGACTGGCTGGTTTGGGCTCCCAGCCAGACAGCTTGCTTGCTAGCCAGGGATTTGGTTCTTTCCCAGCTCGCCGGGTTCGGGTTCTTGGTGAACTGGAGGAAGTCCCATCTGGTTCCCTCTCAGGTTCGGACTTGGCTGGGTCTCGTGTGGGACTCTCGAACCGCCTCCTTGTCTCTCCCTCCGGAGTCTCTCCTGCGGCTGCGGTCCCGCCTTCGTCTGTTTCTGGAGGGCCCTCGGGTCACCCGGCGGTTGCTCGAGGGGCTGTGCGGGAGCCTGAACTTCGCGATGGTGGTCTACCCGCTGGGTCGGGTTTGGCTTCGACGGCTGTTCTGGTTCCTTCGGGGTTCCCCCTTCCGCCTCTCTCGCGATCGCAGAGTTCGACCCCCGAGGGACTTGCGTCGGTTGCTGCGTCACCGGCTTCCTCTTCGGGTTTTTCGGGGTTCAGTGCCTTGGCGCCTACCCGAGCCCTCGCTCGATGTGTACACGGATGCGTCGTCTCTCGGCTGGGGTTTTGTGACCAGTGCTCACCAGGCCGGCCAGGGGCGTTGGGATCCGTCCTTCCGTCGAGCTCACAGTACGGTGCGGGAGTTCGCGGCGGTGTGGTTTGCTCTGGGGAGGATTCGGGTGGCCCGTGGATCGACGATTCGGCTCCATTCGGACTGCTCTCCGGTGGTTCATTGCCTGAACCGCGGGGGTTCGATGCGGTCTTTGTCTCTTTGGGGTTGGTCGCTTCGGGTGACTCGTCTGCTGAGTTCTCGGGGTTTGGCTCTCCTGGCGGTTCACGTACGGGGCGTGTCCAACATCTTGGCCGACGCCCTGTCTCGCTTCGTTCCCCTCTCCACGGAGTGGACGGTCGACGACGAGTCCTTCCGTTGGCTTTGCCAGACGTTCGGGCGCCCCGAAGTGGACCTCTTCGCGTCGGCGTGGTCGCGGCGTCTTCCCGTTTATGCGGCGCCCTTCCCCGATTGCGAGGCCGTCGGGGTCGATGCCTTTCGGCTAGACTGGTCGAGGTGGGGGTTCCTGTACCTCTTTCCCCCGGTTCGGCTGTTGCTCCAGGTCCTGACTCGCTTAGAGACTTACCGGGGGAGAGTTGTCCTTCTGGCCCCTTGGTGGCCGGCGCAGCCTTGGTTTCAGGCACTGGTTGCTCGGTGTCCGAACCCGAGGGTTTTCCCGCGGCTCCGCCTCTTTCAGCAGATCGGGCCGGTACGTCACGTAGCTGGTTCGATCTTCTCCTCGAGTCTTCGCGTATGGTTTTTTTGACTCGAGTCTATCATCATCTCTATGGTGATCAGGTGGCCTCCTTGTTGGTGTCCCACCTGAGGGCTTCTTCTCGGCGGCAGTATGAAGTTTCCTGGCGGTCCTTCCGTTTCTTTTTGCGTCTTCGTCGTGTTAGCTCCTTGTCTGTTCGGGTGGTCTTGTCCTTCCTCTCGTGGTTGTTTCAGGACCGTCATCTTATGCCTAACACTGTCGCTTCGTATCGTGCGGCGCTGGCGGAGCCGCTTCAGCTTGCTTTCGGTATCGATGTTACGTCTGCGCCGTTTCGCAAGCTGTCTCGTGCATTGTTTCACCTCCGGCCTGCTCATGCGTCGCCTGAGCCGTCCTGGTCTTTGGACAGAGTGCTCGCTTTCCTTTCATCTCCTCGTTTCGTTGTGGCCCCTTCGGTCCAGGATTGTTTTTCCAAGGCACTTTTCTTGTTGGCTTTGGCCTCTGGGGGTCGGGTAGGGGAGCTTCATGCTCTCCTCCCTCGCAGGGGTTTCTGCTCTTTTGGTCGTGGTGATAGTTTTGTTCGTTTGCAGCCGTCTCCTTCTTTTCTGGCGAAGAATGAGACTGCTGCGTTCCGGAGGGGTCCATGGGTGGTTGATGCTTGGTTGGTCAGGCCGGGGGTGCATCATGTTTTGTGTCCGGTTGCGGCGCTTCGCCGTTATTTGCGCGCCACAGCTTCTGTGTCCAGGGACGCGCTGTGGGTTGATCCGGTTTCCCTTCTTCCCTGTTCGCGGGTTCGGGTCTTTCAGGTCGTCCGCAGGGTTATTAGGTCCAGCCAGCCTGCGGTCTATCCCCGTGCCCATGAAGTTCGTAAGTTCGCGGCTCTTGCTGCCGTCTTTGGGAATATGTCTTGGTCTGATATTCGGGCGCGGGGATTTTGGCGGTCGAACAGGGTCCTGGCTGCTCGTTACCTTGTGAATGTCCCTGGGCCTCGTCGGGGCTGTGTTGCTTTGGGTCGGCGGTTGCAGCCAGTTGTCTCGGCTTCGAGTTGAGGGGTGAGCGACGACCGCCTCCCGGGTAAGTCCCTCTTTTTCTGTCTGTGGGTAGTTAGCTCCGGGGAGCCGACGGGGCTCCCCCCAGAAAACCAGCGTTGAATGTAATGAAACGCCATTTTCTGGGTGAGTCCCGGAGGCTCCCCGGCATCCCTCCCTCCCTCCTGGTCGGCGTTTTTTTCGCGTTTTTGACATCCAGCCTCAAGAACTGAGGTGTGGGTAGCCGGCGCGGGGGGTCTGGGGCTCCCCCTTCCCCCTCCCGGGGAGGGGGGAGCTGCGCAGACAGCGGCGCGGCAGTGTGTGACGTCACACTAGTTTGCTTGTTTTCGGTTGGGGAGTTCTATCCACTAGTTCGGTTTTAGGTAGCAATTTTAACCAGAATAGGGGTTTGTTTTGGGGCGCTTACCTTTCTGGGTGCCTGTTCCGGTCGATGGCAGATATAGAATGCTTCCAACTACACGGGGGCTTCTATAGGCCATTGCTCCCCTTGCCTCTCTGAGGGGGCCCGGTTCTGGCCGTGGTCCCCGGTAGGCCTAAGAACTCCATACACATGACTGATGCCAAAGTCTGACATTAGCATATCAGCCTGGGATAGCTCCGGGGAGCCTCCGGGACTCACCCAGAAAATGGCGTTTCATTACATTCAACTGCTGGTTTTTTATATTTTTAGGCGATGCTATGGTCAGAAGCTGAACAGCAGTGCTGTGAGCTCATGGTGCATGCACCAGCCTTGGTGGCTCACTCAGTACTGAGGCCCCTCACACCTGGGAATGTTGCCCATGATATTTTTTAAAAATGGAAGGTGAGGAAGGTGATGTGAACCCTGTGTATCCGTGGGCCGTTTAAATCTTGCGTAGTACTGCAAAACTTCATATGCAGTGTTGCGCAGTTTAAGGGTTAATTCCCTCCTTTTGGAGAGTCTTCGTGAGAGTGCCAACATGTGAGGTCGAAGTGATAGGACAGGAGTTTTCTGCTGAGTACTTCTGCCTTTTTTTTTTTTTAAATAGGGCTAATATTTATATAATTCCAATTTAATGGAACTATCCCTTGATCCAGTGATTTTCTAAAAAGAAGCTTCAGTTTTAGACATAGTTCATCTGTCGGTTCCCTTAATAGTTTTGGATTAAATTACATCCACACCTTGAGCTTTTGAATCTTTCAGTATGTCAGTGCTTTTCCTTTTTTACTATATATCACATGTTCTGGGGATATCCCTTAAATGTAATGAAATGGCAGTTTCTGGGTGAGCCCCAGAGGCTCCCTGACACCCTCTTTCCGGTTGATGTTTTTTATTATTCTAGAACAAGGTGGTGGCGGGCTGGCTTCCCCCTCCCTCTGACAGGGAAGGGGAGGTGGAACTAACTAGTAGGGGGGGGGTTAGTTGAACAGTTTTGCTTGTTTGTTTTATTAATGGGGGAGTTCTTTTGATAAGTTGCGGGCGTAGGTAGCATTTTGGAACGAGGCAGTAGTTTGTTTTGATTTGCTTATCTTTCTGGATATTTCCCAAGTTGATGGCAAGATGACAAACTTTAGGTGTAAAGTGTTCATGGGCCATTGCTCCCTACACCTCACTGAGAGGGATCAGGTTCTGGCTCGTGGTCCCCGTGTAACACGGGGAGGGTGTTCACGAATTATCTTTCCTCCTTTTTCCCCCTCTACCCGTATTCTTACTTTTTATTCTCTACAAGGGACTCCAAAACTTTTACTAAGCCGACTCCACGCCACGTGGTCCTAAGACGATTGACCGACTTAGGATTCTACAACCCGTATGACGTGACCTAGGCTTTGAGCAAAACCCTAGAGTCGCCTCCGCCGCCACCACCAGACCAGTAACACTGAGCAATGATCAAGGTCTGGATCGATGATGCTAATTAATCAACCTTGGGGCTTGATCCCCACTATAACCGATGACCTTGAGTGTGGAATTAATTACACGGTAAAGATGACTTCCGATTTGGTGTTAGAATCGGCGCCCAATTCAACTCTGCCTCGTAGGGATCACGTGACCAGGACAAATTCATATACATATACATACACATGGAAATAATAAAAATGCAAATTATTACCTAATTAATTTATTAAAAGAAAACTAAAACAAAATCTAAATGGTTATCACTCCCTACTTGACCTGAACGGCAATGAATTGACTATCCCTATAAGAGCTCATAAAGCAACTCTACCTTGGGCGACCAGCTCAGATGTTGGGGCTGGTCTTGGGGGAGGTAAGATGGTTGACCTCTCCCAGTTGATCTCGAGTCCACACTGATCTCTCCTCTCTCTGATCTTCCCCAGACAAGAGCATTGTATTGTTCCGCATCGCTTACCAAGTTACTTAGCATGGTTTAAGTTATAACAATTAACCTCTGTTGTACTTAATTGATCCAGACTGGTTGAATTATTTTACTGAAGTTAAATTACACAAGCATCTAACGGCAGAGCTGTTCCCGATCACCAAATGGTTATTTGAACTTTGAGAAATAGTGGACATGTCAACTCTGATAACCTATGACCGCCAGGTCACTCCGCCTTACAACTTAGATCTGATTCGTGACGTCACTGATGGTGACTTAACTCAATAATTAGAATACTCTTGATATTGTACCCAGTAATATTATACAATACAATTTTAATACAAAATGAATAAAGGCTAATTTCTCTAAATAAGTGAATACTATAGAATGGTTCATTATACGAAGCTATGAACAAGGCGTCGATTATTTTCACCGCGAATTCCCTGGGGTCAGGTCCCGGGTCACCACGCGGGTTCAGCTTCCCATTCTCCCTTGTAGATAAACCACTCTGGATAATTCTTACAACCAGCCTAGTTTGTTACACCTGGTAGGCATACAAGAACTCTGTGACTGATGACTCAAAGTAGTATGGCACTTAATCAGTATAGATAGCATCAGGAAGCCTCCAGGGGCTCACCCCGAAACTAGCATTTCATTACATTCAATGCTGGTGTATTTATTTCCTTTATAAACATAAACCTTTTAAACTACAACTGTAAAATTTCATAAAGCTCTCACAGGTTTAGTGTTTTTCTATAATGGTTATTATAATAAAATATGGGCCCAAGATCTAGTATTTAACTACTGTACTCTGTAGCTTTCACATTTACAACCACTGCTAACCTCACAAGTGAATATTTTAACTCTGTCCATCCAGAAAAAGTCTTCCCTTGTATCCTCAGAAAGAAATGAAACGCTTTCTAATCTGGATTTTCTTTCTGTTGCTCAGTGGAGAAAATGGTGTTGGTAGGCAAGGAGGTGTTGATTGCCCAGGGTGGATCCCCAACAGCAGCTCGGATGGGTTTTCACTGGCCACCATTTCACACGGTCCATCACCTGCACATGCACATCATTGCACCAGAGAATGAAATGGGATTTATAGCACGAGGAATTTTTAAAACCAATTCATTTTGGTTTGTATCGGTGAGTAGTGAATAGTTTGCTAGCACTATTAATATTGACATAAAGGTGGTTTAGTTCTTGTTATGTTTATTAATTTAAAACATAAACTCATATTGCTAATTCATTTGGTTTCATGCAGACACTGACACTATACCATCAGTATAGCAAATTATAACATTTTTATGAAAGATAGGTGAAGACATACTGTATATACATAGTTTTCATTTTCATGGGGTAAGGTAGCATCAGGGAGTGAATACATTTGATATACTGCATATGCCGGTGTACAAGTCCACCTCAAAAATGTAGAGGTGTAATTCAGGTTCAGGCCTGTATTCACCACATAGGGACCCCCCCCCCAAAAAAAAATAAAGCAGCACCACTTCCCCTGCCTTACTGTATGGAAGGAATAAACTACTGTATCTCAGAAATATACTGTAGCTTATGAATATTTACTGCATAAGGCAGGTGGTGTCAGTAGTTGTCAGGGGAGGCAGATGGGGTCAGTGGTTGTTACGTGGTGTCCGTGGTTGTCATGGGAGCCAGGTGGTGTCAATGGTTGTCAGGGGAAGTCAAGTGGTCAGTGGTTGTTTGGTGGTATGACATCCTAGGACCGTATGACAACATTATAATGAGGTTGTCATGGGAAGCAGGTGGTGTCAGTGGTTGTCATGGGAGGCAGGTGGTGTCATTGGTTGTTAGGTGGTGTTAGGGGAGGCAGGTGACGTCATTGGTTGTTAGGTGGTGTCAGGGGAGGCAGGTGGTGTCGGTGGTTGTCATGGGAGGCAGGTGGTGTCAGTGGTTGTCATGGGAGGCAGGCAGTTGTCAGTGGTTGTCATGGGAGACAGGTGGTGTCAATGGTTGTCAGGGAAGTCAAGTGGTCAGTGGTTGTTTGGCAGTGTCAATGGTTGTCATGGGAGGCAGGTGCTATCAATGGTTGTTAGGTGGTGTCAGGGGAGGCAGGTGATGTCAATGGTTGTTAAGGGTTATCACATGTGGGTTAATAGTGTCAGGGGAGGCAGATAATGTCAGTGATTGCCAGGAAAGGTTGGTGGTGTTAGTGGTGGAAGATGTCATGGAAGGAATGTTGTTAGCAGTGGTAAAAACAATGAAAAAACATTTTTACTTTGAAATAATATAATTTTATAACAAAACTGGATCAGTCTAATTACCCAAAGCCACAACATTGTTGCTTGGATCGTCAACTTCCTATGGCATCACCTGCCACTTACTTTTGTCAAATTTCATTATAAAATATTATTTTGGAGTAAAAATAATTGTTATGTTCTACTTTCAGCACCAACATTATAATGAGTAAATAGATCATAGTTCTTCATTTTTACATAATACTAAGAAGCTTTAGGTAATTAGACGGGCCCCTAATTAGACGGATGATAATTAGACGGACCACAGGCCTAGCTCAAGCTAGCCTCGCCCCAAGCTTTGTATCCATTAATACTGTACGTCATCTGTATATTACTATGTATTCCTTATTCATATTAATAAAATATTTGCTACTTCAGTTTGATTATTATTATTTGCTGTATACTGTATATCGATGTAACTGTTAATATGAGCCTGTAGCGAGGCTAGTGGCCTGCATGGGTGGCCAGTGATAGGTCGGAACTTGCCAAATGCTTCCAGGTAAGAGATGTTATTGTCACTTATTGCATTATCTGAACTGTAATATGCTTGTTTTATTAGCAAGATGTCATACTGGAGCAATCATAATGCTGAAGATTGTGGTATATGCTAACTACAGTGTATCCTTACTCTAACAAATTCCTGGATGGTCCGAACAAATTGCATTCGGTACTAAGTTTTCAGTGGAACATACAAATGTACGATCAAGAGCGGGGATTGTTCGTTCAACCAGTCACCGAGACCGAGCATCAGAAGCGGCTGTTATCAGCTATGATTCACCAAAGTGTAAACAGCTATACAGTGTTTTATTTTGCTTACCCATTGTTTCCAGGGAGGAATGGTGTCAGGAAAGGTAGGCGGTGTTAACGCTGTCAGGGAAGGCAGGTGGTGTCAATGGTAGAAGTTGTCAAGGGAGGCAGGTCGTGTCAGTGGTGGAAGCTGTCAGGGAAGACACGTGGTGTCAATGGTGGAAGTTCTCAGGGTAGGCAGGTGGTGTTATTAGTGAATGGCACTGAAGGCAGGCAGTGTCAGGGAAAGCAGGCGGTGTCAATTGTCAGGGAAGGCAGGTGGTGCCAATGGTGGAAGTTGTCAGGAGAGGCAGGTTGCGTTAGGCGTGAGCATCGGGGAAGGCAGATTGTGTAAGTAAAGAGCACAAGGCCCGAGTGATCAGCTGACTGGCAACACGTCAACATGTGGCTGGCACAGCTGCTGCCTCAATGCTTCACTCACTATCTGCTTTTCACCAAATTAGCTGAGAAAATTTTACCATTTCAGTTGTTTATAACACATCTATTGCTCTATCATATTCCATAGTCAAAATGAAGTATTCATAATAAATGGTGATGTTAATGGTCAGGAGATTGTATTAAGGGGTGGAGAGGCATCTAACCTCTACCCCAGTCAACATTTGTACTCATTAATACTGTACTTATATGTACATTACTTTGTGTATTCCTTATTCATATTAATAAACTATTTTGTGGGGGGAGTCCCGTCAGCTCCCCGGAGCTATCCAGGCTGGATGGATATGTATATCTGTCTGGCATCAGTCAATGCATGGAGTTCTTGCCTACTGGGGACAACGAGCCAGAACCTGGCCCCCCTCTAGAGAGGCACGAGGAGCAATGGCCTATAGAGACCCCCCCCCCCCCTGTGGTTGGGAGCGTCCGATGCCTGCTACCACCAACCGGGACAGGCATCCAGAAAGGTAAGCACCCCAAAACAAACCCCTATTCTGGTAAAAGTATTGTGACCGAAAGCCAAACAGGTGGACAGAACTCCCCAAAGGAAAGTTAGCAAACTAGCATGACGTCATCATGTCACTGCGCCGCTGTCTGCGCAACCCCTCTGGGTTGCGCAGTCTGGGGCTTTGCCCCCCCCCCCTCCTTGGTAGGGGGAAGGGGGAGCCCCAGACCCATCCGCCGGCGACCCAACCTTCAGTTCTTGGCTGATGGGAGTCTGGTGCGGTCGTGCCTCTGGCTCCAGCTTTTCATTACAGTTTTGTGCCTTGTGGTGTGGGCTGTCCCTTCAGGTGGTGGGTGAACGGGAGTGATATTCCACAGTACTCGGGCTGCATGCACCTAGGGTCTCCTTCCCTAGGTGCCCTGTAAGTACTGCCCTTGGGGCTTGGGGCCACCTTCCACAAGTCACCTTGGGATCTACCTCCGCTGTGCCGGTTACTGCTCGGTATTTGGCCGCCCTTGGGGTTCGCTGGGTTTTTCTGGGGGGGGGGGGAGCCCCTACGGCTCGCCGGAGCTATCCATGGCTGATATGGATACCTAACTATTTTGCATCAGTCGATGTGGGTGGAGTTCTAGGCCTACCAGGGACCACGAGCCAGAACCTGGCCCCCTCACAGAGGCATAGGGAGCAATGGCCCATAGAAATGCACATGTGATTTGGAGCATTCTATATCTGCCATCAATAGGGACAGGCACCCAGAAAGGTAAGTGCCACAAAACAAACCCCTATTCTGGTTAACAACGAAAATCGACAAACGAGTGGACAGAACTCGCCAAGAAAAATGATCAAACAAGCATGACGTCACACGAGCCGCGCCGCATGTCTGCGCAGCTCCCTCCTCCCAAAGAGGGGGAAGGGGAAGCCCCAGACCCCCAAGCCGGCGATCCCCGCCCCAGTTCGTCAGCTGATGGGATAGTGCATGGTTGTGTGGCTCCAGCTCCAGTCTTGTCTCAGTGCTGTGACTTGTTTTCAGTGCTGCTCTTACGGTGGTCGTGTGAGTTGGGAATAGTATTCTCAGGTACTCGGGCTGCATGTGCTTAGGGTCACCTTCCTCGAGTGCCCTGTAAGTACCGCCCTTGGGGCTTGGGGTTGCCTTCCACAAGTCACCTTGGGTCTACCTCTGTTGGCTTTACGCTGCTTGGCGTTTGGCCGCCCCGAGTGTTTGGGGTTTTTTCTCCCTTGTTTACCTTGGGGTAAGTGGTAGTTATAGCACTGGTGGGGCGCAGGGTACTGCGTAGCTAGTTTTCATCTATAACAGCGGCCGGCTCTGTTCCCTCTGGGTACGTTGTCCACTTGTGTGGTTTTTCTTTTCTTTTGCCTGGTGGGGGTGTTTGCCTTGTGTTCCCTTCCCCTTATATTAGGGTCGTTTGTGTGGTGGCACCCCTTGCTTCACCCTCATGGGTGGACACGTCCCGTGGGTTCGGCTTTAGCAGTTTGCTTGGTAGTTTGGGGCGCCGGTTAGCAGTGCCCTGCCTGGGATAACCCTTGGCAGACCAGTCTAGGGGCCCTGGAAACCCCATGGGAGCTCTCGGGTCCGATAGCGGAGATCCTTGCGTCCCCTCTCGTTTTGTGCGAGTTAAGGGTTGCTCTGTCTCCTTGTCTCAGGGTGACTCTCGTTGTTTTTGCCTCTGTCATGCTGCCTGCTGGGTCGGTGACACATTCGACCCCGAGTCCTGCAAGCTGTGTTGCTTGTTCGTGGCTCCTCTCACCCAGTCTGCTGATGAATTACCTTGGGTGCAGGCAGCTCGCACGTTGCAGGGTAGGTTGTTACAACGCACTCAGGTTGTCACTTCCCCAGACGCCTCGAGGCTGCCCCGCTTTGTGTAGGGACCCAGACTTGGGGTTTTGGTCGCTTCGGCCTTGGTTCCGGCCACGCCCCCTTGTTTTTCCCTTTTGATGGTTCATTTTGTTCCCCCCTCCTGCTTCCGACCCGTAAGCATCTGAGGGCTTCGGGGTCGGAGCCGGGGTTTAGAGGTTTCTGAGACTTGGGCAGTTTCGGGGGTTGCCCCGTCCGGGGTAGCTGCGGAGGCATTCGAGTCTGTTCCTCCGGCTGATGCTCCGGGGTCTGACCAGTGGGCCCCTTCTCTTCCAGCTCTTTAGGCTGTCCCGGCTTTTTCTTGTGAGGCCGGGGCTTTGGAGGTCGACTCGGCCCCGGGGCCTGGTGTAGGGGCTCCTGGGGTTGGGGAGGAGCTGCCTTGGGGGCCTTGGGCTCCATTGGACCCCGCCTGGATTTCCGTCCTTCTGAGCGGGGCTTACTGTTGCAAGGAGTGGGGTTTTCTTTTCCTCCCTCTGCGTATGATTTGGACTTGGGTTCTGCTCCTCCCTGGGTTCGGTTCCGTGTCTCTGTGGTTTCTTCGGTTCTGTCATCCTGAGGTTTTCGGCTACCTGCATCTCTCCGCCTGCGGTGCGGTTGGCCTTTGCAGCTTACCTCCTGCATGACCCGGAGTTTGCCTCCATAATGGTTGCTTCTTCGGTCAGGTTTGGATCATCGTGTCCTTACTGGGTGCGTTGAGAGGTTCCGGGTTCATCCTGGCTTGCAGACTGCCCCTCGTTTTCGCTGGATGCTTGGGACTCGTTCTGTCGAACCCACATGTTTGAGTGGCGCGAGGCGTTGACGGTGGTCCAGGTTTTCCTGGGGGGCTATTTTGCGTATCTTAATGAGTGTCTTTTCGCTCCTGCTCTTCTACGGGTTGTTGGTGCGGTGCCGCTCCTTGTGCGGGTTCCTTCCCTGTCGGCTGCACTTGTGGCAGAGGAATGCCGCGCTCGTGGCTTTTTGGCTTCGGTCCTGCATTTCTTTTCCCTCCTGGACCTGTCTTTGGATTGGCTTGCAGAGGATGTAGAGGCACTTGGGGACATTCCTGGGTCTGGCACCTTGGTATCTGCTGTTCGTGCGTCGTCTGCCATGTTGAATCTCTTTCTGGCTCCATTCGGACTGCTCTCCGGTGGTTCCTTGCCTGAACCGAGGAGTTTCAACGCGGTCCTTGGCTCTTTGTCCACTTGTTGGTCGCTTCGGGTGACTCGTCTGTTGAGTTCTCGGGGTTTGGCTCTCCTTCCGTTGGTTCTGCCAGACGTTCGGGCGCCCGGAGGTGGACCTCTTCGCGTCGGCGTGGTCAAGGAGTCTTCTGTTTTCTGTGGCGCCTTTCCCCGACTGCGAGGCTGTTGGGTTCGACGCCTTTCGGCGGGTCTGATCGAGGTGGGGGTTCCTGTACCTCTTTCCCCTGGTTCAGCTGTTGCTCCTGGTCCTGGCTTGCTTGGTAGCTTTCCAGGGTCGTGTGGTCCTCTTTGCCCCGTGGTGGCCAGCCCAGCCGTGGTTTCCGGTGCTGCTTGCACGGTGTCCGAACCCGGAGGTTTTTTCCGCGGCTCCGCCTCTTCTGGAGATCTGGTTTGCTCTTCTCAGCGAATATTCGCGTTTGGTGTTTTTGACTCGTGTTTCTCATCATCCCTATGATGAGCAGATGGCTTCTTTGTTGGTTTCTCACCTGCAGGTTCCTCTCGGCGGTAGTATGAAGTTTCCTGGCGGTCCTTCCTGTTGTTTTTGGCCCTTCGTCGTTGTTCCTCGCTTTCGGTTCGGATGGTGTTGTCCTTTCTCTCTTGGTTATTCCAGGCCTGTCGTCTGCTGTCTAATACCGTTGCCTCATATCGTGCGGCGCTGGCGGAGCCGCTGCTGCTAGCTTTCGGTATCGATGTCCCTTCTGCACCGTTTTGCAGGCTATCTCGTACATTGTTTCACCTCCGGCCTGCTCATGCACCGCCTGAGCCATCCTGGTCTTTGGATAGAGTGCTCTCCTATCTTTCTCCTCCTCGGTTTGTTGTGGCTCCTTCAGTTCAGGATTGCTTTGCTGAGGCTCTTTTTTCTGTTGGCATTGGCCTCAGGGGGTCGCGTGTGGCGGAGCTTCATGCTCTTCTCGGGCGCAGTGGTTTTTTGCTCCTTTGGTCATGGTCATTGGTTTGTTCGTCTGCAGCCGTCTCCCCTTTTTTCTGGTGAAGAATGTGACTGCTGCTTTCCGGAGGGGTCCTTGGGTTGTTGCTTGGGTTGTCAGGCCGGGGGTTTCACCTTGTGTCTGGTTGCGGTCCTCCGCCGTTATCTGCATACAGCGACTTCTGTGTCCGGGGATGCGCTTTGGGTTGATCCGGTTTCCCTTCTTCCCTGTTCGCGGGTTCGGGTCTCTCAGGTAGTTTGCGGGATTATTAAATCTAGCCAGCCTGCAGTCTATCCCTGTGCCCATGACGTTTGTAAGTTTGCTGCTCTAGCTGCCATCTTCAGCGATATGTCTTGGGCTTACATTCGGGCACAGGGTTTTTGGTGGTCGGACAGGGTCCTGGCTGCATACTCCCTTGTGAACGTTGCTGGGCCCAGTCGGGCCTGTGTTGCTTTAGGTCGGCGGATGCAGCCTGTTGTCTCGACTTCGAGTTGAGGAATGGAGCACCGACCGCCGCTCGGGTAAGTCCCCTTGTTTTATTCAGTAGTCTTTGGGGAAGTAGCTCCGAGGAGCCGTAGGGGCTCCCCCCAAAAAACTAGCGTTGAATGTAATGAAACGCCATTTTCTGGGTGAGTCCTGGAGGCTCCCCGGCATCCTCCTGGCCTCCGGTAGGCGTTTTTTCGCGATTTTGATATCCAGCCTCAGAACTGGGGCGGGGATCGCTGGCTCGGGGGTCTGGGGCTCCCCCTTCCTGGGGAATGGGGAGCTGCGCAGACATGCGGTGCGGCTCATGTGACGTCATGCTTGTTTGTTCGTTTTTCTTGGGGAGTTCTGTCCACTTGTTTGTTGATTTTCGTTGTTAACCAGAATAGGGGTTCGTTTTGTGGCGGTTACCTTTCTGGGTGCCTGTCCTTGTCGATGGCAGATATAGAATGCTCCCAATCACATGTGCATTTCTATGGGCCATTGCTCCCCATGCCTCTGTGAGGGGGGCCAGGTTCTGACTCATGGTCCCCGGTAGGCCTAGAACTCCACACACATTGACTGATACAAAATAGTTAGGTATCCATATCAGCCATGGATAGCTCCGGGGAGCCTCCGGGACTCACCCAGAAAATGGTGTTTCATTACATTCAACGCTGTTTTTCTGGGGGGAGCCCCATTGGCTCCCGGAGCTATCCAGGCTGAATGGATATGTATAACTTTCTGGCATCAGTCAAAGTGCTAGGAGTTCTTGCCTACCGGGGACCACGAGCCAGAACCTGGCCCCCTCAGAGACGCACGAGGAGCAATGGTCTATAGAAACCCCTTTGTGATTGGAAGCATTCTATGTCTGCCATCGACCGGGACAGGCACCCAGAAAGGTAGGCGCCCCAAAACAAACCCCTCTTCTGGTGAAATTATTGCTACCGAAAACCGAACGAGTAGACAAAACTCCCCAAACAAAATTATCAAACTAGCATGACGTCATCACGTCGCCGCGTCACCGTCTGCGCAACCCCCCCCCTCCCCGAGAGGGGGTAGGGGGAGCCCCCAGACCCTCCACGCAGGCGATCCAACTGGAAGTTCTTGGCTGATGGTATTACTGGCTGGTCGAGTGCCTCTGGCTCTGGTTTTTGTTTCAGTTCTGTGCCTTGTGGTGTGGACTGTCTCTACTGGTGGGGTGTGAGCCAGGAGTAAGATTCCACAGTACTCGGGCTGCATGTGCCTAGGGCTATCTTCCCTAGGTGCCCTTTAAGTACTGCCCTTCTGACCACCTTCCACAAGTCACCTTGGGTTCTTCCTCCGCTGTGTCCTTTACTGCTCGGTACTGGGACGCCCTTAGAGTCGGCTGGTGTTTTGTTGTCCTGGTTTGTCTCTGGGTAGGTGGTAGTTTTCGTCACTGGTAGGGGCGCGGGGTACTGCACAGCTAGTTTTCACCATTAACAGCGGCCGGCTCTGTTCCGCCTGGGTACGTTGTCCTTTTGCGGGGTTTTTCTTTTGTTTTTGTTTTTGCCTGGTAGGGGGTCTGCCTTTACTATGGTCCCCCTTTCCTGTTCTAGGTGAATTTCCTTTGAATTCTTCTGTTGGCGATACTCCCCGCTTGGCCCCCGTGAGTGGACACGTCCTGGGGGTTCAGCTTTAGCAGTTTGTTGGTACATTTGGGCGCCGGTTCGCAGTACCCTGCCTGGGCTTCCCTTAGCGTGTACCAAAGGCTAAGGGCCCTGGGAAACCCCACGGGGGCTCCGTGGTCCTCTAGGTGTGTCCCTGGAGTGCCCTCGCGTCCTGCGAGTTTGACGATTGATCTGTCCCCTTGTCTCAGGGTGACACTCACCGGTTGTGCCTCTGCCATGCTGCCTGTTGGGTCCTTGTTCTTGTGACCCGGAGTCGTCCGATGATTGTTGTCGGTACGCGCTCTCCTTCACCCAGGCCACTGGTCTTGATAATCGGGTGCAGGCGGCTGCAGCGTTGCTTGCTGTGTGTGTGTTGCTGCAACGCTCTTGGTTTGCGGCCCCGAATACCCCGAGGCTGCCCCGTTTTGGTGGTTGGGGTCTGGACTTTGGGGTGGGGGTCGCATCGGCTCTGGCTCCTTCCGCTTCTTGTTCCTCCCCTTCTGTTCTACTCACTTCCTCCCTTGCTTCCTGCTCCGAACCATCGGCGGGTTTCGGGGTTGGGGCGGGGTCTGGTTGGGTTGAGACTCGGGCGGTCTCGGGGGTTTTCCTCTTCCGGGGTGGCAGCGGAGGCATTCGAGTCGGTTCCTCCAGCTTTGCTGTATGGGTCTGACCAGTGGGCTCCCTTCATTAGTGTTTGCACGGCTGCCACGGCTTTTCCTTGTTAAGCTGGGGCTTTGGGGGTGCGGCTCGGCCCTGGGTCATGCCGTAGAGGTTCCCGGGGTTAGGGAGGGGTTGCCTGGGGGGCCTCGGCCCCATTTGCCCCTCTTGGGTCCTTGTACCTTTGGTGTGGGGCTGGCAGTTCTTCAGTGGGGTTGTTCCTTCCCTCTGTGTTCCTGTTGTTTTCGGGTATACCCCTCCCTGGGTTCGGTTCCGTGTTCCTTCGGGTTCGTCGGTCCCATCGTTCCTGGGGGTGTTTCACCCCCCTTTTCCTTACCCTTTTTCGCTCTTATGTCACGATGCTGTTCACAAAAAAAAAAAAAAAGTGTTCAGGTAAGGTACATCCATACAAGGTGTGAAACAAACATTGATGGATTTCTATATTGACCTAGTACATAGTGCCTAAACCACTTCGTATCGTTGTCCCTGCATGTTCCTTGGTCAGGGGTGCTTGTCATGGTTCTCGTTGGTTCGCGAGTCTCTTCGTACCTTCCAATATTTTTGGAACGTCTGTTGATTTTCGATGTGGTTTCCATCGGGTCTTTTGTCGGCCTTGTTGGTTCCCTTCCATCATCTGTTTTCTTTCGCTTCATTTTCACCTTGTTTTGTTTTTGCGTCGTCTCTACTTCCAGTTTCAGCGTTCTTTGTCTTCGTTCCGCACGCCTTCCTGGTGTTTGTACAATGTCTGTACGTTGTGTTTACGATTTGTGTGTCCGCCTGGTGTACGAGCCACGCCTCCCGGTGGACGGGTTGTGCGTTTCGTACCTCGTGTGCTGGGGCCGCGGTGTGCGTTTTGTTTACGGGCGGTATGCTCGTGTGTTCGCACCGTTTCTCGTGGTTTTCTACGGCTTCTTGCTCATTTCTCTCTCCAGTCGTGGCCCTCTGGATGCTGAGGGTGTTTTGGATTTATATCTGGGGGTGTCACTTTGTTCTCCCTCTGTACTGCTTCGTCTTCTGCAGGGTGCGCACCTCTGGCCGTATTTCTCCTTCGACCTCGCGTTTTGTTCAGGTAAGAGTACATACTATGCCTACTGCCTCGAGTATGCATGGCTTTCGCCCACACCTTTAGCACTGCTCCTGGTATGTTACTTGGCTCGCCTGTGTTGTGGCACAGTCGTGTGTCTGCTCTGCAGGTCAGGTTGTCTTGTCTGGAGCTTCTATCGGCCTAGTGCTGGTTCTCACTTTTGGTGGGGTGCTTGCCTAGTTGTGCTTGCGAGGATTGACTCTGGCTCTTGGGCCCTGCTTCTCCTGTCAGTTGACGATTGTGCAGTTTCTTGAACCTTCTGGGCTCTTGTCTTCACGTTTGCTCCTGTGGGTGGTGTCTGCCTCCTCCACATGGCCTTTTGGTGCTTTTCGCTTCCTTTCCTCCTCTGACATTAATCAGGTTCTTTTAGTGTCTGTGGCTCCTTTGGGTGCTCACTACCTCCTGTGTCCCCTTGTGTGTACAGACATACGGACATAAGTACAGTGGACCTGCGGAGGGCCTCTTGGGCCCGTGCGAGGTAGCTTCTGTTTCTTAAATCCATTCCCACTCACGTACATGTCCAACCCGCCCTTGCACCAATCGTGGGACCCCACCACCCCGTTACGTGGTAATTGGTTCCGCGAGTCACCGGGCCTATTACAGTGCAGGTCATTCCTCCGGTCTTTCCTGATTCTGCACTTATCCCTTTTATGCCCATTGTTTCGTGCCCACAATGTGCCGCAAGGGTGGCTTGTGCCACTATCCCAGTTTCTATTGTTCATGGGGATTGGTCAATAAACACAAACACTAAGGAACTACTTATCTTTTGTTGCGTATTCAGTAGTTGCGGGTGATATTTTGGCGGGCAATGGTGCGGGTTGGGCGCTCAGAGTGTCGGTACGGTGTCTCGCATGTCTGTTCTAGACCACACTTGCAGGTAGTCTAGTTATTCTTCGCTACTCTGCTGGTTATATGCTTGGGCGCCGCCTCATAGTTCTCCACAGGTTGGCAGGACTTTTCCTTGGACGTACGGAACGGTTTGAGTTCCATCGTGGGTACTTTGGAGAGCTTTGCTTCTCTGGTTAGGCTCATGCGTTTGGAGCGAGTATCTTCTTGGGATACTTTACTCACTCCGCCACCCTTGTTCACTGTTCCATCCTTGTTTACTCTTCCCTGCTTGGCGGGATTGCGTCGATGGCTCCTGACTGGGGTGTTTGGTGTGGTGTTTGATCACCTTGCATGTGTCTTTAGTGCCTTTTTTTTTTGTCCATCTTTTGTTCTTTGTTGTCCTGTGGGACTCTGCCCCGCGTTTTGGTGCTTTTGTTTTCGTTATCGACCCCTGGGTTTTTTCCCTGTCGGGACACTTTCCTTGCCTATCTTCGGTGCCTGACTGCACCCTGCTGTCCGTAAGGTCCCTCAGGAATGTACGCGCTCCTCTACACATTTTGTGGTTGGTCGTGTACGTTACTTCCCGGCCGCTCCTTGGGCCGTATTCATGGTTTCCTTACTTATTTCCGTTTTTCCTCCCCATGCTACACTTTTTTGTGTGTCTGGGTCAGTGCTTCTTGGTTATCCTGTTTGGTGCTCTGGTGGGCCTCTGTCCATGTTCCATGTCCTGCTTTTGGACTTCTCCGGTGTTCCGTTTTGGTACCGAGTTCCTGCGATTTCTGTGTGGTTTTCTGCAGGCTTCGGGTTGCGCTGTCTGTGGGGGGGTGTGGACTTTTCGGTCTGCCGCTCCTGCTTTCCTGGTTCCTTTTCTTGGAACCGGGTTTGCTGGGTTCCGGTCCTGGTTTCGGTTTTCTTTGTTCCTTTTCTGGACCGGGTGTTTTTGCTTTCCTGCGGTTCTCGTCCTCGGTAGTTATCCTCTTGGATGCCTCGGGGATGCGTGTCTCATTCTTCCCTGCTGGAGCTGGTTATGTTGCTCCTTTGGGTTGCGGGGGTCACTGTTTTTAGCTTTGCGTTTTGCGAATCTGAACACAGGTCCCAGGTTCTTGGGACCGGGTTATTGGTCTCCCACCTGCGTGTTACGTCTCGGGGGCAGTGTGTGGTTTTCCTATCATTGCGAAGGGTCTTTCGGTCTTTGATAGGGTTGGCTTGTATTCCCTTCGGGGTTGTTCTGGGACCGTCATCTGGGATTGTCCTGTCACCTCATGTTGGGTGGTGCT
Source organism: Procambarus clarkii (assembly GCF_040958095.1). Taxonomy (NCBI): domain Eukaryota; kingdom Metazoa; phylum Arthropoda; class Malacostraca; order Decapoda; family Cambaridae; genus Procambarus; species Procambarus clarkii. The sequence goes on from NC_091157.1 coordinate 38,439,771, forward strand.
GGCAGAGCCGCGCCTGCTTGCGTTCAGTGTTGCAGTTCCTTCTGCTCCATTCCACTTGCTGTCCTGGACGTTGTTCCCCTCTGGCCTGCTCTTGAGTTTTGGGGCCATCCTGGTCATTGGCCTGGGTGGTCTTTTTCTTCTCGTTTTGGTCTTTGTTTTGTCTCTGGTTTTGGTTGTTCAGTTAGGACATGTGGTATCCGCCTCCCAGTTCCCTGTTTTACTTATCTTTGGGGAGGTAGCTCCGGGGATTCAACGGGGCTCCCCCCAGAAAACCAGCGTTGAATGTAATGAAACACCATTTTCTGGGTGAGTCCCGGAGGCTCCCCGGCATCCCGCCCTCCCTCCGGTCGGCGGCGTTTTTCGCGTATTTGACATCCAGCCTAAGAACTGCCAGTTGGATCGCCTGCGTGGAGGGTCTGGGGACTCCCCCTTCCCCCTCTCGGGGAGGGGGGGTTGCGCAGACGGTGGCGCGGCGACATGATGATGTCATGCTAGTTTGATAATTTTGTTTGGGGAGTTTTGTCCACTCGTTCGACTTTCGGTAGCAATAATTTCACCAGAATAGGGGTTTGTTTTGGGGCGCCTACCTTTCTGGGTGCCTGTCCCAGTCGATGGCAGACATAGAATGCTTCCAGTCACAAAGGGGTTTCTATAGGCCATTGCTCCTCGTGCCTCTCTGAGGGGGCCAGGTTCTGGCTCGTGGTCCCTGTAGGCAAGAACTCCTAGCACTTAGACTGATGCCAGAAAGTTATACATATCCATTTAGCCTGGATAGCTTCTGGGAGCCTCCGGGACTCACCCAGAAAATGGCATTTCATTACATTCAACATTGGTCTTTTCTTACCCTTGTTTGTCTCTGGGTAGGGGGTAGTTTTTGTCACTGGCAGGGGCATAGGGTGCTGCACAGCTAGTTTTCACCAATAACAGCGGCCGGCTCTGTTCTGCCTGGGTACGTTGTCCTCTTGCAGGGTTTTTCTTTTGTTTTTGTTTTCTGCCTGGTGGAGGGGTCTGCCATTGTCATCCCCTTTCGCTGTTCTTGAGGTATATGTATCTCTACCTTTGTGGTGGTTGTCCTCTACCCCGCTTGGGCCCCATGAGTGGACATGTCCCGGGGGTTCAGCTTTAGGAGTTTGATTGGTAGACTTGGGCGCCGGTTTGCAGTACCCTGCCTGGGCTTCCCTTAGCGTGTTACCAAGGCTAAGGGCCCTGGGAAACCCCACAGGGCTACGTAATCTGATGGATGTGAACCCCAAGTCTCTCTTGCATCTTGCGAGTTTGAAGGTTGCTCTGTCTCCTTGTCTCAGGGTGACACTCACCGGTTTTGCCTCTGCCATGCTGCCTGTTGGGTCAGTGATTGTTTGGACCCGGAGTCATGCGACGTGTGTTGTCTGTACTTCAATTCACCCAAGCCACTAATAATGAGATGTGGGTGCAGACTGCTAGATTTAGGTTGCTGTAGCACGTTCGGTTGGTTGCGGCCCCGGATGCCCCGAGACTGCCGCGTTTTGTTAATAGGAACCCGGACTTGGGGGTGAGAGTCGCTTCGGCTCTGGTTCCGTCCACCCCTCCTAGTCCTTTCCCTTCTGTAGTGCATTCGATTCCCCTCCCCCCTTTCTTCCGGCTCCGAAGCGTTTGAGGGTTTTGGAGTCGGGGCAGGGTCTAGTTGGTGTGGAGACTCGGGTGGCTTCTGGGGTTGCGGCAGAGGCATTCGAGCCTGGTCCTTCTGCTGGAGCTTCTGGGTCTGGCCAGTGGGCCCCCCTTCGTTCCTGCTTTCTCGGCAGCTCTCGCCTTTTCTTTGGAGGTGGGGGGGGGGGGGGTTCGGAGGCCGGCTCGGCCCCAGGTCCTCAGGGTGAAGTTACCTGGGTCGGGGAGGGGCTGGCTTGGGGGCCTTGGGCCCCGTTGGACCCTGCCTGGGTTTTTCTGCTCTCAGAGCAGGGCTTGGCGTTACAAGGAGAGGGATTCTCTTTCGCTCCCTCCGCGTACGAGTTGGATTTGGTATCCACCCCTCCCCGGGTTCGGTTCCGTGATCCTGCGGGTTCTTCGGTTTCATCTTTCCTGAGGTTTCTGGCTTCCCACGTCTTGTCTTCTGAGGTGTGGGAGGCCCTGGCGGCGTACTTCCTGCGCGACCCGGATTATGCCTTCGTGATAGATCCGCGTTCCTTCGTGTATGCTTCTTCTAGTTCGTACTGGGTTCATTATGAAGTTCCAGAGTCATCCTGGTTGGCAGACTGTCCTCTTTTCTCGATGGAGGCTTGGCACACGTTCTGTCAGTCCCGCACGCTTCAGTGGCGAGAGACTCAGTCGGCGTTTCAGGTTTTCCTGGGGGGCGACTTCAAGCATTGAAATGCTTGTTTGTTCGCCCCCTGCCCTTCCGTGGGATGTTGGTGTCATGTAGCTTCATGTGCAGGTTCATTTCCTTTCGGCTGCCTTGATTGCGAAGGATTTGCGTACTCGTGGCCTGCTTGCTTCGGCCCTGCATCTCTTTTCACTCCTTGAGCTGTCCTCGGACTGGCTTAAATTGGATGTGGGGGCGCTTGGGGTCGCGGCCAGGTCTGGTGCGCTGCCTTCTGCAGTGCAGGCGTCGTCTGCTTTATTAAAGCTTTTTGCGCCACTCCTGCGTGATGCGGTTTCGCGGTTCTATGCTTCTTGCCTCGCATGTCAGCAGGCAGTGCTAGCTTCTTCCCTAGATTCCGCTTGGGCCCTGGCTCTTCGGTTGTCTTCGCCTTTTTGTCTGTTGCTATTTGCCGAGTCTGCTGTCATGCAGTACCTGCAGGCAGCCTCGGTTAGTTGTCGGCCTATGTCTGCGTTGTTGTTGCCCGGGGGGGCTCGTGGGGGGCCTTCCCGGAAGGGTCATGCCAGGGCTCAGGGATCTTTTCGTCGTGGTAGGCCGTTGGTGCCAGAATCGGGGGCAGGCGCAGCCTCCGGTTCTTCGGGGGAAGGGGACGGCCCTTCCGCCTCTCTTGTGATCGTTAGGTTCAGCCTCCGGGGGCTTTGCGTCAGTTGCTGCGTCGCTGGCTTCCTCTAAGGGTTTTTCAGGGTTCAGTGCCTTGGCGCCTACCTGAGCCCTTGCTCGATGTGTACACGGATGCGTCGTCTCTTGGCTGTGGTTTTGTGGCCAGTACTCACCAGGCAGGCCAGGGGCGGTGGGATCCGTCCTTCCGTCAGGCTCACAGCACGGTCCGTGAATTTGCGGCCGTGTGGATGTCGCTCCGAAGGGTTCAAGTTGCTTGCGGATCAACAATTGGGCTCCATTCGGACTGCTCCCTCGTGGTTCATTGCCTGAACCGAGGGGGTTTGATGGGTCCTTGACTCTTTGGGGCTGGTCGCTTCGGGTGACTCATCTGCTAAGTTCTCGGGGTTTGGATCTCCTGGTGCTTCATATCCGGGGAGTGTCCAACGTCCTGGCAGACGGCCTGTCTCGTCTCCTTCCCCTTTCCACGGAATGGACGGTTGATGCCAACTCCTTCAGTTGCCAGACGTCCAAGACTCTGGACGTGGATCTCTTTGCGTCGGCGTGGTCGAGGTGTTTTTCGATCTACGTGACGCCCTTCCCCGAAAGGTAAGGCTGTCGGGGTCGATGCCTTTAGGCAGGACTGGACGAGGTGAAGCTATCTGTACCTCTTTCCCCCAGTTTAGCTGTTGCTCCAGGTCTTGGCTTGCTTGGAGACTTACCAGGGTTGAGTTGTCCTTCTGGCTCCTTGGTGGCCGGCCCAGCCTTGGTTTCAGACGCTGCTTGCTCGGTGTCTGAACCTGTGGGTCCTCCTGCGGCTCTGCCTCTTTCAGCGGATCGGTCCAGCCCAGTATGAAGCTGGTTCAATCTTCTTCTTGAGTCTTTGCGTCTGGAGTTTTTGACTCGGGTTTATCATCACTTGTATGGTGTGCATGTGGCTTCATTGTTGGTCTCCCACCTGTGTGCTTCGTCTCAGTGGCAGTATGAAGTTTCCTGGCAGTCCTTCTGGTTCTTCCTATCACTGTGTAGGTGTTCTTCGGTTTCTGATTGGGTTGTTCTCTCTCCTTTCTCTCTTGGTTGTTCCAGGACCGTCATCTTATGCCCAATTCTGTCGCCTCGTATCATGTGGTGCTGGTGGAGCCGCTTCAGCTTGCTTTCGGTGTTGATGTTACTTCTGCTCTGTTTCGCAAGCTGTCTCGAGCGTTGTTTCACCTCCGGCCTGCTTGAGCCGGAGGTGAAACATGAAAAGCTCATGTGCCTCCTGAGCCATCCTGGTCCTTGGACCGGGTGCTCTTGTTTCTCTCTTCTCCTCGGTTTGTTGTGGCCCCTTCTGTTCTGGATTGTTTTTCTGAAGCTCTTTTTTTTTCCTGTTGGCATTGGTTACTGGGGGTCAGGTAAGGGAGCTTCATGCTCTCCTCCGGCGCCGGGGTTTCTGCTCCTTCATTCCTGGTGGTCGTGTTGTTTGGTTGCAGAACAAAATCTCTTCTTTTCTCCTCCTTTTCTGGTGAAGAATGAAATGGCTGCTTTTTGGAGGAGGCCTTGGGTTGTTGATGTTTGGTTGGTGAGGCCGGGGGTGCATCATGTGTTGTGTCCAGTTGCGGCTCTACGCCGTTATTTGCATGCCACGGCTTCGGTGGCCGGAGATGTGCTTTGGGTTGACCCAGTTTCCCTTCTTCCCTGTTCCCGGGCTCGGGTCTCTCAGGTTGTCTGCTGAGATATGGTTGGTTGTTAACACCATCGGGCGCAGTTCGGGCGAGCGTGCGGCGACACCGAAATGTGCAAGTATCCACTCGATTTAACGGCCTATATGGGGCATACCCTGGTCGTTACTTCCGGAGCTCTGGTATTTCTGAAGTTAACCTGCTTGATAGGGGTTCTAAGAGTTCTTCTACTCCCCATGCCCGGCCCGAGGCCAGACTTGACTTGTGAGAGTTTGGTCCACCAGGCTGTTGCTTGGAGCGGCCCTCAGGCCCACATACCCATCACAGCCCGGTTGGTCCGGCACTCCTTGAAGAAAACAATCTAGTTTCCTCTTGAAGATGTCCACGGTTGTTCCGGCAATATTTCTGATGCTCAGCTGGTAGGACATTGAACAATCGTGGACCTCTGATGTTCATACAGTGTTCTCTGATTGTGCCCATGGCACCTCTGCTTTTCACTGGTTCTGTTCTGCATTTTCTTCCATGTCGTTCACTCCAGTACGTTGTTATTTTACTGTGCAGATTTGGGACCTGTCCCTCCAGTATTTTCCATGTGTATATTATTTGGTATCTCTCTTATCTCCTTTCTAGTGAGTACCTTTGGAGAGCTTTGAGACGACCCCAATAATTTAGGTGCTTTATCTCGTCTATGTGTGCCGTATATGTTCTCTGTATTCCCTCTATTTCAGCAATCTCTCTTGCTCTGAAGGGGGAAGTGAGTACTTAGCAGTACTCAAGACGGGACAACACAAGTGATTTGAAGAGTACAACCATTGTGATGGGATCTCTGGACTTGAAGGTTCTCGTAATCCATCCTATCATTTTTTTCTGGCTGACGCAATACTTGCTTGGTTATGCTCCCTAAACGTTAGGGCGTCGGACATCATTATTCCCAAATCCTTGACATGCTGTTTTCCTACTATGGGCAGATTCGATTGTGTTTTGTACCCTGTATTATGTTTCAGATCCTCATTTTTGCCGTATCTGAGTACCTGGAATTTATCACCGTTAAACATCATGTTAATTCTGCTGCCCAATCGAAAACTTTGTTAATATCTGTTTGTAGTTTATCAATGTCTTCAGCAGAGGTAATTTTCATGCTGATTTTTGTGTCATCTGCAAAGGATGACATGAAGCAGTGACTTGTATTTATGTCTATATCTGATATGAGAATAAGGAACAGCAGTGGTGCAAGGACTGTACCTTGAGGTACAGAGCTTTTAACTGCGCTCGGACTTAATTTTACTTGATTGACTGTTACTCTTTGTGTTCTGTTCGACAGGAAATTGAGTATCCAGCGTCCTACTTTACCAGTTATACCCATTGACCTCATTTTGTGTGCAATCACTCCATGGTCACATTTGTCGAATGCCTTTGCAAAATCTGTGTATACGACATCTGCATTATTTTTTCTTCTAATGCCTCGGTGATTTTGTCATAGTGGTCAAGTAGCTGTGAGAGGCATGATCTTCCTGCTCTAAATCCATGTTGGCCTGGATTGTGGAGATCATTGGTTTCCATGAATCTAGTGACCTGACTCCTGATCACTCTCTCAAATGCTTTTATTATGTAGGACGTTAGTGCAACTGGTCTATAACTTTTTGCCAATGCTTTGCTACCTCCCTTGTGTAGAGGGGCAATGTCTGCTGGTTTAAGCGCAACTGGTATCTTTCCTGTGTCCAAGCTCTTCCGCCACACTATACTGAGTGCCTGTGCTACTGGCACTTTGCATTTCTTTATAATATTGAATTCCATAAGTCTGGACCCAGGGCTGAGTGCATGGGCATATTGTCAATTTCTCTTTCAAAATCTGCTAGGCTTGTGTTGATATCAGTTATATTTACAGGTGTTTGGATATCATTCATAAAGAAATTGTCCGAATCTTCCACTTCCATGCTGTGTATCGGAGTGCTAAACATGTCCTCATACTGCTTTTTTTAGGATTTCACCAATTTCTTTGTCTTCCTCAGTGTATGAACCTTCACTAATACGAATAGGTCCAATACTGCCAGTGGTTTTTGCTTTTGATTTAGCATATGTGATGAAATATTTTGGATTTTTCTTTATTTCTTGAATTGCTTTCTGTTCTAGTTGCCTTTCTTCAGTCTGATAGGAATGCTTCAGTCTCTGTTTGATTTTTTCAATCTCCCTGTTTAAATTATTTCTTCTTTGTATGGAGAGTCGTGTCTGCTTAAGCATTTCCGTTAATTTCTTCCTTCTTTTGTAATGTCGTCTGCGTTCTCTTTCTACATTTGACCTCTTTCTGGCTTTCCTCAAAGGAACTTGTTTCAGACAGACTTCATATGCTTCAGAAGTCAGTTTTTCTATTCCTTGTGTAGGATTTTTATTTCTTAGAACATTTTCCCATTGAATGTTTGTAAATTCCCTGTTTATTTTCTCCCAATCTATCCTTTTATTATTAAAATGATATTATTAAAAATTTATTATTATTATTAAAATTTATTATGCAGTCTCCGTGGTGTAGTGGTAAGACACTCGCCTGGCGTTCCGCGAGCGCTATGTCATGGGTTCGTACCCTGGCCGGGGAGGATTTACTGGGCGCAATTCCTTAACTGTAGCCTCTGTTTAACGCAACAGTAAAATGTGTACTTGGATGAAAAAACGATTCTTCGCGGCAGGGGATCGTATTCCAGGGACCTGCCCGAAACGCTACTCGTACTAGTGGCTGTACAAGAATGTAACAACTCTTGTATATATCTCAAAAAAAAAAAAAAAAAAAAAAAAAAAAAAAAAAAAAGAATTTATTGAATAACCCTTCTCGCTTGTTGTTTCTCCTGGGCCTACTACCGTTATTAATGTTAGTTTGCACTTCAATGGGCTTGTGGTCCGAGTACGTAGTGTCTGAGACAGTAATGTCTCTGATTAGCTCCTCATTGTTCTTGAATATCAGGTCCAGCGTGTTTTCGTTCCTGGTTGGTTCTGTGATCTGCTGACTGAGCGAGAATTTGTCACAGAATCTCAGTAGTTCTCTGACCTGTGGTTGGTTATTTCCAAATTGATTTCCTGCTATAATGTTATTGTTTACTATTCTCCATTTTAAACTGGGTAGATTGAAGTTTCCAAGGAAGATGATATCTGGTACTGGGTTTGCTAGGTTATCAAGGATATTCTCTATTTTGTGGATCTGTTCAGTGAATTCCTCAACTGTTGCATCTGGCGGTTTGTATATTAAAATATTAAGTAGATTCATATTTTCTACCTTGATTCCAAGTGCCTCTACCACTTCATTGGACAAGTTCAGGAGCTCTGTGCATGCCAGCTCCTCTTTAATATACAGACCTACTCCTCCACTTGACCTAATTACTCTGTCACATCTATATAGATTATAATTCGGAATCCAGATTTCACTATCCATGTGGTCTTTTGTGTGGGTTTCTGTAAATGCACCAAATATTGAGTTCGATTCTATTAGGAGGCCATTTATGAACTTAACTTTATTTCTTGATTTTGCTTTCAAGCCTTGTATGTTTGCAAATATAAATGATTTCCCACATTGCGTGTCACTTCTGGTGGGCTTTGGTAGTTCAACCCCCACTCTACCCAGGTCCAGGGTGTGTTGTTTTGGAAGTGGTTCATCCAGTTTTGGTAGTGGGACGGGTGTTGTGTGGTGTAGTACCTGTGTGCTTGTTGATAATTAGTATTCCTGTCTTGTGGCTATCTTCTTCCCCCTCTGTAATCCTGTAGTGGTTCCATCTGACTGTTCCTCTCTTCTCATATTTTCTACTCTGTGTCTGCCTTCCTCTAAAAAATTTCTAGTAGTGTCATATTGATCTTCCTGTCTATAACACTGTGTACCTCTCACGTGGAATTCCAGACACTGAAGATTGTAGCATTTTTTGTCCCTAATTGAAAATTGACATAATTTAGGGTGGAAGTATCTACACCCTGTTCCAAAATGGCATGTACCCCTCGCCAACATGTACCTGCAGTTTCGAGGATGCAGAAAATTCCATTTTGCTCCTAATTTAACATATTTGCATATTCCTTGAACATAGAATTTGCAAATATTTTCAGTTTTTGCATTTTTCATACCTGTGCCTGTCTTGTCTACCTCTTTATTGGAGCCATCTCCGTCTTTCGTCCCAATTCCTTCATTTATGCACTGTCTCACTGTTGCTCTCATTGTTTATATTACCTGGTTCTGCAATATTGCTGTCGTTTTGTACCACAATATCCTCTTCCTCCACACTACTGCTGCAGTTCTCTAAACTACCTGTTCCTGAGTTTTGGTCGTTATCCAGTGTTTTCTTTTCCCAGTCCGCATATATCACTGATAGCTTTTCTGTGAATGATAATCTCTGTGACTCGGGAATGTTTTTCATCAGTTTAGTTATGTTCTCCCACATTAACCTGTCATCTTTGCAAACCCAGTAAATTCCTTGCCTGTTTGTGCATCCTGGAGATAATTCTGCACAGCCCAGGTGAAATCTTATGTTACAGAGGCAACACATGACACCTACAGTACGTCTTCCCAATACTTCCGAACACTCCCCACACATCTCCATTAAGTGTCGGTAATTTTTCAAGTAACATTCAGGTAAGATATATTTTATACAGACAGCCACTGGGTCCACCATTCTAGTGCCTTCTATCCTGTGACGTCACAGATTCATGGCACATTGCTTTGATTTGTCATGAGGCTGGAGTATTCATTCTGTGACTTTGTTGAACATATCTGCACAATCAAGGAACATCCGTGCACCATGTCGGCTCCAAATGCACTTGTTGTGTCAGTCATGACTGGCTGGTGGGTGGATGGGCAGGCAGGCAGGCAGGGATGGAGAGGCTGAAATGTAGGCAGGCCGGCAGGGAGGGAGAGGCAAGGAGGGAGGGAGGCAGGCAGAGGCTGGGTGGTAGGCAGGAAGGAAGGCAGGCAGAGCTTGAGAAGGAGGCAGGCAGAGGCTGGGTGGTAGGCAGGAAGGAAGGCAGGCAGAGCTTGAGAAGGAGGCAGGCAGAGGCTGGGTGGTAGGCAGGGAGGAAGGCAGGCAGAGCTTGAGGGGGAGGCAGGCAGGCAGGTAGAACTTGGGAGGGAGGCAGGCAGAGGCTGGGTGGTAGGCAGAGAGGCAGGCAGGCAGGCAGAGGCTGGGTGGTAGGCAGGGAGGAAGGCAGGCAGGCAGAGCTTGAGAGGGAGGCAGGCAGGCAGAGCTTGGGAGGGAGGCAGGCAGGCAGAGCTTGGGAGGGAGGCAGGCAGGCAGAGGCTGGGTGGTAGGCAGGGAGGGAAAGGATGGAGATGGATGGTAGGATGGATTGATGGATGGAGGGATGGATTGATGGATTGATGGAGGGAGGGAGAGAGGGATGGAGCTATGGTTGTTGAGGTGAAGCAGACAGCGTGTGTATGGGAAGAATGGGGGGTGGGTGGGGGAAGGGGTGTCGGTGGTGGGGAAGGGACCAGCACTCTGATAAGCCTAACACACTTGATCCAGTTAACCAGATGTTTAGATGGAAGGAAGGAAGGAGGGAGGGATGGTTGGATGGAGGGAGGAAGCTGGGAAGGAGGGAGAGGGAGGGAGGGAGGGATGGAGGGAGGGAGGGAAGGAGGGATGGAGGGAGGGAGGGATGGAGAGAAGGAGGGATGGAGAGGAGGAGGGATGGAGGGAGGAAGGGATGGAGGGGAGGGAAGGTGGGAGAGATGGAGGGAGGGAGGATGGAGAGGAGGAGGGAGGGAGGGATGGAAGGAGGAAGGAAGGGAGGGAGGGATGGAAGGAGGAAGGAAAGGAGGGAATAGGGGAGGGATGAAGGGATGGATGGATGGAGGGGAGGGATGAAGGGAAGGAGGGAGGGAGGGATGGAGGGAAGGAGGAAGGGAGGGAGGAAGGGAAGGAGGGAATAGGGGAGGGATGAAGGGATATATGGATGGAGGGGAGGGAGGGAGGGATGAAGGGAAGGAGTGAGGGATGGATGGAGGGAAGGAGGAAGGGAGGGAGGAAGGGAAGGAGGGAATAGGGGAGAGATGGATGGATGGAGGGGAGGGAGGGATGGAGGGAAGGAGGGAGGGATGGTTGGATGGAGGGAGGGAGCTGGGAAGGAGGGAGGGATGTAAGGAAGGAGAGAGGAAGGGAAGGAGGGAGGAAGGGATGGAGGGGAGGGAAGGTGGGAGGGAGGGATGGAAGGAGGAAGGGAGGGAGGAAGGGAAGGAGGGAATAGGGGAGGGATGAAGGGATGGATGGATGGAGGGGAGGGAGGGAAGGAGGGAGGGATGGTTGGATGGAGGGAGGGAGCTGGGAAGGAGGGATGGAAGGGGGAGAGAGAGAAAGGGAAGGGGGGGAGAGGAGGAGGAAGGAAGGGAGGGAGGGAGGGATTGAGGAAGGGAAGGAGGGACGAAAGGATGGAGGGGAGGGATGGCGGGAAGGAGGGAGGGAGGGATGGTTGAATGGAGGGAGGAAAGAAGAGAGGGAGAGAGGGATGTTGAGGTGAAGCAGACAGCGTGTGTATGGGAAGTATGGCGGGAGGACGGGTGGGGGAGGTGTGTTGGTGCTGGGAGAAGGGACCGGCTCACTGATAAGGCTAACGTACTTGACCCAGTTAACCAGATGTTTCTTAATGAAATTCTGGATGTAGATCATATATATTTCTGGGGGGAGCCCCGTCAACTCCCCTGGAGCTATCCAGGCTGAATGGATATGTATAACTTTCTGACATCAGTCAAAGTGCTAGGAGTTCTTGCCTACCGGGGACCATGAGCCAAAACCTGGCCCCCCTCAGAAAGGCACGAGGAGCAATGGCCTATAGAAACCCCCTTGTGGTTGGGAGCATTCTATGTCTGCCATCGACCGGGATTGGCACCCAGAAAGGTAGGCGCCCCAAAACAAACTAGTAAAAATATTGCTACCGAAGCCGAACGAGTGGACAGAACTCCCCAAACAAAATTATCTAACTAGCATGACGTCATTACGTCGCTGCGCCACCATCTGCGCAACCCCCCCCCCCCTCCCCAGGAGGGGGAAGGGGGAGCCCCAGACCCTCCATGCCGGCGATCCAACTGGCAGTTCTTGGCTGATGGAATTACTGGTTGGTCGAGTGCCTCTGGCTCCGGTTTTTGTTTCAGTTCTGTGCCTTGTAGTGTGGACTGTCTTTACCGGTGGGGTGTGAGCCAGGAGTAAGATTCCACGGTACTCGGGCTGCATGCACCTAGGGCTCTCTTCCCTAGGTGCCTTGTAAGTACTGCCCTTGGGGCTTGGGGCCACCTTCCACAAGTCACCTTGAGTTCTTCCTCCGCTGTGTCCTTTACTGCTCGGTACTGGGCCACCCTTGGAGTTGGCTGGGGTTTTGTTGCCCTGGTTTGTCTCTGGGTAGGTGGTAGTTTTCGTCACTGGTAGAGGCGCGGGGTACTGTACAGCTAGTTTTCACCATAACAGCGGCCTGCTCTGTTTCGCCTGGGTACATTGTCCTCTTGCGGGGGTTTTCTTTTGTTTTCGTTTTTGCCTGGTGGGGGGGGGGTCTGCCTTTATGGTCCCCCATTCCTGTTCTAGGTGATTTCTTTCGATTCCTTCTGTTGGTGGTACTCCCTGCTTGGCCCCCGTGAGTGGACACGTCCTGGGGGTTCAGCTTTAGTAGTTTGTTGGTAGCATTGGGCGCCGGTTTGCGGTACCCTGCCTGGGCTTCCCTTAGCGTGTACCAACGGCTAAGGGCCCTGGAAAACCCCATGGGGGCTCCGTGGTCCTAAAGGTGTGTCCCCGGAGTTCCTCTCGCGTCCTGCAAGTTTGACGGTTGATCTGTCCCCTTGTCTCAGGGTGACACTCACCGGTTGTGCCTCTGCCATGCTGCCTGTTGGGTCATTGTTCTTGTGACCTGGAGTCGTACGGCGAGTGTTGTCGGTACGTGCTCCCTTTCACCCAGGCCACTGGTCATGATAATCAGGTGCAGGTGGCTGCGGCGTTGCTTGCTGGTTGTAGATTGCTGCGATGCTCTTGGTTGTTTGCGGCCCCCGGATGCCCCGGGGCTGCCCCGTTTTGGTGGTTGGGGTCCGGACTTGGGGGTGGGGGTTGCTTTGGCTCTGGCTCCTTGTCCTTCCCCATCTGTTCTACACGCTTCCTCCCTTGCTTCCTGCTCCGGACCATAGGAGGGTTTCGGGGTTGGGGGCGGGATCTGGTTGGGTTGAGACTCGGGCGGTCTCGGGGGTTTCCTCTTCCGGGGTGGCGGCGAAGGCATTCGAGTCGGTTCCTCCAGCCGTGCCGTATGGGTCTAACCAGTGAGCTCCCTTCCTTAGTGTTTGCACGGCTGCCCTGGCTTTTCCCTGTCAAACTGGGGTTTTGGGGGTGCGGCTCAGCCCCGGGTCATGCCTTCGAGGTTCCCGGGGTTAGGGAGGGGTTGCCTGGGGGGGCCTCGGCCCCGTTTGCCCCTCTTGGGTCCTTGTACCTTTGGTGAGGGGCTGGCAGTTCCTCAGAGTGAGGTTGTTCCTTCCCTCTCTGTGTTCCTGTTGTTTTCCGGTATACCCCTCCCTGGGTTCAGTTCCGTGTTCCTTCGGGTTCGTTGGTCCCGTCGTTCCTGGGGGTGTGTTTCGCCCCCTTTTCCTTACCCTTTTCGCTCTTACGTTGCGATACGGTTCCGGAAAAAAAAAATTGAATGTTTATTCAGGTAAGGTACATTCATACAGGGTGTGAAACATGTGTTGATGGATTTATATATTGCCTAGTACATACAATGCCTAAACCACTTCGTATCGTTGTCCCTGCGTGTCCCTTGCTCAGGGGTACTGAAATTGAAATTGAAATAAGTTTATTGCGGTAAAATACGCGCAGAGGGATGAGGTGGCTCAAGCTATTCTCACCCCGTTCAGTACCTCGTGTTAATACATACATAGACACACATCACAATCAATAAACATATTACCAAACATTCTGAGAGATAAACATTGCATATCAGTGGTGCTTGTCGTGGTTCTCGTTGGTTCGCGAGTCTCTTCGTACCTTCCAATATTATTGGAACGTCTGTTGATTTTCTATGAGGTTTCCCTCTGGTCTTTTGTCGGCCTCGTTGGTTACCTTCCGTCATCTGTTTTCTTTTGCTTCGTTTTCGCCTTGTTTTGTTTTCGTGGCGTCTCTACTTCCACTTTCGGGGTTTTTCGTCTTCGTTACGCACCCCTTCCTGGTGTTTGTACGATGTGTGTGTTTACGTTGTGTCTGTACGTTGTGTGTACGATATGTGTGGCCGCCTGGTGTATGTGCCACGCCTCCCAGTGGATGGGTGGTGCATTCGTACCTCGGGTGCTGGGGCCGCGGTGTGCGTTTTGTTTATGGGCGTGTGTCTGCTCTGCAGGTGAGGTTCTCTTGTCTGGCGCTTCTGTCGGCCATGGACTGGTTCTCACTTTTTGGTGGGGTGTTTGCCTAGTTGTGCTTGCGGAGGTTGAGCTCTGGCTCTTGGGCCCCGCCTCTCCTGTCAGTTGACAGTTGTGCAGTTTCCTGAGCCTCCTGGGCTCTGTCTTCTCTACGGTTGCTCCTGTGGGTGGTGTCTGCCTCCACCACATAGCTTCTTAGTGCTTTCTGCTTCCTTTCCTCTCTGACATTGTCCAGGTTCTTTTTCGTGTCTGTGGCTCCTTTGGGTACTCGGCTTCCTCCTGTGTCCCCTTGTGCATACGACCATACGGACATATGACCAGAGGAACTGCAGAGGGCCTATTGGCCCGTACGAGGCAGCTCCTATTTCTTCCCACCCATTCCCGCTCATATACATGTCCAACCCACGTTTGCACAAATCGTGGGGCCCCACCACCACGTTACGCGGTAATTGGTTCTGCGAATCGCCGAACCTGTTACCGTGCCGGTCATTCCTCAGGTCTTTCCTGATTTTACACTTATCCCTTTTATGCCCATTGTTTCGTGTTCAACATGTACTGCGAGGGTGGTGTGTGCCTCTGTCCCAGTTCTATTGTTTCGTGAAGATTGGTGACAATAAACACAACCACTCAGAGGCTACATATGTTTTGGTATGTGGTATGTGGGTGTTATTTTGGCTATGGTGCGAATTCAGCGCACTGGGAGACGGTTCGGTTTCTCGCAAGTGTCTGTTCTAGACCACACTTGCAGGTCGACTAGTTGTTATTCGCTACTCTGCTGCTTCTATGCTCGGGCAATACCTCGCCGTTCTCCAAAGGTTGGCAGGCATATTAACTGATAGTTTGGAACAGTTTGAGTTCCATAATTGGTCCTCCTTAGAGCTTTGCTTCTCTCGTTAGGCTAATGCGTTCGGAGCGAGTATCTTATTGGGATAATCTGCTCACTCCACCACCCTTGTACACTGCTCCATCCTTGTTTACTCTTCCCCGCTTGGCGGGATTGAGTCGATGGCTCCTAAAAGGGGGTGTTTGGTGTGGTGTGTTGTTTGGTCACTTTGCGTGGGTCTTCAGTGACCTTTGTCCCTGTCTTTTGTTCTTTGTTGTCCTGTGGGGCTCTGCCCTGCATTTCAGCGCCTTTGGTTTCGTTGTCGACACCTGGGTCTTTTCCCTCTTGGGACACTCATTCCTTGCCTAACTTCGGTGCCTGACTGCACCCTGCTGTCCATGAGGTCCATCGGTTATGTACGCCCTCCTCTACACATTTTTTGGTTGGTCGTGTGCCTTACTTCCCGGCCGCTCCTGGGGCGTATTCGGAGTTTTCCTTACCTATTTTCGTTTTTCCTCCTCCCATGCTCCACCTATTTGTGTATCTGGGTCAGTGCTTCTCGCCTATCCTGTTGTTTGGTGCTCAGGTGGGCCTCTGTCTATGTTAAGTTCCCTGCTTTTGGACTTCTCCGGTGTTTCGTTTTGGTACCAAGTTCCTGCGATTTTCTGTGTGACTTCCTGCAGGCTTCGGTGTTGCGCTGTCTGTCGGGGGGTGTGGACTTTTGGCCTGCCGCTCCTGCTTTTCTGGTTCCTTTTCTTGGAACCGGGGTTGCTGGGTTCCGGTCCTGGCTCCGGTTTTTCTTTGTTCCTTTTCCGGACCGGGTGTGTTTGCTTTCCTGAGGTTTACATCTTGGGTAGTTCTCCTCTTGGATGCCTCTGGGACGCGTGCGTCTTTCTTCCCTGCTGGAGCTGGTAATCTTGCTCCTTTGGGTTGGTGGGTCGCAGTTTTTCGATTCGCTTTTTGCGCTTTCGTTCGTGGTACTAGTTTCTCGTCGTTTGTGTCGGCACTGGTGGGTTCCTTATTGGTCTCCCACCTGCGTGTTTCGTCTCGGGGGCGGTGTGTGGTTTTCCTGGCGGTCCTTCCGGTTTTCCTATCACTGCAAAGGGTCCTTCAGTCTTTGATAGGGTTGGCTTGTCTTCCCTTCGGGGTTGTTCCGGGTCCGTCGCCTGGGCTCGTGTCTTGTCACCTCGTATTGGGAGGTGCTGGGGGAGCCACTTCTGCTTGCGTTCGGTGTTGCGGTTCCTTCTGCTCCGTTCCACTTGCTGTCCTGGGCGTTGTTCCCCTCTGGCCTGCTCTTGAGTTCTGGTGCCGTCCTGGTAGTTGGCCTGGGTGGTCTATTTTCTTCTCGTTTTAGTCTTTGTTTTGTTTGTGGTCTTGGGTTTTAGGTTAGGGTGCGTGGCATTCGCCTCCCGGTTCCTTCCCTGTTTTCCTTATCTGTAGTGAGGTAGCTCCGGGGAGCCGACGGGGCTCCCCCCAGAAAACCAGCATTGAATGTAATGAAACGCCATTTTCTGGGTGAGCCCCGGAGGCTCCCCAGCACCCCTCCCTCCCTCCAGTCAGCGGCGTTTTTCGCATATTTTGACATCCAGCCTAAGAACTGCTGGTTGGATCGCCGACCTGGAGGGTCTGGGGCTCCCCCTTTCCCCTCCTGGGCAGGGGTGGGGGGGGTTGCGCAGATGGTGGCACAGCGACATGATGACGTCATGCTAGTTAGATAATTTTGTTTGGGAAGTTCTGTCCACTCGTTCGGCTTCGGTAGCAATATTTTTACCAGAATAGGGTTTGTTTTGGGGCGCCTACCTTTCTGGGTGCCTATCCCTGTTGATGGCAGACATAGAATGCTCCCAACCACAAGGGGGTTTCTATAAGCCATTGCTCCTCGTGCCTCTCTGAGGGTGCCAGGTTCTGGCTCGTGGTCCCCAGTAGGCAAGAACTCCTAGCACTTTGACTGATGCCAGAAAGTTATACATATCCATTCAGCCTGGATAGTTCCGGGACTCACCCAGAAAATGGTGTTTCATTACATTCAACGCTGGTTTTTTGCTTATAGATTTTCTTTAGTAATATTATTAGGATAATAAAAAGTTATAAAATACTTGTTTCATGAATGCTTTATTGTATTAGATGGAAATTCTCCAGGCTGTCTCTGGCTGGCTGGCAGTCTACTGAGCCATTTCCCAGAAGGGTTGGGGGGGAGGAGGAAGGCAGGAAGTGAGGGTGTTGGGGAGAGGTTCAGTGAGGGTGAGGGAGGGGATGAAAGGGGGTAGGTGGCCTGCTTGCCATGTGAGGACCCACTGATGCCAAGACAAACCCAATACCGACCTTCGGTAATATCAACCACCAGACCGTTATATAAGGCTCTAAATACAGGTCTCACAAACCGGTCGTTATTACCGGCAGATCGGTATAAAAGAGGCCGTTAAATTGAGTGGATACTGTATACTCATTTCAGTTTTCCCACCTTAATTCTCATGCTACGTCATTCGTTTTGGTATTATTGTGTTCGCAATAGAATTCCCTACAGAATTCCCTTCCCTACAGATATATGCATATTAGGTCCAAAAGCCTGCCGTGACTCCCTACAGCAAAGCCTCAAGTCAGCCAAGTTACCCTTGAACAAGCACCAATTGGCACACCTGCAGACTAATGTATATACTCGTTCAGTTTAATAACAGAAATTTTCGTGTTACGTGTTTCATTTTGGTATCAAATTGTTTGCAAAATAAAGGTGCATATTTTATAACTAGTCCCATAATAATAGAAGAATAAATGGAATTTTAACAAATATTTTAAAATTTGGACCACAAAAGTATTTATTATCTTTCCAGTATTCTGACACTGACACTGGATCAATTTTCGTATCACGTCTTTCATTTTGGTATCAAGTTGTTCGCAATATAAAGGCGTGTATTTTAAAACTATTCCTATAATAATAGAACAATAAATGGAATTATAATAGATATTTAAACTTTTAGACCCTTTTGGACTCATATTACTACAAAATTATTTATATCACTCCAGTGTTCTGACATAAATTTTTGTGTCACGTCTTTCATTTTGGTACCAAATTGTTCGTATCATAAAGGCACATATTTTAAAACAAGTCCCATAATAATAGAACAATAAATAGAATTTTAACAATTATTTTAACTTTTGGACGTTCACCACAAAATTATTTATATCTTTCCAGTGTTCTAACATCAATTTTCGTGTTACATTTTTCATTTTGGTATCAAATTGTGCGCATTCTAAAAGCACTCATTTTGAAACCACTCCCAGAAAGATCGGATAAAATTTAAATTTTTAACAGATATTTTCATGAGTGGCTCAAGACCTATTCACCCGAGAAGACTCGAGAGAAAAATGAGACGGGGGGGGGGGGGGAAGCAACCGAGTGCGACAGTGTTAAGTCTAGCCAGCCTGCAGTTTATCCCCGTGCCCACGACGTACGCAAGTTTGCGGCTTTGGCTGCCATCTTTGGCAACATGTCTTGGGTTGACATTCGGGCACGGGGTTTTTCGAGGTCGAACAGGGTCCTGGCTGCTTGCTCCATGGTGAATGTTCCGGGGCCAGGTAGGGAATGTTCCGACCCTGCGTTGCCTTGGGTCGGCGGTTGTAGCCTGTTGTCTCAACTTCGCATTGAGGAGTGAGGACGAACCACCTCCCGGGTGAGTTCTTGCTTTTCCTTATCTTTGGGTTGTTAGCTCCGGGGAGCCAATGGGCCTCCCCCCAGAAAACCAGCATTGAATGTAATGAAATGCCATTTTCTAGGTGAGTTCCAGAGGCTCCTCGGCATCTCTTCCCCCCCCCCCCCCTCCTCCCTGGTAGGTGGTGTTTCTGGGGGGGAAGCCCCTACGGCTCCCCGGAGCTTACCCGGCTGATATGCTAATGTCAGACTTTGGCATCAGTCATGTGTACGGAGTTCTTATGGGCCTACCGGGGACCACGAGCTAGAACCTGGCCCCCTCAGAGAGGCAAGAGGAGCAATGGCCTATAGAAACCCCCGTGTGGTTGGAAGCATTCTATGTCTGCCATCGACCGGGTTAGGCACCCAGAAAGGTAGGCGTCCCAAAACAAACCCATATTCTGGTGAAAATTGCAACCAAAAGCTGAACGAGTGGATAGAACTCCCCAAACAAAAAACGAGCAAACTAGTATGACGTCATTCGTCGTCGCGCCGCTGTCTGCGCAGCCCCCCTCCCCGGGAGGGGTTAGGGGGAGCATCGGACCCACCTTGCCAGCGATCCACACCCTAGTTCTTCAGCTGATGCTATAGGGACCGGTTGTGTGCTCCGGCTCCAATAGTTGTTTCAGCACTGTACCTAGAGTGTGGTGTCTGTCTTCTAGGTGGTGCGTGAGCCGGGAGTGAGTCTCCAGTACTTGGGCTGCATGCGCCTAGGGTTCCCTTCCCTAGGTGCCCTGTAAGTACTGCCCTTGACGCTTGAGGTTACCTTCCACAAGTTCCTTGGGTCCTGCTTCTGCTAGGCCGTTTGCTGCTCGGTTTTCGGCCACCTTTTGTGTGATAGGGGGGTTCTGTCTCCATTGTTCGCCTTATGGTAAGGAGCAGTTTTGCACTGGTGGGGCGCAAGGTACTGTGCAGCTTGTCTTCACCAATCATAGCGGCTGGCTCCGTTCCGCCTGGGTACGCTGTCCTCTTGCGGGGTTTTCTTTTTCTTTTTGTTTGTCTACCTGGTGGGGGGCTCTGCCTTTGATTCTTTCCCCCTTTGTGTCGAGTTCTCTTCCTTCTTCCAGTGGTTCCCCCTGTTAGGTCCCCATGAGTGTACACGTCCCGGGAGTTCAGCTTTTAGAATGTTGTTTGGTAGCAATGGGCGCCAGTTAGCAGTACCCTGCCTGGGATTACCTGAGCACGAGTCCTCTTATAGTAAACACTCGGGACCCTGGGAAACCCCTAAGAGGAGTGTGGGCCCGATAGGTGTGGCCCCAGTGTCCCCTGCCCTCGCTTTGGGCAAGTTTGAGGGTTGCTCTGTCCCCTTGTCTCGGGGCGACTCTCACGGTTTTGCCTCCGTCTGCAGCCTGTGGGGTCGGTGACACCTTCAGCCCGGGGTCCTGCAAGTTTTGTTGCTTGTTTGTGACTCTGTTACCAAGTCGTCTGCTGACTAATTGGGTGCAGGCTGCACGGGCGTTGCACTTGGGTTTCAGTGGCAACGCGCTAGTTGTTTGCTCCCCGGAAGACCCGAGGTTGCCCCGTTTTCGTTGGTGGTCTTGTCGGGTCCCCCCCCCCCCTTCCTACCTACATCCGGGTCGTTACCGTGTGTGGGTTCGAGGCGGGGCTTCCATGGTTTTGAGACTCGGTTGGTCTCGGTGACTTCCCCTTCCTGGGTAGCAACGGGGGCATTCGAGCCTGTTTCCTCTAGCCGTGTTGTAAAAGTCTGCCAGTGGGCTCCCTTCCTTAGTGTTTTTCACGGCTGCCCCGGTTTTCTTGAGGCTGGGGCTTTGGGGGGACAGCTCGCCCCCGGGGCCTGCCGGGTGGGTTCCCGGGGCTGGGATGGGGCTGAATTGGGGCTGACTTGGGGAGCCTTCGGCCCCGTTGGTCCCCGCCGGGGTCTTTCTACCTCTCTGGGCGGGGCTTGCGGTTTTGTGGAGTGGGGTTTTTCCTTCCCCCCTCTCCACACGAGTATTGGGCGTCGGCCCCTCCCCGGGCTCGGTTCCTTATCCATTATGCCCGTTGCTTCTGTCCTGTCGGTGGGTGCTTTTCTACGTTCTTCGCCCCCTTTTTCCCGGGACGGGGCTTCTCCATCATGTCCCCCTCTTCTTGGGGTTCTGCATGACTTTTGGTCTCGGGTGCGACTAGGTTTTTCTGTGCTTTCGTCCTTTGTGTTTGGTTCTATGTGTTCTCGAAGGTTCGGGATGGTTTTGTTCCTTCCCGTTTTACTGGTACGTCTGTCGTTGTTCGGTGGGGCTTCCCTTGGGCCCTTTTTAGGGCTTGTGGGTACTATTCCGGGCTGCCTCTGGGTTTTTGGCCTTCTTGTTCATTTGTTCTTCTCTTTTCTCTCCGCGCTGCTCATTTTCTTTCCGTTCTGATCCGGCATGCCGGATTGGGCGACTTGTAGCCGGTTGGGCTACTTGTCGCCGGTTGGGCGACTTGTCGCCATGTTGGGCTACTGGTGGCCCGCTTGGGTTCCGTTTCGGTTCGTTGTTTTCCTTACATGGGGTAGCTGGCTACGTTGGTTTCTGTTTCCATAAGTTGGCCTTGTTTCTTCACCGGTTCGCACGGAATACAACCCGTTGAGCTACTTTTTTGCTCTGTTATTGGACGGAGTAAGATGGACCTGTGTACTTTTTTGTGTCCTGCGCGTATGCCATGGGAGTTTGTTTTGGTTCCAGGCGGTGTGTGCACGTGCTGGTGTTCTGCGTCCTTTTTATCTCGAGGGCTTCGCCTCTCGCTCTTGTCATTCTCCAGTCCGTGCCCCATTGCTCTTGGGTGTGTTTTGGAATGTCACTGTGGGGAAGTCATGAGGTTTTTCCCTGCGTTTTTGGGTGGGGGAGCTTCCTTCGCTGCTCCCCTCCTCTCCGGCATGAGCGCCCTGGCCCCTCCAGCGCTACATTCTCATAGGCTTGCGTCATGGCCCTTCCGCACCTATGTTCTGCAGGTGAGTTGGTGCAGTCTGGTGTCTTCTTTGTCCTGATGCTGTTTTTGTTTTTGGGCGTAGGAATGGGTGTACATAGGTACCTGTACTTGAGAACAGAAAAGAAAAGAAAAAAAGAGGTGCCTGCTGCAGGGCTATTGGCCCATACGTGGCGGTTTTGTTCTCACCAACTGATTCCTTCCTCGCATCACAGGTGACTGCAGGAGACCTCTTGGCCCATTCGAGGCGGCTCCTGCCTGAACTCATCCTGCCCCTCTCCTATGCTTGTCTCATCATGCTTGAGTTCGGGGCCCCGTCTCCACCTTGTTCCACGGTGCACCGGTGGAGATGCCTGTTTGGTGGTACGTTTTCCTGTGTCAAAGGTGTTCTGTCCTAACCTCGTTGTGCTGGCTGGGGATGAGCTTGGGCTCTTCGTCTTGCCCCTCGCCTATTATTCGCTTTCTGTTTCAGTTCCGGAGCCTATTGGGCTCTTCTCTGCACTGAACGCTGGGTGTAGGGTTGGCTCCGCCACTTTCCTTCCTCATGCATTCTTCTCGTCTTCCTGCTTCACTCTTGTCCTAGCCGCTGGTGCTGGGGCGTTTCTGCCAGTCTTTTTATCATTTCCTTCTTCACACTGTTGTGTGTTTTGTTTGTGCCTTTTGGCGTTCTTGTTGCCAGGTTTGCTCTCCTGTTTTCCTGGCTTGCCCTGCCTGTTGGGTTTTTTCAGGGTCTTGCGATGTCCCTTCTCTGGTGTCTCACGTCGGACCCGAGGTTTCCGTCCCCTGGCGAGCTTGCTCGTGTTGGGGAGTTTTCTGTTTGGCGGATGTTCCATCTCCTTCTTGCCGGCTTGGGCTTCCGGCTCTGCTTCCTTGGTGGTTGCACCCGAGATCTTCCAGCGGCTCCGCCCCTTCCTAGGCTCGGGTGACCCTTGGCAGTGCTGATTACGTTCTGCCTCGGGGATCTCGCGTCCGTTGACGGTCAGGTGGCTTTGTTGGTGGTGTCCCACCTGTGTGCTTCTTGGCGACAGTATGGTGTGTTTTGGCGGTCCTTCCTTTTCCTTCTGTCCCTTCTTCAGTGGCTGCGTTTGTTGGCGTCGGCTTGGCTTTTCTGCTGGAAGTTGTGGGCCGTCGACTTGCCGCATACTGTCGCCTCATTTTATGCGGCGCTGGCAGAGCTGCTTCGGCTGGCTTTCGGATTTTCCTCTGCGCCGTTCGTAAGCTGTCTCGTGCTTGTTTCACCTCCGGCCTGTTCTTGCGCTGCTTGAGCCGTCCTGGAAATTGGACAGAGTGCTCTTTTCTTTCTTCTCGTTTTCTTGTGGCCCCTTCGGTTCCGGTTTGTTTTCGATGGCTCTTTTCCGGTTGGCGTTGACCTCTGGGGGTCGGGTAGGTGAGCTTCATGCTCTCCTCCTGCGCAGAGGTTTTCTGCTCCTTCAGTTGAGGTGTTCGGTTTGGTCGTCTGCTGCCTTCTCCTTCTTTTCTGGAGACGGATGAGACTGCTGCTTTCCAGAGGGGTCCATGGGTTGTTGATGCTTGGTTGGTTGGGCCGGGGGTGTATTGGTTTTTGTCCGGTTGCGGCTCTGCTGTGGTTGGCACACCACGGCTTCTGGGTCCATGGACACGATTTGGGTTGCTCCGGTTCCCTTCTTCCCTGTTAGAGGGTGCGGGTCTCCCAGGTCATCCGCGGGGTTTTTCAGGCTCTCCTGCCTGCAGTCTATCTCTGTGCCCATGATGTCCGCAAGTTCGTGGCTCTTGCCGCTGTCTTTGGTACTGTGTCCTGGGGGGACGTTCGGGCACGGGGCTTTTGGCAGTCTAACAGGATCCTTGGCTGTTCATTACCTTGTACACGTTCCTGGGCCCAGTCGCGCCTGTGTCGCTTTGGGACAGCGTATGCGGCCTGTTGTCTCGACTTCTGATAGTGTAGTGTGCGGCGACCGCCTCCCGGGTCAATCCCTATTCTTTTCCTCTGTGGGTAGTTAGCTCCGGGGAGCCGTAGGGGCTTCCCCCAGAAAACCAGCGTTGAATGTAATGAAATGCCATTTTCTGGGTGAGCCCCGGAGGCTCCCCGGCATCCCTCCCTCCCTCCGGTTTGCGGTTTTTCGCGTGTTTTTGACATCCAGCCTCAGAACTGGGGTGTGGATCGCCGGCGCGGTAGGTCTGGGGCTTCCCCTTCCCCCTCCTGGGGAGGGGGGGCTGCACAGACAGCGGCGCGACGACGAATGACGTCATACTAGTTCTCGTTTTTGTTTGGGGAGTTCTGTTCACTCGTTCGGCTTTTGGTGGCAATTTTCACCAGAATAGGGGTTTGTTTTGGGACACCTACCTTTCTGGGTGCCTAACCCGGTCGATGGCAGACATAGAATGCTTCCAACCACACGGGAGTTTCTATAGGCCATTGCTCCCCTTGCCTCTTTGAGGGGGCCAGGTTCTGGCTCGTGGTCCCCAGTAGGCAAGAACTCAATGCATTGACTGATGCCAGACAGATATACATATCCATCCAGTTTGGATAGCTCCGGGGAGCCTCCAGGACTCACCCAGAAAATGGCGTTTCATTACATTCAACCCTGGTTTTTTATTTCATTTTATTATTTGCTGGATGTTTCTGACTATGTAATTGTTGATATGAAACAATCTATTTCATGGTCCTGAAAGTCTGTAGCGAGGCTAGGGATGGTTCAAACTAGCAGTGTATGCTTCGTGTGGTCTGGCTTGGCTTGGCCTGGTTTGGCCTGGCCTGGTTTGGCCTGGCCAAGCCAAGGAAAGCCAAAGAAAGCCAAAGAAATGCCAAGGAAAGCTGCATGTAAAGGATTTGGGAATAATGACATCTGACAACCTAACGTTTAGGGAGCATAACCAAGCAAAAGTTGCATCAGCCAGAAAAATGATAGGATGGATTACGAGAACTTGCAAATCCAGGGATTCCATCACAATGGTTGTACTATTTAAATCACTTCTGCTGTCCTGTCTTGAGTACTGCTCAGTACTTGCTTCCCCCTTCAGAGCAGGAGAGATTGCTGAAATAGAGGGAGTTCAGAGAAAATATACAGCATAGACGCGATACAGCACCTAAATTATTGGGATCGTCTTAAAGCTCACCAAATGTACTCGTTAGAAAGGAGATGAGAGAGATATCAAATAATATACACGTGGGAAAATACTGGAGGGCCAGGTCCCAAATCTACACAGTAAAATAACAAGTTACTGTAGTGAAAGATAAGGAAGAAAATGCAGAATAGAATCAGTGAAGAGCAAGGGTGCTATAAGCACAATCGGAGAACGCTGCATAAACATCAGAGGTCCACGGTTGTCCAACATCATCCCAATGAGTATAAGAAATATTGCTGAAACAACCGTGAACATCTTTCAGAGAAAACTAGATAGTTTTCTTCAAGAAGTGCTGGACCAACCGGGCTGTGGTGGATATGTGGACTTGTAGGTCACTCAAAGCAACAGCCTTTTGAACCAAGCTCTGACAAGTCTGGCAGGCCAGGCTTGGGAAATAGAACTCCCTGAACCCCATCAAGCAGATATCAAGCAGGCTTGAGGCCTTGCTTGGCCTGACCTAACCTGATTTGACTTGGCCTGGTCTGATGCCTGATTTGGCCTGGTTGGCCTGGCCTAGTCTGGCCCGAGGCCTAATCTGGCCCCCACCCCCCCTTCCCTACTGCCGACACGCTACAAACTCCCTCTTCTCCACACCTGACCATCAGTAGCAGACCACAACCTTGTCCCCCTGCCATATGCCCCCTCCTCTCATCAGTTTGTTGAAAATTCAGTGATTTTGCTTAATTGGATTTAACCCTTCAATTGCGCATCGCATCATATGATGCTTTGACCGACTTGCAGTAAATTGCGCATCGCATCATATGATGCTTTGGAGTACTATGCAAGATTTAAACGGCCCGCGGATACACGGGGTTCACCACACCTTCATCAGGGCTCTTGTAAACAGACGCCATTTAAAAAAAAAATCGTGGGCCAAACTCCCGGGTGTTAGGGGCCTCAGTATTGAGTGAGCTACCAAGCCTGACGCACGCAGCATGAACTCACAGCACTGCTGTTCAGCTTGTGACCACAGCATCGCCTAAAAATGCCATAATATACTTGTTCATGCTATTATGTAGCGATGATATTATTACAGAAGACCCCTGACTGTGATAAAACTGACCAGGGTTCTGATAATAGCAGGATTGTGGTGATATTTGGCGCTGTGCGCCATGGAGGGAGGAGTAATGCTGTGGGAGGGAGGATGGTGGCGTTGTCTTTTGAGTGTGTGTGGCCACCTTTTATTGACTGCACTCACCATACCAGCTTAGTGGTTCGCTATGATCAACACAAATGTAGATACTTATATATAACGTGTGTATGGTGTGAGATAACAGCGAGAGTAGGAGGTTGGGAGCCGCCATTTTGGTGAGGGAGGAGCGTCGTCTGCAGACTTGCCATGTTGTTTACTGATGACCACGATGGTCTTTGGGCACCATACCAGCTTACTTGTACAAATATGGTGAATAAAACAGGTAGATATTTATATATATATAATGTGTGTATATAGCATAATAACACCACAAACGGTATTGTTGTAGGAGAAATATTAGTGCGTCTGGCCTTGAGGGCGGCCGCCACCAGCTGACTGTGTGAGTAGCTACGTCTTTATGCCTTTACTCACCATACAAGCTTAGATGTACAGTTATGGTGAACAAAACATGTAAATACTTATATATAACGTCTGTATATAAAAGCAAAAAAGTATGGTGGGTGGAGAATGGTGGCAAGTCAGGTGAGGTGAGGTGAGGGAGGGAGTGGCAGCCAGTGGCAGTCAGTCACTGCCTGCCACTGCTACTCAGCATACCAACATAGTGGTTCGTCATGGTGAACAAAACATGCAGATACTTATATATAACCTGTGTATATAGTGTAATAACCGACAAAGTATTTGTTCACTGTTTGATGAACATAATTGAATCAACAATATGCCCACCATATTTTTGAGTACAGCGATGATTCACTCATTTTATTATATAAATATATCACACTACACACTATTGAATAATATTACAGCAAAAAAACTACGAAAAATCAATCAGAGACATTGAAATAATTAGGTAATTATCTCTTTGTGGAAACTCTGGCCTGACAGCTGGCGATTAACAGACCGCCTGCGACGCACGCTCAGTCAGCGCCTGATTTTTGCCAGAATTCCCTGCCTTATAGTGGACAATATATGCCACTTACGATTTTATTATTATTTTTCCCGTGATCAGTGAACACAAATTAACAGGTTAGGAAGAAAAAATAATTTTTTTTTTTTTTTTTTTTTTTTTTTTTTTGGTATGTGCCTGTGGGTGTCAAATGGTATATAGCTATGCGCCATTTAAGGGTTAATAATGCTCATATATGTAACATTTTTATACCAAATTGTTTGCAAGTGATTGCTCTATCAAGTGTCACAGTGAAAATGAAGAATTCATAATAAATGGATTTTTTTATGGATATTGATATCAAGACTGATACAGTTGGCTTATGGAAATCCTGGCAATTACATCATATTTGTGGCTACCAATGATAGTCACATAGTTATAATTTTGATATGGAATTATTTACCATTGATGGTTCTATCATGTGTCATGTTCAAAATAGTAAATACTTTACAAATAGATGTTTGTTTATTTTATTTTATTTTTGTAATGGATGTAGGACTTCTGTTCTTTTCACTTGGAGGGGGTGAGACAGCCTGGGGCTGATGGGTAGAACAAATTCACCTGCCCACTCACTCTCCTGACCATCCTGACAACCACCCTCCTGACACCCCTGATGTGACAGAGGCTTTAGGCCTGGATGGAATCTCACCATAATACTAAAAGGGAAGAAGCAGAAGCACTGTGCCTGCCACTCTCCATAGTGTATAACGAATCACTGGTAACAGGGGAGCTGCCAAAAATTTAGAAGACTGCTAATGTAGTCCCAATATACAAAAAAGGGGGGATAGGCAGGAGGCAATAAACTACAGGCCACTATCTCTAACTTGCATACCATGCAAATTGCTGGAGAAGGTTGTGCACAAAAAGCTAGTTGAACATCTGGAGCGAAAGAACATTGTAACACATCAGCATGGGTTCAGGTATGGCAAGTCATGCCTCACAGGATTAATTGAATTCTACGACCAGGCAAGAGAGAGGGGTGGGCAGACTGCATTTTTGCACTGTAAGAAAGCCTAAGAGAATAGTGCACAAGCTGGAGATGCAGGCAGGAGTGAAGGGAACGGTACTCCATTGGATAGGGGAGTACCTAAGCAACAGAAGACACCAAGTCACTGTGAGGGGCGAGGTCTCAGATTGGCGAGGTGTCACCAGTATTGTCCCACAGGGTTCAGTCCTTGGACCTACACTATTTCTGATACATGTAAATCCCAGATCTCCCAGAAGGAATAGACTCGTTCCTCTCAATGTTTGCTGATGATGCAAATATTATGAAGAGGATTAGGACAGAGGAAGATAGTATGAGGCCACAAAATGACCTGGACAAACTGAATGAATAGTCCAACAAAAGGCTACTACAATTCAACCCGAGTAAATGTAAGGTAACGAAACTAGGCAGTGGAAACAGGCCACAGACAGGATACTGAATAGGATGAAGTCCTTCATGAAATGGACAAAGAGAAAGAGCCAGGAGTTGATATTATGCCAAACCTATCTCCTGAAGCCCACATAAAAAGAATAACATCAGTGGCATATGCGAGGCTGGCAAACATCAGAACTGCCATCAGGAACCTGTGTAAGGACTCATTCAGAACCTTGTATACCACATATGTAAGACCAGTCCTGGAGTATGCGGCCCCAGCATGGAGCCCGTACCTTGTTCAAGCACAAGACAAAGCTGGAAAAAGTTCAGAGGTATTTTCAGTGTCAGAGTAGTTAACAAATGGAATGCATTAGGCAGTGATGTGGTGGAGGCTGACTCCATACACAGTTTATAATGTAGATATGACAGAGCTCAGTAGACTCAGGAATCTGTACACCAGTTGATTGACAGTTGAGAGGCAGAACCAAAGAGCCAGAGCTCAACCCTCACAAGCACATCTAGGTGAGTACCCTACTACCCACCTGCCCACCCACTGTCTCCTGACTGCCCTGCCACCCACCTCTTTAGTCTGCCATCTGCCACCCGCTTACTCTGCTGCCTGCACACCCACTATGCCAACCATCTTCTTCCTACCCGCCTGCACACACTGACACCTGCCCGACCACTGCTGCTTGCCTATCCACCCACTTTGCCACCCTCCTTGCTACTCATCCATCAACTCACATTACCACCTGCCCATCCACTTGCCCTCCACGTGTGATTATGAACCCCCCCCCCCATTGCATGATTCTAGTGTTGGTGTTTCTGAAGGATTTTCTTTCCCTTCCCCACCAGCCTCCCCTCCCACTCGCTTGCCATCCATCCGGTCCACCCATCATCTATCTGGTATCCCCATCATCTATCTGGTCTCCCTATCATCTATCCAGTCTCCCCATGATCTGTCCGGTCTCCCCATCTGGTCCCACCCCACCATCCATCCTGTCCTCTCACCATCCATCCAGTCTTTCCCTATATCCACCCATTCAGTTCCCCCTCCATCATCCAATCCCCCCTCCATAAATCCAGTCCCCCACCATCCATCTAGTCCCCCCCCCCCCACCATCCCTCTAGTCTCCCCTCACTATCCATCCATCCATCCAATCCCTAACCATCTATACTGTTGCCCTCCCAAATATGACTAAAAAGTTAGTGACATTTTTTACCCTCTGGATAACAGCGTGACTTTAATTTAACAACTTGGGCATAACCAGATATAGGTCGTTAATTAAATCGTGTGGATACAGAACAAGCACTTCGTACTCCGAGGTAACTTCGTACACAGTTAAATTTTACAATGAAATGGACTTCGTACACTGAAAAATTGGTGCTCGGGCATTCGTAGACTGAGGTTCCACTGGACAGGGTACAAAACACAATCAAATATGCCCAAAAGTAGGAAAACAGCATATAAAGGATTTGGGAATAATAATGTCTGACGACCTAACGTTTAAGGAGCATAACCAAGCAAATATTGCGACAGCCAGAAAAATGATAGGATGGATTACGAGAACTTTCAAATCCAGGGATCCCATCACAATGGTTGTACTCTTCAAGTCACTTGTGTTGTACTCTTCAAGTCACTTGTGTTGTACTCTTCAAGTCACTTGTGTTGTCCCGTCTTGAGTACTGCTCAGTACTCACTTCCCCCTTCAGAGCAGGAGAGATTGCTGAAATAGAGGGAATACAGAGAACAGATACGGCACGCATTGACGAGATAAAACACCTAAATTATTGGGATCGTCTCAAAGCTTTCCAAATGTTTTCCCTAGAAAGGAGACGAGAGGTATCAAATAATATACTCGTGGAAAATACTGGAGGGCTAGGTCCCAAATCTACACAGTAAAATAAAAACATACTGGAGTGAACAATATGAAAGGAAATGCAAAGAACCAGTGAAGAGTAGAAGTGCCATAGGCACAATCAGAAAACACTGTATAAACATCAGAGGTCCACAGTTGTTCAACATCCTCCCAGCGAGCATAAGATATATTGTTGGAACAAACGTGGATGTCTTCAATAGAAAACTGGATAGTTTTCTTAACCCTTAAAGTGCGCATCACTTCATATGAAGTGTAAATCGTTTTACCAGTCAACTGCGCTTCACTTCATATGAAGTGTATGGGTACCGCGCACGATTTGAATGGCCCGCGGTGTACCTGGGGGTCCCATACGCTGCCCAGGGGCTCTAGTAAACAGCGGCCATTTTGAAAAAAAATCCAGCTCACGATCCGATGGCATGGGAGACCTCAGTTTAGCGAGAGTCACCATGGCGAGCGCACGGTCAAACGCCTCACGGGCACGCACCACTCAGTCCCTCACCCCAGAGCAAATAGCCCACGAATTATTCTCTGAAGGTGAAGAAAGTGTGTTTGACGATTCAGACAACGATGAGGATTATACACAGTTGTCGGGTGATAGTAGCAGCAGCAGTGAAAGTGAGAATGACCGCCATGCCATGGCGAGGCCTATACGCTCTCCCATGCCTCCTCGCCCATTTTCTACCCCAATTCTACCACGACCTCACAGTTCCTGTGGATATTTTCTGTTTGAGGGTGACGAGTCAGAGGGAGGTGACTCCTTTTCTGGGTTTAGTGACTCAGATCAAAGTTTTATTGAGCCTGTGGCTGGTACCAGTGGTGTAACTGGGCGAGAAATTGTCGCGTCAGCAGCATCTCGCCCGGCCAAGCGCCACCGCATGGCACCACATGAGGGACCAAGACCCTCGTGTTCACGTGCACCCACCTCACGTGCACGTAGCCGCCGTGCTTCTCGCAGACGGTATTCAACTCCTGGTCGCCGGTATGCATCGCTTCCTCGCCGTCTTTCCTCTGCATCTCGCAGGACGCCTGGTGTACTTGAGTGGAGTGATGGTGACGATTTTATTCCTAATATTCCTCACTTTGACGATAAAGATGTAGCGATTACAAACCTTTTCCCTAATCAAGGTGAGGACATGGCTGAGATGGAATATTTTACAGCATTCTATGATGAACCACTCATGGAATACATTGTACACCAAACAAACCTGCATGCTGCTTACCTGATTGAGAGGGAAATCACAGAATTTTCACGACTGCAGCGTTGGAAAAATACCACAGTGGCGGAAATGTATGTGTTTTTGGCACTCTGTTTGTTGATGAAGCACTGTCACAAACATGCAATAAATGACTATTGCAGCAAGGACAAGACAATACCAACACCTTTATTCGGGAAATATATGTCACGAGACAGGTTTCAGATACTCCTCAGGTGTCTACATTTTGGAAGTGTTCAGGACCGAACACCTGATGATAGACTGTGGCGAGTGAGGCACTACATGAACGATGTTATTGGAAAATTCAGAGATTTTTACGTACCAGCACAGAAGCTGGTGGTTGATGAATCTCTCATACTTTTCAAGGGACGTGTTCCATTCAAACAGTACATTCCCTCAAAACGAAACCGATTTGGCCTGAAATTTTTTGTTCTTTGTGATTGTGAGACAGGATACGTGTTACACATGATTCTGTACTCGGCTAGTGATGTAGACATTCCCGGTAACGACGAACATGGATTCTCGGGGAGTGTAGTGAAGACCATCATGGCTCCGTGGATGAACAAGGGACACATTTTATACACAGATAATTACTATACAAGTCCCTTGCTAGCTCGGTTCTTGCTAGAAAATAGAACCGGATTGGTTGGTACAGTAAAGCCACAACGAAGGGAAATGCCTGTGTTTGACAACGACATTGCAGTTGGTGAGTGTCAGAGAAGGAAAAGTGATAACATTCTGTCAGTTCGGTGGAAAGACAAAAGAGAGGTGAACTTGTTGACAACAATTCATGATGGAACAATGGTGAACAGTGGGAAAGTGAGCCATAAAACAAACGCACCACTATATAAGCCAGACTGTGTTTTAGACTATAATATCAACATGCGGTTGATTGATAAATCAGACATGATGATTGGCACTGCAGAGTGTGTGCGGAAGACATGTAGGTGGACGAAAAAAGTGTTCTTCCATCTTGTGGACATGAGCATGCTGAACTGTTTCAACATGTACCTTGTGAGAACTGGACGTAAGCCCACTTTCCGTGACTTTGTATTTGATGCTGCAATACAGTTATTAGGAAAGTTTGCAAAAGATGTCCCAGGTATTCAGCGGCCCATCATAAACCCACTGTTGCAGCATGCTGGTACTCCACGCCTCGCTCACACTGAAGGCTTCCTAGCACACAAACTTAAGTATTTGCCACCTGGTGTGAAGCGTGCAATAGCCCAACGTGATTGCTTGGTGTGTAAAACAACGACACGTAGAGACAAGAAACGGAAGCTTGTGCAAACATGGTGTGAAACGTGTGGTATCCCATTATGTGCTGTCGACTGCTTCAATGACTACCACAGTCTAGAAATCTTCTAAGTGTGCTTCAAAGTGTGTATAGCGTGTGCAAGTGTGTATAGCGTGTGCAAGTGTGTAAATATGTAAACATATAAGCAGATAGCGTGTGCGTGTGTGTAAATATATACAAATATAAGCAGAACATACAATATAATAGACTGTAATGACATATTATATTGCCGTAATTGAAAACATTTGTGTGCGCCTGTGTATACTCAAATATGCAACAATTATTGATACAAAATATGTTCAAACAGTATTTGAAACACAATTAGTGAAAAAAAATTAGATAAAATGCGCTTAGACATTGTAAATAAATAGCGCGAAAATATATTTGTGGCAACTCTGGCTGTTTGAGGACCGCGCGCAACACCTCCCGGGCGTGTACTGCATGAGCGAACATGCAGATTGTGACGTCATCACCGAGCTTCTCGGCTCTATTGCAACAAAAGTAAGTACAATAGAATTTTTTTTTATTTTTCCCGTGATCAGTGAACAGAACTTAACAGATTAGCAAAAAAAAAAAAATTTTTTTTTTTTTTCAAAATGACATGCGCCTGTGTGGATAGCAGGATATTAGACCCCGAGCATGTTAAGGGTTAAAGAAGTGCTGGACTAACCGAGCTGTAGTGGATATGTGGGCTGTCAGACTATTCCAAGCAACAGCCTGTTGGATCAAGCTCTCACAACTCAAACCTGACCCCAAATTGAGCTTGGGGAGAACAACTCTTGGAACCCTATCCAGGTATAATCCAGGTACAGTACTTGTGTAACCATTGAACTCTTGAAACATTCTTGGACACGCACATAAAACTTTATGGATTTTCATCTTAAAATTAGTTTTTTTTATTTTGGTAACTATGCTGTGTAAAGTAACTGTGGCAGTTCAGTAGTGTTAACTGAAGTTTTGTAGTGACAGTTAACATTTCCAATAATGCAGTTTTTATTCCTCCATGCAGCCCGAAAATGTCATCCAGCGGCTTCAGGAAAAACAATAGTGACTACTGTACTGGAATTTCCCTTGTTTATTTTTTTTTTTAGGGATATTCCTGCACGGGCCCTAAGCCTCTGGCTGGGATTTATTAAAGTAAAGGTATGAAGTAACTGATCATGGTACAGTAAAGTGAAATGATGCAATACCTAATGGGGTTATCTGTTTGATGCAAGATTGAACATTGTGTAACATAACCCGATGAAGATGGTTGAGGGCAATATTAGACCTGTAATACATACATGGAGCAGGTGCATGTAAAATAGTGTTACATGATAAAGCATAGTATACTGTACACAGCATGAATGATAACAGGTTTGAATTTTTAAAACAATTATAATAGGAGACATACTGAAAGATTGTAATTTTGAGTTTAAATTAACAAATGTGTATCTGTATAAAGAATTGTCATGATGTAACTTTGTTAATGCTTAATATAGGTACAGTCATAGAGTGTGAGTTGTTGTTTGGTGTTTTGGGCATACCATTTAATAAGTTGTGTATGTTAATACTGTGTATGAGTGTGTCTTAGGAGCATAAAAATGATGATTGTAATTAGCTATCCAAAGTGTGTTGAAGGCTTTGAAAGGATTGAGAAGAGTATAACACACTTTCTTTTAATCAGCATAATATAGTTTATACTGTAGATACATACTTTATGAGTAAATAATTTATTTTTGGTTGTAAATTGGCTTATCAAAGTTTAGTAATGACATACAGTATAGAAATGGCAATTTACATGCTAGTCACTTAATTTTTAAAATTTACGATCACACCAAGAATTTACTTCATACTATAAATTTTATTAAAGGGGTTCAATAAATTTATAAAATATATTTTTCATTCATACAGTATATTGCATTGAATTCATTAAATTCTTTATACACATTATTAGTTTGGTAACTACTATGCTTCACATATAATAACTAAACCAACTTGCACTCTTTGTAACCTTCATAATATCTGTTATTTGAATGTGAAATTTAAGATTAGCATAAAGACAATGTTGGCCAACTACCTTTTCCTTTTAAATACAACTTGTTTGAAATGGGGAGGTGGGGAAATGACTTGCACTTGTTTTTTCCCAGAGTTTGAACATCTTATGTAAGCACTGTACATTGTTTAGACATCTGGGTAAAGATACACATGCAATATTGAGTGTTTTGCAAACACAAATTATTAAGACATAAGGTTTCAATAGAGATAATTCTCTATAGATGTGGTAAAACACAAGAGGATAGGTGAAGTGAAAGTTGGAATTGCAGCATTTAGGTGTATACGGTCGTTAACAAAACATTTGTCAGTGATACTCTCATTAAGTAATGGTAAAGGTATAGAACTTGCACACATCTATCTTCTTTTTAAAGATTTAATCTTATAGAAAATCTAGTGGGGCTCTGAGGCGACATAAACCTGCTACCAAGGCATTGCATTGCATAGAGCCCCAGTGGATTTTCTCATTGATATGTACCACATTAGTGATTTCCTGTGTATTTAATCTTATATACTGTTGTCAATTTCATTAAGAAAGCAAAACATTGTGATAATAGCTTTACAGTATAGTATATAAACTGTAAATATTCTTTTAAGGACTAGCAGTGCATGCTTGTTACATTTTTCAGATGTTAATTTCATTTCATGAACTAAATATATTTTTGAAAATTCAGAATAAATGTATGCATATTGAATTGTTTGTAGTTTAATCCATTTTAGATCTTCAGTGTTGGTTTGGAAGAATTTTTATTTTTCTCTGAAGTAATTAACAAAGGAATTATCAAACAAAGGTTATGGAAAATTTTCTTTAATTTTAGCCTGTGTTCATATTCAGAATTTTTTTTTAATTGCAGAAATTATCAAAGTTTTTTTTAGAAATTAAAAATATAAAACCTTACAGAAAACATATGATACACAAAATTAATACATGATTTGCAGGAAGAAACACAGAATACTCTTAAGAGTGTAAACATAAATAATACGGAATATGCATGGCATAAATGGTAAGGAAAAAACCCACTATATAATACAATGCTTAATTTTTTAATGTAATTCAAATGTAATTCTTTACATTTAAGTACTCCAATGATTATTAGAGAAATACACACAAATGAATGAATTGTAGCAATAAGAAACATTTTGGAGGTTAAAAAACAAAAATTAAAAATGTCGACAGATGCAAAGGGGTAAGACTTAAATTGCTTCCTTATTTTTATTTTGTACTGTATATGAACAATAGACAAAGTCACACATTATACTTTTGCCAAGAAGGTACTGTTGATGTTTAAATTATACTAAATACAACTAAACTGTGTTGGTTAATACTGACAATAATCATAAGCTGTAACGTTCTCACAAACAAGATTTCACTAATGATGCATTCACCAAAATAAAGCTCTTATAGGAAAAAAATAAACAAAAAAACTCAGAACCATGTAGCATAATTTAGCCTTAATACATACTGTATAGAAATTAGGTTATACATTTTGAAACCTTAACTAAGCATTAAAACAATCTTCATTCTCATCAAGCTTTAAAAGCTGAGGATCAATACCAAGATTATTTATTAGAACTAACAATGTTAGCTCTTCTTCTCCAGTCTCTCTACTCTTTATTTCTCTTGCTTTCACTCTAAGATCTTCCAAGGCTTCCTGACACACTCGCAGCCACTGGCTTGTTACTGCTTCCAAGGACTGTGTTTCCCATTTGGTTCGATACATTTTGACTAATTTCAACTTGCGAAGAGCTTCTTCTTTTTCTTTCACCCTAGCTTGTGTTTGTTGGATTTTGGTGCATATGTCATCTTCTTTCAAGTTTTTGTGAGGAACTTTGAATCTTAGCTCCAAGTTGTCAGATGCATCTACCTCCTGCTCCTGAGTTTGATGGCTCTTGTTCCTTTTTGGTGGCATTTTGTGTAATTGAGACACTCAGTTTTTTTTGTAGAACATGTCTTGATATATATATACCGCCATTTATTGCATGCACTACATACCAATTTTTCAAGTTTTTTTACTTGATTTGTAACTTACATTAAAGCCTGACTGAATAACGCTATTTGTGCCCTTCTGATGCAGAGTTGTTTCCTTGAGTTGTCATCACTCCATACAAATATGGTTTATCTAATCTTCTCTTATAATAGAGGAAGTTCACGTATTTCTGAAGAAGAAATTAATTTATTAAGAAATATTGTAATAAAAAGATGGCAGTATACTAAAGAAATATTATTACTGCCATGCAATTTTGTACAATACTGCACATGACATATAAACAAGCACCAGCTACTAACCTCCATTATAAATCTTAAGGCTGTCTACAAAAACATTTTACGTCTTTTAACAACAAAATAATAAGACCCTAGTACTTATAATTCTGAATCTATAGAATGTTTAAAACAAGTAAGTAAGTAATTATCAAAAGAAGGCACCAAACCGGGAAGGCTATGTAGCACCATCAAATACGCAAAATAATCAGAGGGCGCTAAATATCACCAAGGATGCCAATACGAGAACAAAAACGCATAAGGCGAACGATATCAAAAGTATCCGAGTCACCAAGAATTCTATCGAGGGACAGGTGACCGCGAGGGGCGGTCGGAAAGCAAGACATACGCTCGTCCTGGAAGTCAGGACATTCAAGAAGGACATGCACGACCGTAAGAGGGACAATGCAACTAGGACAATAAGGAGCAGGGCGGCGCTCCATCAAGTGACCATGGGTTAAGCGAGTATGGCCAAGACGCAACCTCGCCAGAGCTGTTTCCCACCGCCGGTTACGGTGGAAGGAGGACTGCCACGAGGAAACACAACATTTAAGAGTACGTAGCTTGTTACCAGTAACAGACAACCAAGAAGCCTGCCAACGGGTAAGGACTGAGGAATGGATAACCGGGTAAAAGTCGGAATACGGAATGCCCTTACGAGAGATGGGACAAGAGCGGACAGCCTCCTTGGCGGCAGCATCCGCACGCTCATTTAAAGACACACCAATATGGCTGGGAACCCAACAAAACTCAACCGACTTAAATTTACTATGAACGAGAAACAGCCAATGCTGGATCTCGACAACCACTGGATGAACTGGATTAAAGGACCCGAGAGCCATGAGGGCACTACGAGAGTCAACAACAACTACAAAGGAAGACTGACAACGAGAAAGTAGGAGACGAAGAGCATAGAGAATAGCATAAAGTTCCGCTGTAAAGATGCTAGTCTCCGGAGGCAAGCGACACATATAAGTGCGATCAGGAAAAACAACAGAGTAGCCAACACCGTCCGCTGACTTAGACCCATCGGTGAAGACAGAAACGGAGCGGGAGTGAGAAGAAAAGTGCTCGAGGAAAAGGCGTTTTAGAACCGTAGGAGGGGTAAAAGCTTTAGTGATACGGGTCAAGGAAGTACAAAACCGCGGAAGAGGGACCCTCCACGGGGGCAAAGAAGGAACAACACGAGGAGAAACATCAGAAATACGAACGGAAAGAGAACCCTGCAGGCGAGATAACCGGACAGAAAGAGGGAGGTGGTGAAGAGGAACAGGAACCGCAGGAGGGGTAAAAGTTAAAGCACGACAGAGGCGAGAGGAAGGATGTTGCAAGGACCGCGCAAGATAGCGAAGACAGTAGCGATCACGGCGGTCCTGGAGAGACAGGAAGCCAGTGTCAACATACAAGCTAAGGACGGGAGTCGAACGAAAGGCACCAGAACTGAGGCGCAACCCAGTATGGTGCAAAGCATCAAGACGGCGAAGAGTAGAAGGAGAAGCAGACGAGTAAGCAGGGCAACCATAATCGAGCTTAGACAGGACGAGAGAAGAATGCAAAGCAAGGAGAGTGCGCCTATCTGCCCCCCAAGAAGTATGGGACAAGACCCGAAGGAGGGTAAGGGCCTTAGAGCACTCAACACGGAGGTAAGAGATATGGGGAGACCAAGACAAACGAGTGTCAAGGAATAACCCCAAAAGCTTCGCGGAATCTTTGTATTCAAGGGGATGACCATAAAGAGACAAAGAGGGACGAAGAACAACCCGTTTCCGCGTAAATGTCATGGCACAAGTCTTAGAAGTAGAGAACTTGAAGCCATGATCAGTGGCCCAAGACGACACGGCATCAATTGCAAGTTGAAGCCGGCGGTGAAGGAGAGGCGAATCATCACCCTGACAACAAAGGGTAAGATCATCGACATAGAGAGCGGAGAAGACACCAGAAGGAAGAGAGGAAAGAAGACCATTGAGGGCAACCAGAAAAAGAGTAGTGCTCAGAACACTACCCTGGGGCACACCTTCGTATTGCTGAAAAGAGGGAGAGAGAGCGGTACCAAGGCGCACCCGAAAGGAACGACGAGAGAGGAAGCTGCGGAGAAAGAGAGGGAGATGACCACGAAGGCCAAAAGAATGAAGTTGAGATAGGATATGATAACGCCAAGTGGTGTCGTAAGCCTTTTCCAGGTCAAAAAGGACGGCAACAACGGAGGTCTTCGCAGCAAAAGCAGTACGAATATAGACCTCCAAGTTCACCAGGACATCTGTCGTGCTGCGGCACTTGCGGAAACCAAATTGAGAAGGGGAGAGGAGGTGATGGTGTTCCAGGAACCACATCAGACGAACGTCAACCATACGTTCAAAAAGTTTGCAGACACAACTTGTGAGAGCAATAGGGCGAAAGTCCTTAGGGGAAGTACCCAGAGACCCCGGTTTGCGAACAGGGAGGACAACGGCATCGAGCCAGTCCTCAGGGACTGACGACGACTCCCAGATCCGATTATACAGACTCAGTAAATACTGAGACGTGCTCGGAGGGAGATGGCGAAGCATTTCATAATGAATACCATCGGAGCCCGCCGCCGTAGAACCGCAGAGGGCCAGAGCAGAACGAAGTTCAGAGAGAGAGAAGGGATCATTATAGGGAAGCTGAAGATGAGTGCAGAAATCTAAAGGACGAGACTCAAGGACAGGTTTACGAAGAAGGAAAGATTGGGGAAGATGAAGACCAGAGCTAACAGAAGAAAAGTGGGAACCCAGTTCGGAAGCGACCTGCAACGGGTCCGCCACAAGAGTATCATGGAGGTGAAGGACCGGTGAAACATCGGGAACGAACTTACCCGCTATCTTGCGGATACGCTTCCAGATCTGGGCCAGAGGGGTTTCGGACGTAATTGTTGAGACATAAGATGCCCAACATTCACGTTTAGCCGTACGGATGGCCCTACGGGCCACCGCACTCGCTTTCCGAAAGAAAAGAAAAGAATCGGTCGTCTGCCTACGGCGGTGCCTCTTCCAGGCTGCACGCGTACAGCGGACAGCCCGAGCACAGTCCGCATTCCACCAGGGAACGCACTTCCGTGGACCCCGAGAGGAAGAGCGAGGAATAGAGCGGAGGGCAGCGTTGAAGACAGTGTCATGAAAAAGGAGGAGAGCGCGAGAGAGAGGCAGAAGGGAGAGGTCAGAGAGAGCAGCACTGAGGGTAAATAGGGTCCAGTCTGCCTTAGCAAACTGCCACCTAGGGAAAGAGAGGGAAGGGCGAAAAGAGAAAAAGGAAACAAGGATGGGGAAATGATCACTTCCATGGAGGTCATCAAGAACCTGCCACGTGAAATCTAAGTAAAGAGAAGAAGAGCAGAGAGAAAGATCAAGACAAGAAAGGGTGCGAGTCCGAGAGTCCAAATGAGTGGGCTCACCAGAATTCAGAAGAGACAGGGAAGAAGATAGGAGAAACGGCTCAAGGAGGCGACCCCGGGTATTCGTCAGAACGTCACCCCAAAGAGAATGACGACAATTGAAGTCACCCAGCAGGAGCACAGGCTCCGGCAAGGAGTCTAGGAGGTGTTTCAAATCAGGAAGAGAGAGCGGGACACTCGGGGGGAGATAAATGGAACAAACTGTGTACCATTTCCCCACAAAGATACGAGCAGCAGAACAATGGAGAGGCGAAGGAAAAAGTAAAGGAACAAAGGGAACATCTGCACGAATCAAGAGAGCAGAAGAATTAGAAGCCCCAGCAATGGCTGGGGGGGGGGGAGAGAAAGGAATAGCCACGAAA
This sequence comes from Procambarus clarkii, assembly GCF_040958095.1. Classification (NCBI taxonomy): domain Eukaryota; kingdom Metazoa; phylum Arthropoda; class Malacostraca; order Decapoda; family Cambaridae; genus Procambarus; species Procambarus clarkii. The sequence continues at coordinate 38,480,142 of NC_091157.1, forward strand.
ACGACCAGGACGAGCACCAAGCATCGGCTCCTGGAGACAGACACAAAGGGGCGAAAACCGCGAAATCAGAAGTTGGAGTTCGAGGAAATTGGCGTAATAACCTCGAACGTTCCATTGAAGAATGGACAACGACGGGAAGAGAAAGGACAAAAACAGAGAACAAGGAAGAAACAAAGGCGAAAGAGCAACAGAGCACGTTAAAGAATATCAGGGTCGGGATCAGGGTCAGCAAAGTCAGGGTTAGGGGGCATGGGTAAACTGAGCAAAGACGGAGGGAAGGAAACGGGAGAACAGATCAGAGGTGGGCGGGCGGGGTCCGGAGGAGGAGGAGGAAGAGGAGGAGACAACGGAGAGGAGCAGTCAAGGACAGCAGTAGGAAGAGGGGGAGTAGAAAGAGGGGAGCGCACCCCAGCAAGAGCAGCAACCGAGAGGGAAGCAGGGGCCAAAGAAACCTCCATAGCAGGAACAGGGGGCGCAACCACTGAAACGGGAGGGGAAGGAGCAACAGAGCCAGAAGTAGGAGCTAAGGAAGAAAGCGAAGCCTTCTTACCCGCCGGGGAAGAGGAAGGAGAGGAGCCAGGCTTACGCTTCTGACTTAAAGAGACAGGTGTCCCAGCAACTACGTACCGGGCAACGGATTCCAGTGTCTCAACAGGAGAAGCCGAACGAGAGCACACACGACGGCCGTTAGGAGAGCGATGGACATCTGCCTGCACCGACAGGCGGCGGGGAGAGCCGATAGATGGAGGAAGAGGATGGGAAGGAGGATCGGAGGGGGACGAGGAAGAAGACACAGGAGACATGACAGACCGGGTTGAAAGAAGGGGAACCCCAGACAGAGGACCAGGAGGGGGACCCCCCGGGAAAGAACTCAAAGGAACAGAGGAGGGGGCAGTGGGCGTATCAGGGTCCAAGGCCCGGAAACGGTTGAGAGTCTGAGGAAGGGGGGAAGGACGAGGAGAGGAAGAGCGCAACACGCGAGCATAAGAGATGTTAGTATAAGGCGGGAGCCGGCGAACCTGGCGCCTCGCCTCAGGAAAAGACAAACGCTCCCGGTGCTTCAGGTTAAGGACGGCCGCCTCAAGCTTGTAATGGACACAGGCACGGGAGAACGTAGGATGGGCCTCACCGCAGTTGAGGCAGCGAGCTTGGGGAGAAGTGCACTCCGACTTAGAGTGACCTTCACTCCCACACAAAGGACAGAGAGAGACAGTCCCAGAGCAGCGGAGGGCACCATGCCCAAACCTCCAGCACTTATTACAAAGTCGAGGAGAAGGAATATACTCCTGGACAGAGCACCGAGCACCAGCAAGAATGACAGAGGATGGAAGGGTCCTACCATCAAAGGTGATCTTCACAACGCGAAGGGGTTGACGGCGACGACCACGAGGGGGACGAGTAAACGAGTCAACCTGGAGGACAGAATGGCCTTGGGCATCAAGGATATGCCGAATATCATCGTGGCAATCCTGCAGATTCCGAACACCGGTTGCAACATGGGGTGGGAGGAGAATAGTGCCAACACTGGAATTCATCTGAACGTTCTTGGAGACCCGAACAGGGATCTCGCCAAGGCAAGATAAGGCAGCCAAGCGGGAAGCCGCATCCTGAGAAGGAGCAGCAACGACACGTGTACCGAGACGAGTGGGGTTGAAAGTAACACACGCATCCACGGAATCTACAAGATGCCGATGGAGGGAGAAATCGTCAGGAGGCGCAGAATCAAGAGGGAGGAGATCAAAGTATTTGGCCCATGAAGCAGGACCAAACAAGGCCTGATACGCATCAGCACGGGAAGGAATCGAGCGAGTGCGGTTGGGGCGCGAACGGCGTTGAGAACCCCTAGAGAGAGAGGGGTCAAAAGGCGCAGTAGTCACAACGAAAGACTTAGCCACACCAGGGGACGAAGTGGTCACCACCAGGGGCTGGAGGCTCGACCCAACCTCAGAGGAGGGAGGGGAGCTGGGGGAAGAAGTCAGGACGGTCAAAGGAGGAGCAAGGTCGGGGCCCAACGCAGCGGGAGCTACAGAGCCTGGTCTTCCAATACAGGCCGACTCGGGGGCTTGGTCGCCCACCCCACGAGCCTGAGAGGGTACAACGGAAACATTCAACGACATAGAGACGAAAAGTGACAAATTCATCCACGAATGTGCCCCCATACCCACCATGGAGCCACAATTAGAGGCAGGACACCCAACAGGAAGCTATCGCTGATCATGCCGGGGCCCCCTAGGGGTGCGTCGTGAGTATACGCCCCACAAACGCCACCTTAAGAACCGTCAGTCCGTCGAGATCGGGTTCAGCGACGAAAGGGGGATTGACAATAAAAGGTTCCCCTCGCTCGAGACGTCGGGTACTACAGTTCTACGGGTGCAAGAGTACGCCTCCTCAAGCACCCGGGCGTCAAAATAGAAGAAGTCCAAAGAAATAATCCAAAACAAGCAAAAGGTCGGCAGGAAACGACAAGCAGATAGGAGAAGAGGGGGGAGAAAAACGAAACATAAGGAAAAGGAAAAGCGATCCGGCACAATTGGAGAAGACAGCAGCAGGAGTGCAAGGCCAGAAAAGGACAGAGGACTGCCCAACGGAGCATCACACTCCGGCAGCCGTCCACCAAGCCCCCTCACGACGCCAACGGGCCGGAAGGGGAGGGGGTGTTTAAAACAAAAATAAATGTACAGACAGAGAGATACAGGAGGAAGGTAGGACATGGGAAGGTTTTCCTACCTCAAGAGATCATAGAGTGGGGTCAACTTACCATCCCTACTATCTACACACTAAATATATTAATCCATAAATTTTATTATTTAATTATTTATTTATTTATTTATATACAAGAAGGTAAATTGGGTTTATGAGAGTACAGAAACTTGAAGTTTGACATTCTTTCTCTGATTGGCAACATTTATCTGGAATTTAGTTGGACAATTTTTTCCCATCATTATCGTTTCTGGGAGGAGCCCCTTGGTGGTTCCCTTAAGCTCATTGAGTTGGCTCCCCATTGCTGGGTCATATCAACTGCACGAGTCCTGTATGGCATACCAGAGCTAGAACCTGGCCACTCTACAGAGGTGCAGAGAGCAGAGGACTATTACAGTCACCTCACTGGGTAAACATCCAGAAAGTCAGCAAAGCTTTACTGACGAATGCAAGGTTCATAGAAAACAAAGTATTGAAATGGCCAAATGACTTTGCAAACTATTAATTCAGAACAAGTAGTTCACTCAAAACTAGCTCAAACCCATTAGTATGAAAATCCCCCACCAGGCAGCCCGAAGCCTCTGACCAACTGCTGACTTCCAAGCTCAGTCCTCTCACTGATGTAACTGAAACCTATAATATGCTACCCAAGTCTAACTGTAGCAGCAGGTCCCACTGCTACTCAGCTAAGTGCTGGCCATCTTTCAAACTTTATTCTGCAAGGGCATTTTGCTTTTGTATCAATTGATTTTTTTTTTAACATTTTTTTAACATGCATGTGTTTACTTCCTGGTACTCTTGCAAGGATTTGGCAATCTTGCATGTACCTGTCAATTTTATGCTTCGAGCTACAAGTGCTTGTCTAGAGTTGCCCCCTGCACTGATGTCTACTTCTCTGGTGTGTATGGGAGTTCACCATTGAGAGGCCTGACCACCAGGGTGGGGAGCCTCACATTGGGTGGTGCACAAGTCATTGACTTCTCTGTGTAGGAAGAGTCAATATTTGAAAATGAATTTTCATTCATAAAATGAATGAAAATGAATTCTCTGAAGAACAGATGTAAAAATAAAATGTATTTATAATAGATTATGATCCTCTGCACATTCCCGACTATAAATATAGCAACCTTAGCAGGTTACACTCCGAAATGTTTAAAATGTTTACAATCACTATGTTTTCTATGCTATTTGTTGGGTTATATCTATAAATTTGGTGTCCAAATGTTGACATATGAATTCTCTAAGGAACAGATGTAATAACAAAAATGTATTTATAATAGATTATGTGCAACAGCAATGAATATGCAAATGTTTAAATGAATATGCAAATGTTTATGAATAGCAGTCGGATGACACATTTTAGTATCATCAGAACACAAAACTTAAGAAGCTTGGCAGACAGCTGTCACTTTATGAGAATGTATTCGGATGTATCCTATATTCGGGATTACAATAATTTTTTCAGGATATAAATTCATTAGCCAATACAGTATCTTCCTTTCCAAAACTCTAAGCCTCTACAACATATACGTGCCTGGTAAGGAGAAGACAGTGTAACTGCCAAAAAATTAAACAACCCCTGGCTCACAAGTGGTATATTTAAAGCAATAAAAAAAAAATGACAAAACTCATAGGATTGGCCTAGTCACTAAAAGAAGTGGTTAACCCTTTATGACGTATTGAGTAACTAACATGAAAGTGTGCATCAGGTCATATGACGTTTTGGGGTACTACGCAAGATTTAAACAGCCCGCGGATACACAGGGTTCACATCACTTTCCTCAGAGCTTCTGTAAACAGACGTCATTTAAAAAAAATTGTGGGCAAAATTCCCGGATGTTAGGGCCTCAGTACTGAGTGAGCCACCAAGGCTGGCACATGCAGCATGAGCTCACAGCACTGCTGTTCAGCTTGTGACCACAGCATCGCCTAAAAATGTTAAAAATATATGTAACTGGTATTATTTAGCGATGATAGTATTACAGAAGGCCCCTGACTGTGATAAAAATGACCAGGATTCTGATAATAGCAAGATTGTGATAATTTGCACTGTGCTGTGGGAGGAGTAATGTTGAGGGTGGGAGGGCTGTAGCGTCGTCTGCCGAATCTGTGTGGCCATCTGTTGCTGTCTGCACTTACTATACCAACTTAGTGGTTTGCTATGAACAAAACATGCAGATACTTATATATAATGTCTGTATATAGTGAATAAAAAGCAAAAACAGTATGGTGGGAGGAGAATATTGGCAAGTCAGGTGAGGTGAGGGAGGGAGTGGTGGTCAGGGGCTAGCTGCCTGGTGTGCCGGCCACTCCTTGCTGCTTTTTGACTCGGCATACCAACTTAGTCGTTCGTTATGGTGAACACAAATGAAGATACTTATATATAACGTGTATATATAGTGTAATAACAGCAAAAAGGAGTGGTGGGAGAAGCCATTTTGGTGAGGGAGGTGGCAACATCTACATGACTTATCATGCTGTGTAAGGGTGGTCACTATGCTCTTTGGGCACTATACCAGCTTATTTGTATAGTTATGGTGAACAAAACATGTAGATACTTATATATATATAATGTGTGTGTATATAGTGTAATAACATCACAAACAGTATACTTGAAGGAGGAATATTAGTGCGTCTGGCCTTGAACCAGTGAGGGAAGAAGGAAGGGAGGGAGCATTAGTTGTGTGTGGCTACCAGTTACTGTCTGCCGTCACCATACAAGCTTAGTGGTTCGTTATAGTGAACACAAATGTAGACACTTATATATAGTGTGTAATAACAGAAAAAAACCAGCGTTGAATGTAATGAAACGCCATTTTCTGGGTGAGTCCCGGAGGCTCCCCGGAGCTATCCCAGGCTGATATGCTAATGTCAGACTTTGGCATCAGTCATGTGTATGGAGTTCTTAGGCCTACCGGGGACCACAGCCAGAACCGGGTCCCCTCAGAGAGGCAAGGGGAGCAATGGCCTATAGAAGCCCCCGTGTGGTTAGAAGCATTCTATGTCTGCCATCGACCGGAACAGGCACCCAGAAAGGTAAGCGCCTCAAAACAAACCCTATTCTGGTTAAAATTGCGACCAAAAACCGAACTAGTGGATAGAACTCCCCAACCGAAAACAAGCAAACTAGTGTGACGTCACACACCGCCGCGCCGCTGTCTGTACAGCTCCCCCCTCCCCGGGAGGGGGAAGGGGGAGCCCCAGACCCCCCGCGCCGGCTACCCACACCTCAGTTCTTGAGGCTGGATGTCAAAAACGCGAAAAACCGCCGACCGGAGGGAGGGAGGGATACCGGGGAGCCTCCGGGACTCACCCAGAAAATGGCGTTTCATTACATTCAATGCTGGTTTTCTGGGGGGAGCCCCGTCGGCTCCCCGGAGCTAACTACCCACAGACAGAAAAAGAGGGACTTACCCGGGAGGCGGTCGTCGCTCACTCCTCAACTCGAAGCCGAGACAACTGGCTGCAACCGCCGACCCAAAGCAACACAGGCCCGACGAGGCCCAGGGACATTCACAAGGTAACGAGCAGCCAGGACCCTGTTCGACCGCCAAAATCCCCGCGCCCGAATATCAGACCAAGACATATTCCCAAAGACGGCAGCAAGAGCCGCGAACTTACGAACGTCATGGGCACGGGGATAGACCGCAGGCTGGCTGGACTTAATAACCCTGCGGACGACCTGAGAGACCCAAACCCGCGAACAGGGAAGAAGGGAAACCGGATCAACCCACAGCACATCCCCGGACACAGAAGCTGTGGCGCGCAAATAACGGCGAAGCGCCGCAACCGGACACAAAACATGATGCACCCCCGGCCTGACCACCCATGGACCCCTCCAGAACGCAGCAGTCTCATTCTTCGCCAGAAAAGAAGGAGACGGCTGCAAACGAACAAAACAAGCACCACGACCAAGAGCAGAAACCCCTGCGCCGGAGGAGAGCATGAAGCTCCCCTACCCGACCCCCAGAGGCCAAAGCCAACAAGAAAAGAGCCTTGGAAAAACAATCCTGGACCGAAGGGGCCACAACGAAACGAGGAGATGAAAGGAAAGCGAGCACTCTGTCCAAAGACCAGGACGGCTCAGGCGACGCATGAGCAGGCCGGAGGTGAAACAATGCACGAGACAGCTTGCGAAACGGCGCAGACCTAACATCGATACTGAAAGCAAGCTGAAGCGGCTCCACCAGCGCTGCACGATACGAAGCGACAGTGTTTGGCATAAGATGACGGTCCCGAAACAACCACAAGAGGAAGGACAAGACCACCCGAACAGACAAGGAACTAACACGACGAAGACGCAAAAAGAAACGGAAGGACCGCCAGGAAACTTCATACTGCCGCCGAGAAGAAGCCCTCAGGAGGGACACCAACAAGGAGGCCACCTGATCACCATAGAGATGATGATAGACTCGAGTAAAAAAAAACCATACGCGAAGACTCGAGGAGAAGATCGAACCAGCCACGTGACGTACCGGCCCGATCTGCTGAAAGAGGCGGAGCCGCGGGAAAACCCTCGGGTTCGGACACCGAGCAACCAGCGCCTGAAACCAAGGCTGGGCCGGCCACCAAGGGGCCAGAAGGACAACTCTCCCCTGGTAAGTTTCCAAGCGAGTCATGATCGGAGCAACAGCCGAACCGGGGGAAAGAGGTACAGGAACCCCCACCTCGACCAGTCTAGCCGAAAGGCATCGACCCCGACGGCCTCGCGATCGGGGAAGGGCGCCGCATAAACGGGAAGACGCCGCGACCACGCCGACGCGAAGAGGTCCACTTCGGGGCGCCCGAACGTCTGGCAAAGCCAACGGAAGGACTCGTCGTCGACCATCCACTCCGTGGAGAGGGGAACGAAGCGAGACAGGGCGTCGGCCAAGACGTTGGACACGCCCCGTACGTGAACCACCAGGAGAGCCAAACCCCGAGAACTCAGCAGACGAGTCAACCGAAGCGACCAACCCCAAAGAGACAAGGACCGCATCGAACCCCTGCGGTTCAGGCAATGAACCGAACATTCGGAGAGCAGTCCGAATGGAGCCGAATCGTCGATCTGCGGGCCACCCGAATCCTTCCCAGAGCAAACCACACTGCCGCGAACTCCCGCACCGTGCTGTGAGTTCGACGGAAGGACGGATCCCAACACCCCTGGCCGGCCTGGTGAGCACTGGTCACAAAACCCCAGCCGAGAGACGACGCATCCGTGTACACATCCAGCGAGGGCTCGGGTAAGCGCCAAGGCACTGAACCCCGAAAAACCAGAAGAGAAAGCCGGTGACGCAGCAACCAACGCAAGGCCCCCGGGGGTCGAACTCTGCGATCGCGAGAGAGGCGGAAGGGGGAACCCCGAAGGAACCAGAACAGCCGTCGAAGCCAAGCCCGACCCGGCGGGCAGACCACCATCGCGAAGTTCAGGCTCCCCCACAGCCCCTCGAGCAACCGCCGGGTGACCCGAGGGCCCTCCAGAAACAGACGAAGGCGGGACCGCAGCCGCAGGAGAGACTCCGGAGGGAGAGACAAGGAGGCGGTTCGAGAGTCCCAAACGAGACCCAGCCAAGTCCGAACCTGAGAGGGAACCAGATGGGACTTCCTCCAGTTCACCAAGAACCCGAACCCAGTGAGCTGGGAAAGAACCAAATCCCTGGCTAGCAAGCAAGCTGACTGGCTGGGAGCCCAAACCAGCCAGTCGTCGAGGTAGGCCAACACCCGAACACCTAGGAGACGCAAACGAGCCACCACAACCCGTGTAAGGCGCGTGAACACGCGAGGTGCCAGGTTCAACCCAAACGGGAGACAACGAAAGCGGTAACTCAGACGCCCCACAACAAAACCGAGCCAGTCCCTGAACCGCAGATGAATCGGGACATGCCAATAAGCGTCCCGGAGGTCCAGGGACACCATCCAAGCTCCCGGCTCCAAGAGGAGCCGAACCTGAGACAGCGTAGTCATCCGAAAGGAGGGGCAATGAACCCAGGGGTTCAGACGGGACAAGTCCAGAATGAACCACAGGTCCGCGCAGTCCCGTTTCGGAACTGGAAACAGACGGGAAACCCATCTGAGGGACGACGTCGTTTCGACGACGCCCAAGCGTACCCACTCCAAAACGACTCGACAGAGCGCAGGGGAAGAAACCTGCCCTGCCAGCCCCGACCCCCCAAAGGGGGGAGGGGCCACCCAACGCCACCGCAGGCCGCGAGACACGACCCGAAAGGCCCACGAATCGTGGGACCAGGCGTGGGCGAACAGTGCAAGCCGCCCCCCCATCGCCCCGTCAAGGGGGCAAACCGCGAAAGGGCCGGCGACCCTTACGAGACCCAGAACCCCACACAGCGCGAACACCGCGCCGACCAGACGAGGGAGGGTCCGCAGGAGGAGCCAACCCCAAACCTGACACCAGAGGCCTACCACGACGAGAGGAACCCCGAGCCCTGGCACGACCTTTCCGGGAAGACCCACCCCGGGACCCCCGGAAAACCAACAAGTCCGGCATCGGACGACAAGCCGCCGACGCAGCCTGAATAAACTGCGCCACGGCCGACTCCGCAAACAGGAGAGGACAAAAAGGTGAAGAACGCCTAAGAGCCAGAGCCCAAGCAGATTCCATGGAGGAACCCAGCACCGCCTGCCGACACGCGAAACGGGAAGCATAAAACAGGGAAACCGCATCCCGCAAAATCGGCGTGAACAGCTTCAACAAGGCAGCCGACGAACGCGCAGCCGAGGACAAGGTGCCGGACCCTGGGACGGACCCAAGCGTCCCCACATCCTCCATGAGCCAATCCGAAGACAGCTCCAGGAGGGAAAAGAACCGCAAGGCCGAACTCAAAAGGCCCCGGGCGCGCAAGTCCTCCGCAACGAGCGCCGCCGAAAGGGAGGGAACCTGCACATGGAGCTGAATAACGCCCACATCGCGGGGAAGGGCGGGGGCAAACAAGCACTCATTCAGGTACTCAAGTTCGCCCCCCAGGAAAACCTGAAGCACCGTGGAAGCTTCCCGCCACTCCAGCGTGCGGGAACGACAGAAGGAATGCCAGGAATCCAGACCAAACAAGGGGCAGTCTGCTAGCCAGGACGACTCCGGAACCTCGTAACGGAGCCAGAAAGCAAACGAAGTCCCAAACCTGAACGTGAACGGATCCATTTCCGAGGCATAATTCGGGTCACGCAGGAGGTAAGCTGCAAAGGCCGCTCGCACCACACCAGGTTGGATGCGATAAGCCGAAAATCTCCGGAAGGACGGAACCGACGTACCCGGGGGAACACAGAACCGAACCCGGGGAGGGGCCGACACCAAATCCAACTCGTACGCAGAGGGGGGAAAAGAAAACCCCACTACTTGTAACAATAAGCCCCGCTCAGTGGGAAGAAAAACCCAGGCGGGGTCCAGCGGGGCCCAAGGCCCCCAAGTCAGCCCCTCCCCAGCCTCGAGGTCCGTCACCACAGGACCCGAGGCCGAGTCCTCTCCCCAAGCCCCGACCCCACAAGACAAGGACGGAGCAGCCGGAAAAGCTGGAGGAAGGGGGGCCCACTCGTCAGACCCTGAAGCTTCGGCCGGGAGACAAGACTCGAATGCCTCTGCCGCCCCCCCGGAAGGGGCACCCCCTGAAGCTGCCCGAGTCTCGAGATCAAGTAACCCCTGCTCCGACCCCGAAACCCTTAGACGCTTCGGGGCCGGAAGCAGGGGCGGGGAACCAGAACGAACAGAAGGGGAAGGACGAGGAGGTGCGGACTGAACCAGGATCGAAGCGACCCCCACCCCCAAGTCCGGGTCTCGAAAAGCAAAGCGGGGCAGCCCCGGGGCATCCGGGGAAGCAACCAACCGAGCGCGTTGCAACAAACGAAACCTAGACTGCAACGCACGTGCCGCCTGTACCCGAATAGAATCATCAGAGGATTGGGTAAATTGAGTCACAAGCAAGCAGCAACACTCACAGGACTCAGGGTCGAAAGTATCACTGACCCAACAGGCAGCGTGGCATAGGCAAAAACAATGAGGGTCACCCTGAGACAAGGGGACCGAGCAACCCTCAAACTCGTACACAGCGAGTGGGGACTCCGGGGTCACATCCATCGGACCCACGCGCCCCCAAGGGGATTCCCAGGGTCCTGAACGTTTACTTGAAGAGGACTCGCGCTCAGGTAGTCCCAGGCAGGGTGCTGCAAACCGGCACCCAAAACTACCAAGCAAACTTCTAAAGCTGAACCCCAGGGACGTGTACACTCACGGGGACCTAGCAGGGGGCGCCACCTAGGAGAACAGTGGAAGGGCAAAAACAAACTGAATAAAATGACAGAACCCCCCACCAGGCAAAAACAAAAAGAAAAACAAAAACCCCGCAAGAGGACAGCGAACCCCAAGGAACAGAGCCGGCTGCGATGTCGGGAAATACAAGCTGAGCAGCACCCTGCGCCCCTACCAGTGCAAACTGCCTCTTACCTGCCGGTAACAAGGGAGAACAGAACACCCAAGAGCCCAACAGGCGGCCGAAAAACCGAAAGGTAAAACAGACCAGCAGAGGCAGACCCCGAGGAGCCTGTGGAAGGTGGCACCAAGCCCCAAGGGCAGTACTTACAGGGCACCTAGGGAAGGCAGCCCTAGGCGCATGCAGCCCGAGTACTGAAGATAACTCCTGGCTCTCGCACCCACAAAACCAACACCACACGCAAAGCACAGTGCAGTAGCGACACCGGAGCCAGAGCACACGACCATCGCCTATAGCATCAGCCTCAAGAACTGAGGTGTGGGTAGCCGGCGCGGGGGGTCTGGGGCTCCCTCTTCCCCCTCCCGGGGAGGGGGGAGCTGCGTAGACAGCGGCGCGGCGGTGTGTGACGTCACACTAGTTTGCTTGTTTTCGGTTGGGGAGTTCTATCCACTAGTTCGGTTTTTGGTAGCAATTTTAACCAGAATAGGGGTTTGTTTTGAGGCGCTTACCTTTCTGGGTGCCTGTTCCGGTCGATGGCAGACATAGAATGCTTCCAACCACACGGGGGCTTCTATAGGCCATTGCTCCCCTTGCCTCTCTGAGGGGGCCCGGTTCTGGCCGTGGTCCCCGGTAGGCCTAAGAATTCCATACACATGACTGATGCCAAAGTCTGACATTAGCATATCAGCCTGGGATAGCTCCGGGGAGCCGACGGGGCTCCCCCAGAAAGGAGTGTTATTACACATTATATATAATGTGTAATAACAGAAAAAGGAGTATTGTGAGAAGCCATTTTGGTGAGGGAGGTGGCAACATCTGCATGACTTATCATGCTGTGTAAGGGTGGCCACTATGCTCTTTGGGCACTATACCAGCTTAGTTGAATAGTTATGGTGAACAAAATATGTAGATACTTATAAGTAACGTCTGTATATAGTGAATAAAAGCAAAAACAGTATGATGGGAGAAGGATGTTGGCGAGAGAGGTGTTTTTAAGGGAGGGAGTGGCGGCGAGTGGCTGACTGGCTGGTGTGTGGGTGTCCACTCATCGTTGCTTTTTAACTTTTTGGCTCTTCCTATGTTGATTCCATGCTTGTGTCTTTTGATCTCTGGGCCCTCTTGCAATTTCTGTTGAACCAACCAGATCAAAAGACACAAGCATGGAATCATTATAGGAAGAGGCCAAACCCCCAAACATACCAGCAATAAAAAGATGCGAGAAACATTTATACGACGGTAAGGAGAGAGGCAGAGAGGAACTTTGAGAATGGTATAGAAGACAAGTGTAAATAAGATCCAGGCCTTTTCTATAAATTAATTAAAAAGCAAGCTGCAGGTAAAGGCTAATATTTGGAGGTTGAAAATGGGAGACAGATACATGGAAAATGAAAAGGAAATGTGTGAAACATTAAATGAAAAGTTCCAAACTGTGTTTGTACAAAATGAGATCTTCAGGGTACCAGACACAATAAGAATTCCAGAGAACAACATATAGCACATAGAGGTGTCTAGAGACGAAGTGAAACAAATGCTCTTGGAGCTAGGTAAGAATAAAGCATAGGCCCAGATGGAGTTTCACCATGGGTTTAGAGAGAATGTGCACCTGAGCTCAGCATTCCACTTCAGCTGATTTTTCAGACATCCCTGTGTACAGGAGTCATAGCAGATATGTGGAAAAAGGCTAACATAGTTCCAATCTACAAAAGTGACAGCAGGGAAGACCCCCTCAATTATAGACCTGTATCATTTACAAGTGTAATAGTAAAAATATTGGAAAAAATAATTAAAACTAAATGGGTAGAACATCTAGAGAGAAACGATATAATATCAGACAGTATGGCTTTCGATCTGGAAGATCCTGTGTATCGAATTTACTCAGTTTCTATGATCGAACCACATAGATTTTACAGAAAAGAGATGGTTGGGTTGACTGTATTAATCTGGACCTAAAAAAGGCTTTCGACAAAGTTCCACATCAGAGGTTATTCTGGAAACTGGAACATATTGGAGGGGTGACAGTAAGCTTCTAAAATGGATGAAAAATTTTCTGATAGAAAAATGAGGAAAGTAATCAGAGGCAATGTATCAAACTGGAGAAATGTCACAAGTGGAGTACCACAGGGTTCAGTTCTTGCACCTGTGATGTTCATTGCCTACATAAATGATCTGCCAGATGGAATACAGAACTATATGAACATGTTTGGTGATGATGCTAAGATAATAGGAAGGATAAGAAACTTAAATGATTGTCATGCCTTCAAGAAGACCTGGACAATATAAGTATGTGGAGCACTACTCTGCAAATGGATTTTAATGTGCATAAATGTCATGTTATGGAATGTGGAATAGAACATAAACCCCACACAACCTATAAATTATGTGGAAAATCTTTAAAGCCTTCTGATAAAGAAAGAGATCTAGAGGTGGTTCTAGATATAAAACTATCACCCGAGGACTATATAAAGAACATTGTGCGAGGAGCCTATGCTACGCTTTCTAACTTCAGAATTGCTTTTAAATACATGGATGGTGAAATATGAAAGAAATTTTTCATGAATTTTGTTAGGCTAGAATATGCAGTGGTTGTATAGTGCCCATATCTTAAGAAGCACATCAACAAACTGGAAAAGATGCAAAGACATGCTACTAAGTCATGCTCCCAGAACTGAAGAGCAAGAGCTACGAGAAGAGGTTAGAGGCATTAAATATGCCAAAACTAGAAGATAGAAGAAAAAGAGATGATATGATCTCTACGTACAAAATAGTAACAGGAATTGATAAAATTGATAGGGAAGATTTCCTGAGACCTGGAACTACAAGAACAAGAGGTCATAGATAGTAAACTAACAGTAACAAACACTGTAAACTAACTAATCAATGATGCCAAAGAAATAAGAAAATTCTCTTTCGCAAACAGAGTGGTAGACGGATGAAACAAGTGGAGGCCAAAACCATCAGTAGTTTCAAAGCGTTGTACGAAAAGAGTGCTGGGAAGACGGGACATCACGAGTGTAGCTCTTATTCTGTAACTACACTTAGGTAATTACAGTCACACAGTACAAAGAATTTAAATCCAAATCTGTGGCATTTGGAGGGAATGTACTGCTTGAAGGTAACACGTTCTTCGAAAAGCACAAGAGATTCGTCAATAACCAGCTTCTGAGCTGGTATGTAGAAATCTCTGAACTTACCAGCAAGTTCATTCAGAATGTGCCTCACCATAACTCCATAATCCCAGACAACATGGTTTCAGAACAGGGCGCTCTTGCCTATCACAGTTGCTGGACCACTATGACATGGCACTAGATGCCATGGAAGACAAACAAAACGCTGATGTAATTTACACAGATTTCGCAAAAACGTTTGACAAATGTGACCATAGTGTTATTGCACATAAAATGCGTTCAAAAGGAATTACCGGAAAAATAGGCAGATTGATCTACAATTTCCTGACTAATAGAACCCAATGTGTAGTAGTCAACAAAATAAAATCCGAACCATGAACCGTAAAGAGCTCAGTCCCCCAGGGTACTGTGCTTGCTCCAATACTTTTTCTCATACTCATATTGGACAAAGACAAGGACACAACCTATAGTACTGTATCATCTTTTGCAGATGACACTAGGATTTTTATGAGAGTAGACAACATAGAGGACCTGGCAAACCTCCAATCAGATGTAAATCAGGTCTTTCTATGGGAGCTATCTATAACAGCTAAAGCTATCTTTCTTTGTTCTATCTATAACAAGGGAGCTGGTCGGCCGAGCGGACAGCACACTGGACTTGTGATCCTGTGGTCCCAGGTTCGATCCCAGATGCCAGCGAGAAACGATGGGCAGAGTTTCTTTCACCCTATGCCCCTGTTACCTAGCAGTAAATAGGTACCTGGGAGTTAGTCAGTTGTCACGGGCTGCTTCCTGGGGGTGGAGGCCTGGTCAAGGACCGGGCCGCGGGGACACTAAAAATGCCCCGAAATCAACTCAAGATAACCTCAAGAAGATGGGCTGCAGAAAATAACATGGTGTTTAACCCTTAAACCGCGCATATCATATACAGTATATTTGAATCTCTGCACCTATTTAAAAGGATCAGTAAATCTTTTACTGCATATATCAGTGACAAAACCGAAACCGTGCACATCATTTATACTGTATATGCTTTCGTGCCACCTACGATATTTTTGTTATTTTTTCCGTGATCAGGGAATAAAAATGAACACTTCTATAAGACGAAAGATTTTTTTTTTTTTTTTTTTTTTTGCGCCTGTGGGTGTTAATTCCATTTGGGCCCTAGCGATTTGAGGGTTAACGAAGATAAGTTTCAGCTCATGCGCTACAGAAAAAATGAAAATATAAAAACGGAAACCACGTACAAAACTCAGTCAAATCATAACATTGAACGGAAAGGCAATGTAAAGTATTTGAGCGTACTGATGTCGGAAGACCTCACATTTAAAGAACACAATAAAGTAGCCGTCACAACTGCAAGAAAAATGACGGGTTGGATAACAAGAACTTTTCACACTTGAGATCCTATACCAATGATGATACTTTTCAAGTTGCTAGTGCTCTCTAGAGTGGAATACTGCTGCACAATGACAGCCCCTTTCAAAGCTGGAGAAATTGCCGACCTGGAGAGCGTGCAGAGATCCTTTACTGCTAGAATCCACTCAGTAAAACATCTAAACTACTGGGACCAACTAAAGAGCCTAAACCTGTATTCTCTCGAGTGCAGGCGGGAGAGATACATAATAATTTACACATGGAAAATAGTAGAGGGGCTGGTCCCAAACCTGCACACAGAAATAACAGCACATGAGACCAGAAGGCATGGCAGGATGTGCAGAATACCCCCATTGAAGAGCAGAGGTGCAACAGGTACTCTGAGAGAGAACTCTATCAACATCAGAGGCCCGAGACTGTTCAACACGCTTCCTCTACACATAAGGGGCACAACTGGCTGACCCCTCACAGTGTTTAAAAAGGAACTTGACAAACATCTCCAAAGGATACCTGATCAACCAGGCTGTGACTCATACGTCAGGCTGCGAGCAGCCGCGTCCAAGAGCCTGGTTGACCAGTCCAGCAACAAGGAGGCCTGGTTGACGACTGGGCCGTGGAGTCGCTGAGCCCCGGAATCACCCCAAGGTAACTTCAAGGTAACCTCAAGGTAGGTAACCACCCTTCCAAGCCTGTCATTTTCTGTCTTGTCTTCATCACTTGCAAGGTAAGGTAATTATCAAAAGAAGGCACCAAACCGGGAAGGCTATGTAGCAGCATCAAAGTGCGAAATAATCAGAGGGCGCTAAATATCACCAAGAATGCCAATACGAGAAAAAAAATGTATAAGGCGAACGATATCAAAAGTATCCGATTCACCTAGAATTCTATTGAGGGACAAGTGACCACAAGGGACGGTCGGAAAGCAAGACACGCTCGTTCTGGAAGTCAGGACATTCAACAAGGGTATGCACAACTGTAAGAGGGACAATGCAATGTGGACAATAAGGAGCAGGGTGGCGCTCCATTAAGTGACCGTGGGTTAAGTGACCGTGGTATGGCCAATCTGCAGCCTTGCCAAAGCAGTTTCCCACTGCCGGTTACGGTGGTAGGAGGAAGGCCACGGGGACACACTACATTTGAGAGTATGCAGCTTGTTACTAACTACAGAGGACCAACAACCCTGCCAACGGGTAAGGATGGAGGAATGAATAACAGGATAAGTCGGAATAAGGAATACCTTTACGGGAGATTGGACAAGAATGGATAGCTTCCTTAGCGGCAGCATCCGCACACTTATTTAAAGAGACACCAATATGGCTGGGAACCCAGCAAAACTCTACTGATTTAAATCTACTAGAAATAAGAAACAGCTAATGTTGAATCTCGATGACCACCGGATGGACAGGATTAAAGGACCCTAGAGCCATGAGGGCACTACGAGAATCAACTACGACCACAAAGGAGGAATGACAATTAGAAAGCAAGAGACGGAGAGCATAGAGAATAGCATAAAGTTCTGCTGTGAAGACGCTAGCCTCCGAAGGGAGGCAACACATATAAGTGCGGTCAGGAAAAACAACAGAGTAGCCCACACCGTCCACAGACTTAGACCCATTGGTGAAGATGGAAACAGAGTGGGAGTGGGAAGAAAAGTGCTCAAGGAAGAGGCTTTTCAGAATCGTAGGAGGGGTAAAGGCTTTAGTGATACAAGTCAAGGACGTACAAAACTTGGGAAGGGGGACTCTCCACGGAGACAAGGAAGGAACAATATGAGGAGAAACATTAGAAATATGAACAGAAAGAGAATCTTGTAAGCGAGATAACCGAACAGAAAGAGGGAGACGATGAAGAGGAACAGGAGCTACAGGAGGGGTAAAGGTTAAAGCACGACAGAGGCGAGAGGAAGGATGTTGTAAGGACCGCGCAAGATAGCTAAGACAGTAGCGATCACGGCGGTCCTGAAGAGAGAGGAAGCCAGTGTCAACATACAAACTGAGGGCGGGAGTCGAACGAAAGGCACCAGAGCTGAGACACAACCCTGTATGGTGCAAAGCATCAAGACGGCGAAGAGTAGAAGGAGAAGCAGAAGAGTATGCAGGGCAACCATAATCGAGTTTAGACAGGACGAGAGAGGAGTGCAAATAGAGGAGCGTGCACCTATCCGCTCCCCAAGAAGTATGGGACAAAACCTTAAGTAGGTTAAGGGCCTTAGAGCATTCAACTCGGAGGTAAGAGATATGGGCTGACCAAGACAAACAAGTGTCAAAGACTAACCCCAAAAGCTTAGCGAAATCCCTATACACAAGGGGATGACCATAAAGCGACAAAGAGGGACAAAGAACTACATGCTTCCGAGTAAAAGTCATAGCACAAGTCTTAGATGTAGAGAACTTGAAGCCATGATCAGTGGCCCAAGACGACACAGCATCAATCGCAAGTTGAAGCCACCATTGAAGGAGAGGCGAAATCATCACCCTGACAGCAAAGGGTAAGATCGTTAGCATAGAAAGCGGAGAAGACGCCAGAAGGAAGAGAGGAAAGAAGACCGTTGAGGGCAACTAGAAAAAAGAGTAGTTCTCAGAACACTACCCTGGGGTACACCCTCATACTGCCAAAAAGGGGCAGAGAGAGTGGTACTAAGCCACACACGAAAAGAACGATGAGAGAGGAAACTCTGGAGGAAGAGAGAGAGAGAGAGATTCCCACGAAGGCCAAAAGAATAAAGTTGAGACAGAATATGATACCGCCAGGTAGTGTCTTAAGCCTTTTTCCAGGTCAAAAAGGACGGCAACAACGGAGGTCTTAGCAGCAAAAGCAGTACTAATATAGACCAACAAGTTCACCAGGACATCTGTTGTGCTGCGGCACTTGCGAAAACCAAATTGAGAAGGGGAGAGGTGGTGATAGTGTTCTAGGAACCACATCAAACAAACGTTAACCATACGTTCAAAGAGCTTGCAGACACAACTTGTGAGGGCAATAGGGCAGAAGTCCTTGGGGGATGACCCGAGAGACCCTGGTTTCCGAACAGGGAGGACAATAGCATCGAGCCAGTCTTCAGGGACTGACGACGACTCCCAGACCCGATTGTACGGACTCAGTAAATACCGAGACGTGCACGGAGGGAGATGGCGAAGCATTTCATAATGAATGCCATCGGAGCCTGCTGCCGTAGAACCGCAAAGGGCTAGGCCGACTGAAGCTCAGAGAGAGAGAAGGGATCATTATAGGGAAGGCGAAGATAAGTACAGAAATTTAAAGGACGAGATTCAAGAATAGGCTTACAAAGAAGGAAGGATTGGGGAAGATGAGAACCAGAGCTAACGGATGAAAAATGGTAACCCAGGTCGGTCGCGACCTGCTCCACAAGAGCACCATGGAGGCAAAGGACTGGCGAGACATCGAGAATGAACTTACCCGCAATCTTGTGGATATGCTTCCAGACC
Source organism: Procambarus clarkii (assembly GCF_040958095.1). Taxonomy (NCBI): domain Eukaryota; kingdom Metazoa; phylum Arthropoda; class Malacostraca; order Decapoda; family Cambaridae; genus Procambarus; species Procambarus clarkii. Next base: position 38,499,207 of record NC_091157.1, read on the forward strand.
AGTGGTAGAGGAGTTTCGGACGTAACGGTGGAGACATAAGACATCCAGCAAGCACATTTAGCTGCACAGATGGTCCTATGGGCCACCGCATTCGCCTTCCGAAACAAAACAAAACACTCAACCGTCTGCTGGCGGCGATGTCTCTTCCAGGCTGCACGCTTACAGCGGACAGCCCGAGCACAGTCCACATTCCACCAGGGAACGCACTTCCACGTTCCCCGAGAGGAAGAGTGAGGAATAGAGCGGAGGGCAGCGTCAAAGACAGTGTCATGAAAAAGAAGGAAGGCGCGAGGGAGAGGCAGAACAGAGAGGTCGGAAATAGTAGCACGGAGAGTAAAGAGGTGCCAGTCAGCCTCGTCAAACCGCCACCTAGGGAAGGAGAGAGGAGGGTGAAAAGAGAAAAAAGTAACAAGGATAGGAAAATGGTCACTGCCATGAAGGTATTCAAGGACCCGCCACCCGAAACCTAAGGAAAGGGATGACGAGCACAGAGAAAGATCGAGACAGGAAGGGAAGCGAGTCCGAAAGTCCAAATGAGTGGGCTCACCAGAATTAAGAAGGAACAGGGAAGAAGAGAGGATGAAAGGTTTAAGGTGACCCCGAGTGTTTGTCAGAACATCACCCCAAAGGGCATGACGACAATTGAAATCACCCAGTAGGAGCACAGGCTGCGGCAAGGAGTCTAGGAGGTGTTTAAGATCGGGAAGAGAAAGTGAGAAAGCGGGGCGAAGATAAATGGAACAAACCGTGTACCATCTACACACAAAGACACGGGCAGCAGAACAGTGGAGAGGCGAGGAAAAAAGTAAGGGGACAAAGAGAACATCGGAGCGAATCAAGAGAGCAGAAGAATTATGTGCCCTAGCAACAGCTGGGGGGGGGGGGGAAGAGAAAAGAATAGCCACAGAAGCGACCAGGACGAGCACCAAGCATCAGCTCCTGGAGACAGACACAAAGGGGCAAAAACTGTGAAATTAAAAGTTGGAGGTCAAGGAAATTGGCATAATACCCACGGATGTTCCATTGAAGAATAGACATCGGCAAAAAGAGAGAGGAGAGCAAGAGAGCAAAGAAGAAACGAAGGTGAAAAAGGAACACAGCACGTTAAAAAGAAGCACAGGGTCAGGATCAGCGAAGTCAGGGTTAGGGAGCATGGGTAAACTGAGTAAAGAAGGAGGGAAAGAAGCAGGAGGACAGACCAGAGGTGGGCGAGCAGGGTCTGGAGGAGGAGGAGGAAGAAGAGGAGGAGGGGCCGAAAGAAGGGAGCGCACCTCAGCAAAGGCAGGAACCGAGATGGAACCGGGGGCTAAAGAAACCCCCACAGTAGGAACAGGGGGCTCCACCACTGAAGAAGGAGGGGAAGGAACGATAGAATCAGAGATAGGGGGCGAAGAAAAAAGCTAAGCCTTCTTGCCTACTGGGGAGGAGGAAGGAGAGGAGCCAGGTTTCCGCTTCTGACTCAAAGAGACAGACGTCTCAGCAGCAATGTACTGGGCAACAGACTTCAGCGTCTCAATAGGAGAAGAAGAGCGAGAGCGAACAACACGACCACCAGGAGAGCGATGGACATCGGCCCGCACAGTCAGGCGGCGTGGAGAGCCAAGAGACGGAGGAGAATGATGGGAAGGAGGACAAGAGGGAGAGGAGAAAGAAGACACAGGAAACATGACAGACTGGGTAGAAAGAAGGGGAGCCCTAGACAGAGAACCAAGAGGGGGACCTTCCTGGACAGAACGGAGGAAAACGGGAGGTGGTGGTGGCCGTGTTTTTGTCTAAGGCTTGAGAACGGTTGTGAGACTGAGGAAGGTGGGAAGGACGAGGAGAGGAAGAGCGCACCACGTGAGCATAGGAAACGCCAGCGAAAGAGGGGAGATGATGAACTTGGCGCCGAGCCTCAGGAAAAGACAAATGGTCCCGGTGCTTCAAGTTAAGAACAGCCGCCTCAAGTTTGTAATGTATACACGTGCGGGAGAAGGTAGGGTGGGCCTCACCGCAATTGAGGAAGCGGGCCTGGGGAGAAGTGCACTCCAACTTAGAGTGACCCTCGCCTCCACACATGGGACAGAGAGAGACAGGACTAGAGCATTTGAGGGCACCATGCCCAAACCTCTAGCACTTATTGCAGAGCCAAGGAGATGGAATATACTCCTGAACGGAGCATCTGGCACCAGCAAGAATGACAGAGGGCGGAAGGGTCCTACTATCAAAGGTAACCTTCACAACCCGAAGGGGCAGATGGCGATGACCACGAGGGGAACGAGTAAACGTATCCACCTGGAGGACAGAATGACCCTGGGCTTCGAGGATATGCTTGATATCCTCGTAGCAGTCTTTGAGATTCCTAACACCAGTTGCAACATGGTGCGGGAGGAGAACAGTGTCAACACTGGCATTCAACCGAGCGTTCTTTGAGACCCGAACAGGGGTCTCGCCAAGGCAGGATAAGGCGGCCAAGCGGGTGGCTGCATCCTGAGAAGGAGCATCAATGACACAGGTACCAAGATGGGTGAGGTTAAAGGTAACAGAGGCATCCACTGAATCTACAAGATGCCTATGATGGGAAAAATCGTCAGGAGTTGAATCCAAAGGATGGAGGTCAAAGTACTTAGTCCACGTAGCAGGACCAAACAAAGCACGGTACGAATTAGTATGGGAAGGGAGCACACGAGAGCAGCTGTGGCGGGGACAGCGATGAGAACCTTTAGAGAGAAAGATGGGTCAAAAGGCGCAGCAGTCACAATAAGAGATGGAGCCATGCAAGGGGACAAGGCGGTCACCACAGCAGGCTTGGGGCTCGACCCAACCACAGAGGAGGGAGGGGAGCAGGGAGGAAGAGTCTTGTCTGGGCCTAAACCAGGCCCTGTAGCGGGGGCCACAGAACCTGGCCTTCCAGGATGGTCCGACTCAGGGGCCTGGTCGCCCACCCCATGAGCCTGGGTAAGAGAAGTCGCGTCGTCATCCATATAGCAAACAAAATCAAAGGTTGGGACCTGGAACCAAGGGATACCACCTACCAGGGCAGCCAGGGAGGCCGAGCGTGGGCCATTGCGGGAAGGATGCGTCGTCCCCAGCGGTGCTCCCCCTTTTCAACAGGGAAGTCCTACTACATCGTCCATTCTCCCACACTGGTGCTAAGACCCCATTCCCCCTATCGTCCCAGCCTGGACACCTGACCATCCACTCAGTGCAGCCTCTCACAGGCGACCCCTCCAGCAGGTGGTCCAATGGCTCACAAGGCCCCTACATGGTGCCCATCAGCACGTACACCACCCAAAGAGGGGGCAGGAGAGCAGGCAAGGGCAACCCACACCGGTCCCAGGAAGGTGTATGTGAGCCCCTCACCACGGCAAGGAGGCACCACGGAGGGGTTCATCACTTGCAAAATGAAGACACCTGAGGAGTATCAGAAACAAGACAAAAGACATAAATTTGCCAAACACTGGTGTTGGAACACAATGGTCTTTGCTCCAATATTGGCTGATTACGGGCTTGACACAATGTTTCATCAACATACACAAAAACACATTTCACCTACAGAATATCTCTCCAATGCTGTAATTGTGAAAAAGCTGATAACTCCTCGTCTCCAATGAGATGAGCCTCATACTTGTTAATTTCCTGAACACTATGTTCGATGAGCGGCTCATCAAGATAAGCAGTAAAGAATTCCATTTCACTCATATTGTCACCTGTATCAGAGAAAACGTCTGTAACCCCAACATCTGCACTGTCAAAGGCAGGAGTTTCTGGTACAAAATCTTCACCATTACTCCAGACAAATAAACCTGGTGTCTTGCGAGACTCAACATCAACACCACAGTGCGGAATCTGTGGACCAGGAGCTGAAGCTGGTCTATGCACAGTAGGGGTGGGAACCGAAGATGATGGAAATTTACTTGAAGATAAGGGTTCCTCATTGTCTCCATGTGGTGCCATGCGGCGGTGCTTGGCTGGGCGAGATGCTGCTGACCTGACAAAACATCACTTGGTAACACCACTGGCACTAACGACCGGTGTGGTAACACTATTCTCTGATTCTATATCAATAAAACCAGAAAATGTGTCACCTTCAACAGACTCATCAATCAAAACATCATGATCTGGCAAAATAACATACGAGGTGTGTGATCAAGCATGCATTGGTGGCAAGTGAGGGCGGGGAATGACACAAATGAGGGCCTATGCCTGACCCTCGTGGCACCCACATGTTCACTTTGAGTGTCGGTCGTATCCACATCTGAGGGCTGTGTTTAGCCTTAATCTATGTTTGTGTCGTCAATATCAGGGACCAGATTCAAGAAGCAGTTACACAAGTACTTACGAACGTGTACTGTACATCTTTCCTCAATCTTTGACCACTTTGGTTACATCCCAATCAATTGTTGTTATTGTTATAAACAGCCTCCTGGTACTTTGGAGCTCATTAACTGTTTAATTTTGAACAAAGCTGCTAAAGATTGAGGAAAAATATACAGGTCTGTAAGTGCTTGCATAACTGCCTCATGAATCTGACCCCAGGTTCCTCACCCTCCTGGAACAATTTCTGATGAATTTCATCCTCAGTCAAAGATTAGGTTAGGCTCTGCACTGAGCGCTGTCAGCCGCTTGTACATGGTAATTACCTAAGTGTAGTTACAGGATGAGAGCTACGCTTGTGGTATCCCATCTTCCCAACACTCTTTGTCATAGAACGCTTTGAAATTACTGAGGATTTTGACCTCCATCACCACACATCACCCAACTTGTTCCAACTGTCTACCACTCTGTTTGCAAAAATGAATTTTCTTATATTTCTTCGGCAGCTTTGTTTAGTTACATTAGTTTAAATCTATGACCTCTTGTTCTTGATGTTCCAAGTCTCAGGAATTCTTCCCTATCAATTTTATCGATTCTTGTTACTATTTTGTACGTAGTGATTATATCACCTCTTTTTCTCCTATCTTCGAATTTGGGCATATCTAATGCCTCTAATCTCTCCTCTTAGTTCTTGTCCTACAGTTCCTGGGACCATTTAGTTACATGTCTTTGTTGCATCAAAATATAGAATTAATTATAATGATTTAGGGAATCTATATGTAGACTTTATATAAGTGATAAAGCCCTGATCTGGTCCCTAATCATCAAAATAACCTAAAGAAATAAAGAAAATATAGTTTGAAATCTGTGAAAAATCACAAAAATAAATAAATTCAAAGTCCCAAGTTTTGTCAGTTGTGACTGATTTATTTGTTGACCAATTTCATTCTATCTTCACATAGTTTGGGGCGGGTATGCACTCTACAGGATGTAGAAGTTACAATTAAATCAGATAGGAGAAAAAAAAAAATCCCCCCCAAAAATATCTTTTGAACATTGGTGAAAGTAACAGATAACTTTTGGACATTGGAGAATACATATACAGTATATGCTATATAACAAAACAGAGCATAATAACAAAATTACTCAGCAAAGCTATTAAGGCACCAGATGCATATCCACTTTGTGAACACTTCTTACTACTATTCTTCTTTGTACATCAGTCAGGTGCTAGCATCTCTTTATTACTGCATTATCCCTCAACTCCAGTTAATAGGAGCTGTTCTCCTTATCAACAAAACTTTTTTTTTATTGTCTAAAATCCCTTTTTGAAAATATTGAGATGAAACGTTCACAAAGCTGAAGCCATTTAGTTGGATTTGTTTAACATTTATAAGTAATTTTTACATAATTTGAATATTTTTGGAGTTTCCTGCCCCTGAGAAACGAGAACAAGAAATTGGTTTCTCAAACTTCCTGAAACGCCTTCAATTTTTTTTTTCTTTCATAATCTACTAGGCAAATGCTCCAACTTTTCACAAATGATCACCAACGTAACATGAAAAAGCAAGAAAATTAAAAATATAAAATTTAATATTGATACAGAGCACCACTTGGTTTCCGAACCCCTTGGGGACGAGACCCGTCGGTTATCGTGTATCGTAAACGAGAAATGGAGAAAAATGGACAAAGAATTTTTTTTTTAAATTTAACAAAAAATTCTAAGGACAAAAATCGACAGATTCATAACATAAATGCAACAAATGAAATAAAGTTCATTGTGTAATTGCGTTCACTCACCCCCACCCTTCCCTCCCTCACTGCTTCTGTCTCTCACTGCATCTCCCCCTCACTGCCTCCCCCCCCCTCTCTGCCTCTCCCCCCCCCTCACTGCCTCTTCCCCTCACTGCCTCTCCCCCTCAATGCCTCTCCTCCTCAGTGCCTCACTGCCTCTCCCCCTCAATGCCTCACTGCCTCTCCCCCTCAATGCCTGCCATCCCTCCCTCACTGCCTTCCTCATAACATGAGAACAGCAGGCTATGGAGGAGGGGGAGCTACTAATGGGGTCGGGAACTACTAACGAGGTCGAGGCTGTGTAGAGGCGGACATGTTTGTCAGCGCCTGCTCACAGATGCCAACTGTACATAATTCATAAATAAAACTATATTTGTTTAACCCTCAAACCGCGCATATCATATATAAATTATATCAGTGACAAAACCGAAACCGCGCACATCATTTATATATGATTTCGTGTCTAGCGCTATAATTTAAACTCCCCGCCTGGGATAGGGGCAGCTATAGTACAGCCACGACCGATAGTTGCCAGATGCCACCTAGAAAAAAAATCCAGGCCAACATTCTTGGGTGTTACAGCGTCAGTATTGAGCAAGCCACCAAGGCTGGCGCACGCAGCACGAGCTCACAGCACCGCTGTTCAGCTTGTGACCACAGCATCGCCTACAAATACCATAATATATATGATACTGCCATTATTTAGCAGTGATAGTATTACTGAAGCCCCCTGACTGTGATAAAACTGACCAGGATTCTGATAATAGCAGGATTGTGGTGATATTTAGCGCTGTGCTCCATGGAGGGAGGCGTAAGGCTGTGCGAGGGAGGGTTGTGGCGTCGTCTTCTGACTGTGTGTGGCCACCATTTATTGACTGAACTCACCATACCAGCTTAGTGGTTCGATATGGTGAACACAAATGTAGATACTTATATATAACATGTGTATAGAGTGTGATAACAGCGAGAGGAGTAGGTTGGGAGCCGCCATTTTGGTGAGGGAGGAGCATCGTCTGCACGTCTTGGCATGGTGTTTACTGATGGCCACTATGGTCTTTGGGCACCATACCAGCTTATTTGTTCAGGTATGGTGAATAAAACAGGTAGATACTTATGTGTATATAGCGTAATAACACCACAAACAATATTGTTGAAGGACAAATATTAGTGCGTCTGGCCTTGAGGGCGGCCGCCGATCAGCTGACTGTGTGAGTAGCTACGTCTTTGTGGCCTTTACTCACCATACAAGCTTAGATGTACAGTTATGGTGAACAAAACATGTAAATACGTATATATAATGTCTGTGTATAGTGAATAAATACAGAAAGAGTATTGTAGGAGGTGAATGAGGGTGAGTGAGGTGGTGTTGAGGGAGGGAGTGGCAGTGAGTGGCTCGCTGGTGTTTGGCGGTCACTCCTCGGTGCTTTTTGACTCACAAGACCAACTTAGTAGTTCGTTATGGTGTACAAAACATGCAAATACTTATATATAACCTGTGTATATAGTGTAACAACAGCAAAACTATTTGTTTATTGTTTTATGAACATAATAATTGAATCACTAATATGCACACCATAATTTTGAGTACAGCGATGGTTCACACATTTCATAATATAAATATACCACAATTCACTGTATGGAATAATATTATTGCAAGAAAACCAAGAAAAAATCAGAGACATTGAAATAATTAGGTAATAATATATTTGTGGCAACTGCTGTCTGACAGCTCGGGCGGAGTAGACCTCATCTGGCGAAGGCTCTGCCAACGCCCCTTTTTCGCCACACTTCCCTACCCTATTGCGGCTAAAATATGCCACCTACGATTTTTTTGTTATTTTTTCCGTGATCAGGGAACAAAAATGAACACTTCTATAAGACGAAAGAATTTTTTTGATTTTTTTTTTTTTTGTTGCGCCTGTGGGTGTGAATTCCATTTGGGCCCCTAGCGGTTTGAGGGTTAATTAATAAATAGGAAATCATATAACATGTTAATGATTAATAATGTATATTAATATATAAAAATGAACATTTTGGCATAAATATTTTACAACTAAGATTAAAATTTGTAATACAATATGGGCGATAAGTTTGGCAACCATCGCCTGGTCAGCAAATCCTTCCTTACTGCCATTATTAGTGTTGTACAGAATGAGTTTACGTGAAGGAGTATTACCTGATGCTTGGACAAAGAGTGTCATTGTTCCCATCCCCAAACCACACTCAGATAATTATAGACCCATATCTCTAACATCGTATGTTTGCAAAGTGCTTGAACGTATTGTTCTTAACCGACTCATGTATCGTATACAGGGGCACCTATCACCCCAACTGTTTGGATTTATGCCTGGGCTCAGTACACAACACTGTTTTGCTGAGTACTTCGCACATATTGAAGCTTCCCCCCAAACAGTCTTCATCGACCTAGCAGCAGCTTTTGATACAGCAAACAGAGAAATCATACTGGAACAGCTTGCCGAGCTGGGAATACAAGGAAAATTACTGAAATGGATAAAGGGCTATTTGTCTAATCGAACAGCATATGTTTTGTTTAATGGTGTTAAAAGCACAGAGAGCAAACACTTTGAACTGGGAACTCCACAAGGAGGGGTCCTCAGCCCCTTGTTGTTCAACGTTCTGATGCATAAACTTATTAAAGATCTTCCAACTAATAATGAAGACACTGTCATTTGTTATGCTGATGATATATGTTTACAGGCTGCCTCCGAGCCTAGAATGCAAGTTCTGCTCGACGCTTTTGCTACTAAGAGCTGAGGAATGTGGCCTCCTTATCTCTGTACAGAAAACTCGTGCCCTCATTCCATGTGGTATTCCACCACCCAATTATCATATAGATGGGCGAGCACTTGAGAACTGCGAGTCTTACAGATACCTTGGTGTCCCCATTAACCCTTAACATGCTCGGGGTCTAATATCCTGCTATCCACACAGGCGCATGTCATTTTGAAAAAAAAAAAAATTTTTTTTTTTTTGCTAATCTGTTAAGTTCTGTTCACTGATCACGGGAAAAATAAAAAAAAAATTCTATTGTACTTACTTTTGTTGCAATAGAGCCGAGAAGCTCTGCGATGACGTCACAATCTGCATGGTCGCTCATGCAGTACACGCCCGGGAGATGTTGCGCGCGGTCCTCAAACAGCCAGAGTTGCCACAAATATATTTTCGCGCTATTTATTTACAATGTCTAAGCGCATTTTATCTAATTTTTTTTCACTAATTGTGTTTCAAATACTGTTTGAACATATTTTGTATCAATAATTGTTGCATATTTGAGTATACACAGGCGCACACAAATGTTTTCAATTACGGCAATATAATATGTCATTACAGTCTATTATATTATATGTTCTGCTTATATGTTTACATATTTACACACTCGCACACGCTATACACACTTTGAAGCACACTTAGAAGATTTCTAGACTGTGGTAGTCATTGAAGCAGTCGACAGCACATAATGGGATACCACACGTTTCACACCATGTTTGCACAAGCTTCCGTTTCTTGTCTCTACGTGTCGTTGTTTTACACACCAAGCAATCACGTTGGGCTATTGCACGCTTCACACCAGGTGGCAAATACTTAAGTTTGTATGCTAGGAAGCCTTCAGTGTGAGCGAGGCGTGGAGTACCAGCATGCTGCAACAGTGGGTTTATGATGGGCCGCTGAATACCTGGGACATCTTTTGCAAACTTTCCTAATAACTGTATTGCAGCATCAAATACAAAGTCACGGAAAGTGGGCTTACGTCCAGTTCTCACAAGGTACATGTTGAAACAGTTCAGCATGCTCATGTCCACAAGATGGAAGAACACTTTTTTCGTCCACCTACATGTCTTCCGCACACACTCTGCAGTGCCAATCATCATGTCTGATTTATCAATCAACCGCATGTTGATATTATAGTCTAAAACACAGTCTGGCTTATATAGTGGTGCGTTTGTTTTATGGCTCACTTTCCCACTGTTCACCATTGTTCCATCATGAATTGTTGTCAACAAGTTCACCTCTCCTTTGTCTTTCCACCGAACTGACAGAATGTTATCACTTTTCCTTCTCTGACACTCACCAACTGCAATGTCGTTGTCAAACACAGGCATTTCCCTTCGTTGTGGCTTTACTGTACCAACCAATCCGGTTCTATTTTCTAGCAAGAACCGAGCTAGCAAGGGACTTGTATAGTAATTATCTGTGTATAAAATGTGTCCCTTGTTCATCCACGGAGCCATGATGGTCTTCACTACACTCCCCGAGAATCCATGTTCGTCGTTACCGGGAATGTCTACATCACTAGCCGAGTACAGAATCATGTGTAACACGTATCCTGTCTCACAATCACAAAGAACAAAAAATTTCAGGCCAAATCGGTTTCGTTTTGAGGGAATGTACTGTTTGAATGGAACACGTCCCTTGAAAAGTATGAGAGATTCATCAACCACCAGCTTCTGTGCTGGTACGTAAAAATCTCTGAATTTTCCAATAACATCGTTCATGTAGTGCCTCACTCGCCACAGTCTATCATCAGGTGTTCGGTCCTGAACACTTCCAAAATGTAGACACCTGAGGAGTATCTGAAACCTGTCTCGTGACATATATTTCCCGAATAAAGGTGTTGGTATTGTCTTGTCCTTGCTCCAATAGTCATTTATTGCATGTTTGTGACAGTGCTTCATCAACAAACAGAGTGCCAAAAACACATACATTTCCGCCACTGTGGTATTTTTCCAACGCTGCAGTCGTGAAAATTCTGTGATTTCCCTCTCAATCAGGTAAGCAGCATGCAGGTTCGTTTGGTGTACAATGTATTCCATGAGTGGTTCATCATAGAATGCTGTAAAATATTCCATCTCAGCCATGTCCTCACCTTGATTAGGGAAAAGGTTTGTAATCCCTACATCTTTATCGTCAAAGTGAGGAATATTAGGAATAAAATCGTCACCATCACTCCACTCAAGTACACCAGGCGTCCTGCGAGATGCAGAGGAAAGACGGCGAGGAAGCGATGCATACCGGCGACCAGGAGCTGAATACCGTCTGCGAGAAGCACGGCGGCTACGTGCACGTGAGGTGGGTGCACGTGAACACGAGGGTCTTGGTCCCTCATTTGGTGCTATGCGGTGGCGCTTGGCTGAGCGAGATGCTGCTGACGCGACAATTTCTCGCCCAGTTACACCACTGGTACCAGCCACAGGCTCAATAAAACTTTGATCTGAGTCACTAAACCCAGAAAAGGAGTCACCTCCCTCTGACTCGTCACCCTCAAACAGAAAATATCCACAGGAACTGTGAGGTCGTGGTAGAATTGGGGTAGAAAATGGGCGAGGAGGCATGGGAGAGCGTATAGGCCTCGCCATGGCATGGCGGTCATTCTCACTTTCACTGCTGCTGCTACTATCTCCCGACAACTGTGTATAATCCTCATCGTTGTCTGAATCGTCAAACACACTTTCTTCACCTTCAGAGAATAATTCGTGGGCTATTTGCTCTGGGGTGAGGGACTGAGTGATGCGTGCTCGTGAGGCGTTTGACCGTGCGCTCGCCATGGTGACTCTCGCTAAACTGAGGCCTCCCATGCCATCGGAGCGTGAGCTGGATTTTTTTTCAAAATGGCCGCTGTTTACTAGAGCCCCTGGGCAGCGTATGGGACCCCCAGCTACACCGCGGGCCATTCAAATCGTGCGCGGTACCCATACACTTCATATGAAGTGAAGCGCAGTTGACTGGTAAAACGATTTACACTTCATATGAAGTGATGCGCACTTTAAGGGTTAACGACCCTGGGTACCTTTCTTTCTTCTCTCAAGAGGAGACTTTGGGAGAGATTAAAGCCCTTGCGGGTCCTTGTTGGTGTCAATCATGGACTTAACGTGAGACTTGCTAAAATGTTTTATGTATCATTTATACGCTCTGTGATTGACTACAATGCTCTACATCTCACACTGTATACTGACAAAGAGCTGAAATCTCTTGAAACCTTGCAAAATGAAGCTATGCGTCTCATCCTTGGGGCTCCAAAGTCCACGAGAATAGTTAATATGAGAGCAGAGTTAAAATTACCTACCATAAGTGAGAGAATTTTGTCTATTAGCACAGTTTTCGGCGTGAAGGCATTGAGTAGATCTAGACAACACATGAAGTTTCAAGCTAAACTTTCTAATATGCTGCACTCGCCTGAGGTCTATAGAAGAAGAACGAAATCTGATTATGTATATTGGTTCTACAAGGTAGCCAACTCCATCAAAATATTAAATATGTACCAACTCAACTAATGATTAATCAGCCAATTACTCCATGGGATAACTGGGATCTATCAGTTGATTTTGTAAATGCGCCCAAGAAAGATAGTGTGCACACTACATTATTAAAACAGTTAACACTGAAAAGCATCACTGAAAGTACTCAGAGTATGGGTAACGATGTTTATCAGTGCTATACCGACGGCTCTGTAGAAGAAGGTGGACGATGTACCGGATGTGCATGTAACATATTTGAACAATCTTCTCTCGTACATACAGCAATGAAGCGCGTCAATGACTGGGCAAGTACAACTCAAACCGAACTTGCAGGCATATACCTTGCCACTGAATTTTTAAAAGACAAAGGCAGTGGACTTCTATACTGTGACTCGCAGAGTGCACTCCTGGCACTGAATGCACATAGTAGTGACACCCAGAAAATAGTCAGTGATATTCGAATGAATGTTTTAGCTGCTAAAGAAAACAGATTTGAGATTAAATTCCTATGGATACCATCACATGTTGGCATCTCAAGGCATGACACTGTTGATATGCTTGCTAAGACAGCCTGCAGAAAACCAGTGGTAGAAATTGATATGAGTGTTTCATTACCAGTGACAAAGAGAATACTTAAACAAATATCTAATGAAAATCTCACCGACCTAACAAATTCACAAAGACCTGAAAGTTGTAGCATTAAATATTATGATAGATATCGTGAGGAGGCATTCACATATGGGACTAATAGAACAAGAACCCGGCAATGTGATATTATAGTGGCCAGAATACGCCTGGGATATAGACGTATCTGGCAGCTTTCTCAAAACCCAAATGTCGAGTACACAATGTGTCAACTTTGTGAAAGAGAAAACATGCACTCTCTTGAACATTATATTGTAGAATGTCCCATACTGACTGACTTTCGCCCTCCTGGGCTAAGGTATGCTGAACTCTGTAATTACTATATGAGTACTGAAACACTTGATGATATATTGGACTTGTATCCAAGATTGACCATGTAATATATCATTTATTCAATGTATATATATATGATGTAACTATATAACCTGAGCTTGTAAAAGCACCTTCATCACCTTCAGTGATTAAGTGCTTAATTGCACACTAGTTTCTTTACCAGCTATCTCACCCTGTCAGAGTAAATGAGACAGATGTATGTGAATGCATGTGTGTGTATATATGTATGTATATGTATGGGTATAAGTATATATGGAAGCTGATCAGAATTACATTTCACCTTTGTGAATGTACATTAATGACACTATGTAAAAGACACATCAAACACTACGTAGGGCATATGTAAATCTGTGTATCTATGTATTTACGTATGTAGGTTAGCTTAGCATTTTAAAAGCACCGAATCACCTTCTGTGGTTGAGTGTTCAATAAACCCTTGAACTCTATGTTTAACATTTCTCTAACCCTGTCCATGGAGGACAGAAGAAAATGTATATATGCTGGTTAGCATTGTAAATGTGTGGCCACGTCTGTGGTAGAAAAAAAAAAAAAAAAAACTGCCTCCCTCACCACTCCACCCACAGAGAGGGAAAAGAATTAGTGAGAGAGGAGAAATAGTGAGAGAGGAGAAATAGTGGGAGAGGGGGAGAATTAGTGAGAAAGGGAGGGAGGGGAAGGTAGGGAGAGATGCTAGGAGGGAGAATGGGAGAATTAGGGAGGGAGGGAAAGGCAGTCAGGCAGCCAGCCAGCCAGCCAGTCTGCCTGCCTGCCAGCCAGTCTGCATGCCAGCCTGCTAGCCTGCCTGCCTGCCAGCCTGCCTGCCTGCCAGCCAGCCAGCCTGCCTGCCAGCCTGCCTGCCAGCCTGCCTGCCAGCCTGCCTGCCTGCCTGCCTGCCTGCCTGCCTGCCTGCCTGCCAACCAGCCTGCCTGACAGCCAGCCTCTCTGCCTGTGCCAATCACTGCCAGCCTGCTTGCCAGCCTTTCCCTCCCTCACTAATTCTCCCATCCCCCCCCCTCACTTCTTCCTTCCTGCCTACCTCCCCCCTCCCTTTCTCACTAATTCTCCCTCTCTCTCTAATTCTCCCCCTCTCATACTGCCTTCCATCTAAGCTCCCCCATCCACCCACCAGTCAGCAATCACTGACGCAATGCGTGCATTTGGCGCTGACATGGTGCACAGATGTTTCTTGATTGTGCAGATATGTAAAACAAAATTACAGAATGAACCCTCCAGCCTCGTGACAAATCAAAATAATAGGAATAATAGGCTGTGAATTTGTGAAATTACAGGGGTAGAAGGCGGCAAACTGGACCATCTCCCACCCATCACCACGGGCCAGCGCGACGCTTGGCGGACCGCTTCCTACCCGAACTTTGTTCGTGAAGCATGAGTCCCCAACCCCAATCGGGGAAACTGGAAGTTTCGGATAACTAAAGTTTGGAAACCAAGTGGTGCTCTGTAATTTCAGATTTTCAAATCGGCTTTAAAAAATATAAAATATCACCAATTGTTTATTTGACGTTATTATGGTCTCAGAAAAGCATATGATCTTCAAATGTATCTCTGTAGTTTGGCTGTATAGTTTTCTGTAAAAAAAAAATTGTCAATATGGCATTTGAAATATGTGCCAAATTTAGACACAAAAATTTATAACTCCAAACGTTTGGGGGTTTATGAAAAATCCGTAAAACTACATTGTAGAACAGGCAGCTTTGCACACTACTGTAGAAACCCACTAATCCGGAATCCGCCAATCCGGAGAGCGCCTTAATCCGGCAAAAATGGTGGCTGGATAAAGTTATTTCCCTATCCGGCCAAAATGTCCATGGAAGCTGGACTAGCAGATATTTGGCTGGATCAGCGGCATAACACTCGTTGTACACCACCACGTAGTCGTGACAAAAAGTTGTGACAAAAGTCACGACTTTTGTTAGACCAAAGCTGGAATATGCAGCGGTTGTATGGTGACCACATCCTAAGAAGCACAACAACAAACTGGAAAAGGTGCAAAGACATGCCACTAAGTGGCTCCCAGAACTGAAGGACAAGAGCTTACGAGGTGAGGTTAGAGGCATTAAATATGCAAAAACTAGAAGATAGAAGAAAAAGAGGTGATATGATCACCACGTACAAAATAGTAACAGGAATCGATAAAACTGATAGGTAAGAATTCCTTAGACCAGGAACTTCAAGAACAAGAGGTCATAGATCTAAACCAACGAAACAAAGCTGCCGGAGAAATATAAGAAAATTCACTTTTGTAAACAAAAGTGGTAGACAGTTGGAATAAGTTAGGTGGAAAGGTGGTGGAGGCCAAAACCTCCAAAACCGTCAGTAATTTCAAAGCGTTATATGACAAAGAGTGCTGGGAAGACGGGACACCATGAGAGTAGCTCTCATCCTGTAACTACACTTAGGTAATTACCACCAGGAAGGGAGGGAGTCACCCTCACTGCTGCTCGCTTCCTCTGTCCTGCCCCAACCCGTTCTCGCAAATTTGTAAAGTCAATATTGACTTATTAAATAAGTGCATAGGTGACATACTAAACATAATAGATACCCTTAAAAAGCTTCATAGAAAACACCGACCTTACCTAACCTTGTTAGTATCTTAAGATAAGCATCTTATAGCTTCGTAATTACAATTGTTACTTAACCTATTATAGGTATAGGTTAAGTAATAATTGTAATTACGAAGCAATAAGATGCTTATCTTAAGATACTAACAAGGTTAGGTAAGGTCGGTGTTTTCTATGAAGCTTTTTAAGGGTATCTATTATGTTTAGTATATCACCTATGCACGTAGTTAATAAGTCAATATTGACTATACGAATCTGCGAGAACGGGTTGCAACCCCTGCCCACATTCACTGCCTCCCTCCCTCCCTTCCCAAGAGATCCTTCTGTAGGTGGCAGTAAATTGCCAGCCTGGAGAATTTCCATCTAATACAATAAAGCATTCTTGAAACAAGTATTTTTATAACTTTTTATTATCCTAATAATATTACTAAACAAAATCTGTAACCAAAAATATATATGATCATGTACACCCAGAATTTAAGATACAATTCTGGCTAGCAGGGTTGAGTGTGATATGGTTATCAGAGTGAGCCCATCCCTCCCCCATCAGCGACACACCTCCCTCACCCATCCCCCCCTACATCCCATACATTCTGCTCCACTGGTCACGTAGTTTAACTGTCCATAATTCATAAGTAAAAATGTATTTGTTTAATTACTATACAGGAAGCAATAAAACATGTTAATGATTATTAATGTATCATAATACGTACACTTAACATGGAAATCAACATATAATGACATAAAGCTAAGATATAAATTTTATTATGGGCAGGAGGCTTTGGTCGGTGGTTTGTCAGCGAATTAACATGCTGACTTCATAACACATCTCTCACTACCTCTTCTTAACGGGCTGGACTGGGCCGGGCCGGGTCTGACCTGACCTGACCTGACCTTACATGACTTGACTTCCTGCCCTGCCCTGCCCTGCCCTGCCCTTCCCTTCCCTTTTCTTTCCTTTCCTTCCCTTCCCTTCCCTTTCCTCCCCTTCCCTTCCCTTCCCTTCCCTTCCCTTCCTGCCTGCCTTTGGATAACTTAAGTTGGCAAACCAACTTAACACTTTCCCACTTGCGGCGTACTGAAAAAAAAACATCTTCCTTGTGCTTTCAGCGTTTCGAGCGCCTAAGCGGTAAGGCCAAAAAGTGTATACTCTTTTGATTGTCGTGACACTAATTGTAGGCGTACGTATTTAAATTTGGTATCACTGTGTTCGCAATAGAATTGTCTATAAGAACATACCTATAAAATGCCGCCAAAGCATAAGGCATATCAACACCAAATAAAAAAACTATTGAGATTACTAGCCGAGAGCGCCAAACAGCAACAAAATGTTTCCACTCTCTTCATGGTTGTGAAGCCCACAGTTGTGCTACAGCGTTAATTTTGGTATCACTGAAATCACAATAAAATTCTCTACACAGACATATGCATGTAAATATAGAATCAATGTTGCAGCCCACCCAAAACAGTGTGGGAAGTGGCCGAAGTGTTACCCGCGGCAGCATATCGGCGAAACCTGCATTGAAAAGTGTATATTCAATTCACTGTCCTGACATTATTTTTCGATGTACGTATTTCATTTTTGTACCAATGTGTTCGCAATAGAATGTTCTAGAAAAACATAAGTATAAAAGGTCACACAAGGATGCGTTCGACAGGCAACATATATAAAAACTAAGTCGATTATACTCGTCGCGTCAATAATACAATTGTTTTACCTCGATGAATCACTGCCACGCCGTTCTCATAAATAAGCTGTTCGGCTATTAGAGAAAACGTAAATTTCATGGCAAACATTTGTAAACTATCCCCAAGTAGATCAGATAATAATTGGATTTTATACAAATATTTTTTCTTTTGATGCTGGTGGGCTGCATGCAAGTGGAACCAAGAGAAAAATAGTTGTCAACCCCAATAGGCACCAAAGCCCGAAAGTGTTAAGTGATCATTTTTGGAAATGGTCACTTTTCGACTCCCTCAGTGTAAGGTAAAAAAGTATGTTAATCCAGAAAACGTGCTAATCCAGCTGAGGGTCCTTCCCATATAGTCCAGATTAGCGGGTTTGTAAGTATCCACTTGATTTAACGGCCTATATGGGGCTGTACCCTGGTCGTTATTTCCGGAGCTCTGGTATTTCCGAAGTGTCGGTAATTTTTCAAGCAACGTTCAGGTAAGATATATTTTATACAGACAGCCACTGGGTCCACCACTCTAGTGCCTTCTACTCTGTGATGTCACAGATTCACGGCACATTGTTTTGATTTGTCATGAGGCTGGAGTATTCATTCCGTGACTTTGTTGGACGTGTCGGCACAATCAAGGAACATCCGTGCACCATGTCGGCTCGAAATGCACTCGTTGTGTCAGTGATAGCCGACTGGTGGGTGGATGGGCAGGCAGGCAGGGATGGAGAGGCTGAAATGTAGGCAGGCAGGCAGGGAGAGGCTGGGAGGTAGTCAGGGAGGGAGGGAGGCTGGGAGGTAGGCAGGGAGGGAGGCAGGCAGGCAGGCAGAGGCTGAGTGGTTAGCAGGGAGGGAGGGAGGCAGGCAGAGGCTGGTTGGTAGGCATGGAGGGAGGGAGGCAGGCAGAGGCTGAGTAGTTAGCAGGGAGGGAGGGAGGCAGGCAGAGGCTGGGTGGTAGGCAGGGAGGGAGGGAGGGAGGGAGGCAGGCAGGCAGAGGCTGAGTGGTTAGCAGGGAGGGAGGGAGGCAGGCAGAGGCTGGGTGGTAGGTAGGAAGGGAGTGGATGGAGATGGATGGTAGGATGGAGATGGATGGATTGATGGATGGATGGATGGATTGATGGATGGATGGATGGATTGATGGAGGGAGGGAGAGGGATGGCGCTATGGTGTATGGGAAGTTTGGGGGGGAGTGGGGTGTCGTTGGTGGGGGAAGGGACCAGCTCGCAACCAGATGTTTAGATGGAAGGAAGGAGGGAGGGACGAAAGGAGGGAGGAAGTGATGGAGGGGAGGGAAGGAGGGAGGGAAGGAGGGAGGGATGGGGGGAGGAGGGGAGGGATGGAGGGAAGGAGGGAGGGAGCTGGGATGGAAAGAGGGATGGAAGGATGGAGGGAGGGAGGAAGAGATGGAGGGAGGGAGGAAGAGATGGAGGAAGGGAGTGAAGGAGGGAGGAAGGGATGGAGGGAGGAAGGGATGGAGGAGGTGATGGAGGAAAGGAGGGAGGGAGGGAGGGAGGGATGGAGGAAGGGAAGGAAGGATGAAGGGAGTGATGGAGGGAAGAAGAGAGGGAGGGAGGGAAGAAGAGAGGGAGGGAGGGATGGAGCAATGGATGTTGAGGTGAAGCAGAGACAGCGTGTATGGGAAGTATTGGGGGGGGGGTGTCGGTGGTGGGGAAGGGAAGAGATAAGCCTAACACTTGACCCAGTTAACCAAATGTTTGGATGGAAGGAAGGAATGAGGGAGGGAGGGAGGAAGGAAGGGAAGGAAGGAGGAAGGGATGGAGGGAGGAAGGGATGGAGGGAAGGAGGGATGGAGGGGAGGGAGAGATGGAGGTAAGGAGGGAGGGAGCTGGGAAGGAGGGATGGATGGAAGGAAGGAGGGAGAGATGGAAGGAAGGAGGGAGAGATGGAAGGAAGGAGGGAGGGAGAGAAGGAAGGAGGGAGAGATGGAAGGAAGGAGGGAGAGATGGAAGGAAGGAGGGAGAGATGGAAGGAAGGAGGGAGGGAGAGAAGGAAGGAGGGAGAGATGGAAGGAAGGAGGGAGAGATGGAAGGAAGGAGGGAGAGATGGAAGGAAGGAGGGAGGGAGAGAAGGAAGGAGGGAGAGATGGAAGGAAGGAGGGAGAGATGGAAGGAAGGAGGGAGAGATGGAAGGAAGGAGGGAGGGAGAGAAGGAAGGCGGGATGGAAGGAAGGAAGGAGGGAGGGAGAGAAGGAAGGAGGGATGGAAGGAAGGATGGAAGGAAGGAAGGAAGGAAGGAAGGAAGGAAGGAAGGAAGGAAGGAAGGAAGGAAGGAAGGAAGGAAGGAAGGAAGGAAGGAAGGAAGGAAGGACGGAAGGAAGGAAGGAAGGACGGAAGGAAGGAAGGAAGGAAGGAAGGAAGGAAGGAAGGAAGGAGGGATGGATGGATGAATGGATGAATGGATGAATGGATGGATGGAGGAAAGGAGGCATGGAGGGATGGAGGGGAGGGAGAGATGGAGGGAGGGAGAGAAGGAGGGAGGAAGGGATGGAGAGAGGGAAGGAGGAAGGGATGGAGAGAGGGAAGGAGGAAGGGATGGAGAGAGGGAAGGAGGAAGGGATGGAGAAAGGGAAGGAGGGAGGGAGGAAGGGAAGGAAGGACAAAGGGATGGAGGGGAGGGATGGTTGGGTGGAAGAAGGGAGCTGGTAAGGAGGGATGGAGGGAGGGAGGAAGGGAAGGAAGGACAAAGGGATGGAGGGGAGGGATGGTTGGATGGAAGAAGGGAGCTGGGAAGGAGGGATGGAGGGAGGGAGGGAGGGATGGTTGGATGGAGGGAGGGAGCTGGGAAGGAGGGAGGGATGGTTGGATGGAGGGGGGGAGGAAAGAGAGGGAGGGAGGGATGGAGCAATGGATGATGAGGTGAAGCAGAGAGAGAGCGAGTGTATGGGAAGTATGGGGGGGGGGGGGCGGGGGAGGGGTGTGTGTGTGTCAGTGGTGGGGAAGGGAAGAGATAAGCCTAATGCTTGACCCAGTTAACCAGATGTTTTTATTTAATTCTGGATGTACATCATATATATTTTTGCTTGCAGATTTTGTTTTTTAGGATAATAAAAAGTTATAAAATACTTTTCATGAATGTTTTATTAGATGGATATTCTCCAGGTTGTCTCTGGCTGGCTGGCAGTCTACTGAGCCATTTCCCAGAAGGGTCTTGGGGGGGGGGGCGAGGCAGAAAGTGAGGGTGTGGGGGTAGAGGTTCAGTGAGGGTGAGGGAGGGGATGAAAGGGGTAGGCGGCCTGCTTGCCATGTGAGGACCCTCTGATACAAAGACAAACCCAATACCGACCGCCAGACCGTTATATGAGGCTCTAAATACCAGTCTCCCAAACCGGTCATTATTACCGGCAGATCGGTATAAAAGAGGCCGTTAAATTAAGTGGATACTGTATATGTGAAAATGATGAGAATCTATCAGAAACTAGAGTTTTGAAGCTGACTTGAAGTTGAAATTCAAGTTTAACCCTTTAACTGCGCCGCCTCTAAATATGACACCCCCCCCCCCAGTGCGCAGGAAATAAATTAACTTGAAAAAATTCTTTTTTTTTTTTTTTTAAAGTGTCAAAAAAAACCTTCCCTCAGTATAGGTATGTCAAAAAAAGTCAAACTTGTACGTACTTTGGCTGCTATGGGGTCCGTAAGTTGGAGCGTGACAGTCATCATTCCCCGTTCGCCCGTGACGTATGCTCCCGGGGCCAGTAGGGCGCCCGGGATGGGGCGCACGAGTTGCCGCGAATATATTTTTGTTCATTTTTTGCGCACAGTTCCAAATACATTTTATTTGTTTTTACGTGCTAATCCTATGTATAATGAACACCTACACTATATTATGGCAGTAAAACATCCGTACTGTCCGAGGACACTGTGTTACGTGCATAACACTTGTGTACCCATATGTTTCACATATTTACCATGTATCATGCTAATTTATGTATATATACAATCTATTTACAGACTATACACTGTCACACACAATATACATTCACCATCAACATATTCAGAACACCGCAAGTGTGAGCTGTCACACCCAGCCAGCCCTCCCTCACTCCTCCAACATTGTATTCACCAACATTGCTCCTCCCATCATACAGTTATTCACCCCAATGTTTCATGTTCATTTATGTATATTTACAACATATGTACACACTATATACATTCACCATCAACACATTCAGAACACCGCGAGTGTGAGCAGCCACACCCAGCCAACCCTCCCTCACTCCTCCAACATTGTATTCACCAACATTGCTCCTTCAAATCATAGTTATTCACACCAATGCTTCATGTTCATTTATGTATATTTACAACATATGTGCACACTATACACTGTCACACACTATATACATTCACCATCAACACACTCAGAACACCGCGAGTGTGAGCAGCCACACCCAGCCAATCTCCCTCACTCTAACATTTTACTTGCCAACATTGCTCCTCCCACCATACTGTTATTGTTTTTATTACACTATTTACACATGTTATATATACCTACCTACATGTTTTATTTACCAGGACTATGCAAGTAAGCCGGTATTGTGTCCAAACGGTACAGTGGCCACCATACACTGCATGAGATATCACACAGCAGACGACGCTATGATGACAACGTCACCTCCCTCACCAAAATAGCTCCTCTCAACATACTCCTGGTGCTGTTATTACACTATACACACACACTGTATATACCCATGTACATGTGTGTTTCCCATAGCGAACCACGAAGCTAGTATAGTGAGCAAAACAAGAGTGGCTGCCACACAGTGAGGCTTCTTCAATTCTCTCCCTTCCTCCCTCCCTCACCAAAATTCCTCCCACAATACTACACACAACGCTAATTATAACCACAATCCTGGTCACTAATTCCTGTAAATTAATAATTGACCACAAGTTTATTTTAAAAAGGAACCTAAAAAGTCGTTTGAAGATCCCTAGATGAACAAAATAATGCTGTGGTGCTGTGGCTAGTGCTGTGAACATCGTGAACAGCATTGAATCACTGATATTTGAACATTGTGCCCAGTCATCATCACACTCAGGCTCTTCTATAATACTATCATAGCTAAATAAAACAGATTATATATATATATTTTGACAATATTAGGCGATGCTGTGGTCACACGCTGAACAGCAGTGCTGTTCGCTCATGCTGCGAGCGCCAGCCTTGGTTGCTCACTCACTACTGAGGCTCTGGCACCCGACAATGTGGACCATGATTTTTATTAAAGATGGCGTCTGTTTACAAGAACCCTGAGGAAGCTGATGTGAACCCCATGTAGCCGCGGGAGTTTTGAATGGAACGTGAAAAATAAAAACATCCGGAGGTGCGTTGCGCACCCGAAGCCTGGGCCTGCAGATGCGTTGCACAGCTAAAGGGTTAAGAGATAACTGAAGTTAACAACAATGAATATGGTAGTTCTAATTTATTAATTTACTTGTATATTTTAATAAACATTGCATGACATTTGTACTCTAATATGTGAAAGTTGCAGGTCAATTTGTGTTGAAGAAGTCGAGAAAAAATACCCCCCCCAAAAAAAAAATACAGAGGAACCTCGGGTGACGATTGGCTCCATCTACGAGTATTTCAAGTAACGAGCGAGCCACTCGCAAAAAAAAATGTCTCCTGGTTGATACCTGGTTGATGGGGTTCTGGGAGTTCTTCTACTCCCCAAGCCCGGCCTGAGGCCAAGCTTGACTTGTGAGAGTTTGGTCCACTAGGCTGTTGCTTGGAGCGGCCCGCAGGCCCACATACCCACCACAGCCCGGTTGGTCCGACACTCCTTGGAGGAATAAATCTAGTTTTCTCTTGAAGATGTCCACGGTTGTTCCGGCAATATTTCTTATGCTTGCTGGGAGGACGTTGAACAACCGCGGACCTCTGATATTTATACAGTGTTCTCTGATTGTGCCTATGGCACCTCTGCTCTTCACTGATTCTATTCTGCATTTTCTTCCATATCGTTCACTCCAGTACGTTGTTATTTTACTGTGTAGATTTGGTACTTGGCCCTCCAGTATCTTCCAGGTGTATATTATTTGATATCTCTCTCGTCTTCTTTCTAGTGAGTACATTTGGAGGGCTTTGAGACGATCCCAATAATTTAGGTGCTTTATTGCGTCTATGCGTGCCGTATATGTTCTCTGTATTCCCTCTATTTCAGCAATCTCTCCTGCTCTGAAGGGGGAAGTGAGTACTGAGCAGTACTCAAGACGGGACAACACAAGTGACTTGAAGAGTACAGTGGTACCTCGGAATGCGATTGTCCCTGTATGCGAGGTTTTCGGAAGGCAAGCAGTATTTACTCCAAAAATTTGTCTCGGAAGGCGATGGTTACTTCGGGACGCGAGTTTGTTGATACGCGTACAGGCCGACCTAGCGCGTGGTGGTTCGGCGATCGTCGCCCCTCTGCCCCGCCGCCCCTCAGTTTACCATTGTCTCGCGCTCAGTGACTACCCCCACATCAATTCTTCTCGCGGATTTACAGTGTTTTGTTGGATTTTTGGTGATTTGTCTATACAATTTGTTACTATATATCTCACCATGAGTCCCAAGAAAGCCAGTGGTAAGGATAAAGGCCAGAAAGCTCATGTGAGGATGACAATAGAGGAGAAACAAGAGATCATTCGGAAGCATGAGAACGGTACACGTGTTGTTGAACTTTGTAGGCAGTACAACAAAGCCACATCAACAATATGCACTATACTTAAGAAGAAAAATAAGATTATGAGTGCTAATGTGGCAAAAGGAGTAAGAACATTAACAGCACAAAGACCACAAATACTTGAAGAAGTGGAAAAGTTGTTATTAATTTGGATACACGACAAGGAGTTGAGGGGTGATAGTGTTTCGGAGGCCATTATTTGTGAGAAAGCCAGGGTGTTGCACGAAGACCTTCTAAAGAAGACCCCTGCAACAAGTGATGCAGATAAGAAAGAGTTTAAGGCAAGCAGGGGCTGGTTTGAAAAATTTAGAAAGAGAAGTGGTATCCATAGTGTTACAAGGCATGGGGAGGCAGCCAGCTCAGACAAACCAGCCGCTGGACGATTTATTGACGAATTTAAAGAGTTTGCACAGGCTGAGGGATACCTACCGCAACAAGTGTTTAATTGTGACGAAACAGGACTGTTTTGGAAAAGAATGCCTAAGAGGACATACATTACCAAGGAGGAAAAATCCTTGCCTGGACACAAGCCTATGAAAGATAGGTTTACGCTTGTGCTGTGTTCAAATGCGAGAGGCGATTTGAAAATTAAACCCTTGCTAGTGTATCATTCTGAAAATCCAAGGGTTTTCAAACAGTATAATGTGCAGAAAACCTGTTTGTGTGTGATGTGGAAGTCTAATAAAAAAGCATGGGTCACTAGGCTTATTTTTTCGGAGTGGGTGAATGAAGTGCTGTGCCCTGCCATAGAAAAATATCTGCAGGAGAAACAATTGCCACTCAAAGCCGTGCTTTTCCTTGACAATGCTCCTGCTCATCCTCCAGGCTTGGAAGATGAATTGATGCCTCAATACAATAAATTCCTCAGTTTAATTCCTTCCTCCTAACACCACTCCTCTAATTCAGCCTATGGACCAGAAAATCATAGCGAATTTTAAGAAACTGTATGAAAGGGCACTTTTCCGGAAATGTTTTGAAGTGACTGAAGCAACAAACCTCACCCTCAAAGAATTCTGGAGAGAGCATTTTAACATTTGTAGTGCTTTAAAACTCGTTGACAAAGCCTGGCAAGAAGTGACTTAAAGAACCCTGATCTCTGGCTGGAGAAAATTGTGGCCTGAAGGTGTGAGAGAACTAGACTTTGAGGGGTTTGAGCCTATAAATGATGCGCCTGTTGTTGAGGAAATTGTTAGTCTAGGCCAGCAAATGGGCTTGGAATTGGATGGTGATGATGTGGAGGAGTTGGTGGAAGAACACAATGAAGAACTGACCACCGAAGAACTCCTAGCCCTTCAACAGGAACAGCAAGCCAACACAGCAGCGAATGATTCTGCAGTGGAGGAGGAGGTGGCAGCAGCACCAACAGCACCAGCGAATGTCCCTTCTGCAGTAATTAAGAAGGTGTGTCAGATGTGGGAAGAGATTCAAACAACTATTGAACAGACTCACCCAGAGAAAGCTGTAGTAGGCCGTTGTCTTAATCTTTTCAATGACAATGTGATGCCTTACTACAGAGAGAGCTTGCGAAGAAGGGAAAAGCAAGCTTCCATGGACAGATTTGTGGTGAGGAAATCGAGCAGTGAGCCTCAACCAGGACCTAGTGGCACTCAGGTTAAACGTCCCAGGGAGAGCACACCAGAAAGGTCCTCACTGCCTGATGTGATTATGGAAGGGGACTCCCCTTCCAAACAGTAACTCCTCTCCTCCTCCCCCCTCCTCACCATCTTCCATACGCCTACAGCACTCGACAGCAAGGTAAGTAATAACTGGAACATAGTTTTGTAGGTTTATTTAGATGAATTAGGTAAATTAGGTATAAAAATTTAGTTTGATGTGGGGTTTTTGGGGTAGTCAGGAACGGATTAATTCATTTCCCTTTATTTCTTATGGGGAAATTAACTTCGGAATGCGAGTTTTCGGAAGGCGAGGCGTCTCCAGGAACGGATTAAACTCGCATTCTGAGGTATGCCTGTACAACCATTGTGATGGGATCCTTGGATTTGAAAGTTCTCGTAATCCATCCTATCATTTTTCTGGCTGTTGCAATATTTGCTTGGTTATGCGCCTTAAACGTTAGGTCGTCAGACATTATTATTCCCAAATCCTTTATATGCTGTTTTCCTACTAGGGGTACATTTGATTGTGTTTTGTACTCTTGTATTATGTTTAAGGTCCTCATTTTTACCGTACCTGAGTACCTGGAATTTATCACTGTTAAACATCATGTTATTTTCTGATGCCCAGTCGAAAACTTTATTAATATCAGCTTGAAGTTTTTCAATGTCTTCAGCCGAGGTAATTTTCATACTGATTTTTGTGTCACCTGCAAAGGATGATACGAAGCTGTGACTTGTATTTTTGTCTATATCTGATATGAGAATAAGGAAAAGCAGCGGTGCAAGGACTGTACCCCTGAGGTACAGCGCTTTTAACTGCACTTGGACTAGATTTTATATGGTTGACCATTACTCGCTGAGTCCTGTTTGACAGAAAACTGAGTATCCAGCGTCCTACTTTACCGGTTATTCCCATTGACTTCATTTTGTGTGCTATCACGCCATGGTCACATTTATCAAAAGCCTTTGCGAAGTCTGTGTATATCACATCAGCATTCTGTTTTTCTTCTAATGCCTCAGTGACTTTGTCGTAGTGCTCAAGTAGCTGTGAGAGCACAATCTTCCCGCTCGAAATCCATGTTGGCCTGGGTTGTGAAGGTCATTGGTCTCCATGAAATTGGAGACCTGACTCCTAATCACTCTCTCAAATACTTTTATGATGTGCGATGTTAGTGCAACTGGTCTATAATTCTTTGTCAATGCTTTGCTCCCTCTCTTGTGTAGAGGGGCTATGTCTGCTACTTTAAGTGCATCTGGTATCTCCCCCGTGTCCAAGCTCTTCCTCCACACTATACTGAGTGCCTGTGCTACCGGCACTTTGCATTTCTTTATAAATATTGAATTCCACGAGTCTGGACCTGGGGCTGAGTGCATGGGCATGTTTTCAATTTCTCTTTCAAAATTTAGTGCGCTCGTGTTGATATCAGTTATATTTACAGGGGTTTGAATATCCCGCATAAAGAAATTGTCTGGATCTTCCACTTTCATGTTGTTTATTGGAGTGCTAAACATGTCCTCATACTGCTCGATTGACGAGCTTCCGCTCGGTCTATGAGAAAAACCATGTAATTACCTAAGTGTAGTTACAGGATGAGAGCTACGCTCGTGGTGTCCCGTCTTCCCAGCACTCTTTGTCATATAACGCTTTGAAACTACTGACGGTCTTGGCCTCCACCACCTTCTCCCCTAACTTGTTCCAACCGTCTACCACTCTGTTTGCGAAAGTGAATTTTCTTATATTTCTTCGGCATCTGTGTTTAGCTAGTTTATATCTATGACCTCTTGTTCTTAACGTTCCAGGTCTCAAGAAATCTTCCCTATCGATTTTATCAATTCCTGTTACTATTTTGTATGTAATGATCATATCACCTCTTTTTCTTCTGTCTTCTAGTTTTGGCATATTTAATGCCCCTAACCTCTCCTCGTAGCTCTTGCCCTTCAGTTCTGGGAGCCACTTAGTAGCATGTCTTTTTCCAGTTTGTTGATGTGCTTCTTAAGATATGGGCAACACACAACAGCTGCATATTCTAGCTTTGGCCTAACAAAAGTCGTGAACAATTTCTTTAGTATATCGCCATCCATGTATTTAAAAGCAATTCTGAAGTTAGAAAGCGTGGCATAGGCTCCTCACACAATATTCTTTATGTGGTCCTCAGGTGATAGTTTTCTATCTAGAACCACCCCTAGATCTCTTTCTTTATCAGAATTCTTTAAAGATTTCTCACATAATATATAGGTTGTGTGGGGTCTATGTTCTCCTATTCCACATTCCATAACATGGCATTTATTAACATTAAATTCCATTTGCCAAGTGGCACTCCATGTACTTATTTTGTCCAGGTCTTCTTGAAGGGCATGGCAATCATTTAAGTTTCTTATCCTTCCTATTATCTTAGCATCATCAGCAAACATGTTCATATAATTCTGTATACCAACTGGTAGATCATTTATGTAGACAATAAACATCACTGGTGCAAGAACTGAACCCTGTGGTACTCCACTTGTGACATTTCTCCAATCCAATACATTGCCTCTGATCACAGCCCTCGTTTTTCTATCAGTCAGAAAATTTTTCATCCATGTTAGAAGCGTACCTGTCACTCCTCCAATATTTTCCAGTTTCCAGAACAACCTCTTATGTGGAACTCTGTCGAAAGCCTTTTTTAGGTCCAGATAGATGCAGTCAACCCAACCATCTCTTTCCTGTAATATCTCTGTTGCTCGATCATAGAAACTGAGTAAATTCGATACACAGGATCTTCCAGATCGAAAACCATACTGTCTGTCTGATATTATATCATTTCTCTCCAGGGGTTCTACCCATTTAGTTTTAATTATTTTTTCCATAAAAATGTGGTGCTTCCTAGCGTTCTCGCTGGTTCTCGCAAATTCTCGGACGCCTCCGACGACAGTGTTGTTGTTTTATCGCACAGGATAAGCATCCCTCTGCTTTATTTGTCCTTTTCTTTGGTTGTTTTGTGATTTTGTGACTACAATTTGTAATCCATGATGTCACCAAAGAAGCTGCTTGCTAAAGATAGAGTTGTCAAGGGGAAGAAAGACACAATTACTTTAGATTTGAAGAAGGAAATCATAGCAAAGCATGAGCGTGGTGTCCGTGTGAATGATCTCACCAGGGAGTATTGCAGGTCCTCTTCAACAATCTGCACCATCTTGAAGAGGAAGGAAGAATTTAAGAAGCTTGATATGGCTAAAGGAGTTACCAATGTTACCAAGCACCATACAAAAATTCTAGATGTTGAAAAGCTGCTGTTGGTCTGGATGAATAAAAGGCAATTACTGTACATGGTGATAGTGTCTCTGAAGCTATTGTTTGTGCTAATCAAAGGTGCTGTATGTGGACCTTATCAAGAAGACACCAGGTGCGTCGTCTGAACATAAGATATTTAAGGCAAGCCGGGGATGGTTTGAGAAATTTTGGAAGAGAAGCGAGATACACAATGTTGTGCGACATGGGGAGGCTGCCAGCTCTGATAAAGCTGCTGCTGAGAAATGTGTGCCATAGTTCCAGGAATTCGTTGCTAGAGAGGAGTTCTTGCCCCAACAAGCTTTTAATTGTAACGAGACTGGCCTGTTTTGGAAGAGAATGACAAAGAGGATCTACATCACGCAAGAGGAAAAATCTTTGCCTGGCCACAAGTCAATGAAGGATCAGCTTACCCTCGTGCTCTGATCCAATAAAAGTGCCGATTCAAGTTCAAGTTGCTGCTCGTCTACCATTCAGAAAATCGTTAGTGTTCAAGGCGTGTAAGGTGAACAAGACGCAACTGAAGGTGATGTGGAGGTCCACTAAGAAATCCTGGGTCACGCGGATATTGCTTGTGCTCGATAATGTTCCTGCACATCTTCCACAGATGTGCAGGAGCATTATCGTGCAGATGTGCAGATGATTTGTTTCCAGAATATCAGTTCACCACCAAGTTTCTTCCTCCCAACACCACTCCACTCCTCCAACCCATGGACCAGAAAGTCATTGCCAACTTTAAGACACTCTACATGAAGGCCTTGTTGGAGAGGTGTATTGATGTGATAGAGACTAATGAGCTGACCCTCAAAGAATTCTGGAAGGAACACTTCAATATCCTGGGTGTCTTATGTTTGATCGATAACCCAGGAGTGGCACAGAGGACCCTAAACTCTGCATGGCAAAACCTGTGATCTGAGGGTGTCCCTGAGCGAGACTTCGAAGGTTTCGGTCCTGCACCTGTGGACGACCCGGACGTGCATCCAGTAGATGATATTGTTGCTTTGGGGCAAACTTTGGGTCTGGAGTTGGATGCTGCTCATGTGCAGGAGCACAGTGATGAACTGACCTGGAACTTCAGAAGGAGCTGAATAAAGAGGAGGTACAAGAGCTCTCATAAGGAATGAGGTGGTAAGGGAGGATGCCGCCTCTTCCAGTGAAATTTTAGGGACTTCCTAAAACAAAAGCAATTGTCAATAAATACGTTCTTTAGAAAGGTAAAGAAAAGACGAGCAAGTGATAGTGAACCACAACCCAGTTCCAGTGGAGCGAAATTCCCAAAAAGAGAGCCCGCCTGACTCAAGAGATGGATTCGCCTTCCACACCGTAACCCCTCTCCTCCTCCCCATCATCTCCCTCAAGCCAGCAATGAGTCTTCATAAGGTACAATTGAAAACAATTGAAAACGTACAATTGTTTTGTACAACAGTACAATTGAAAAAGGTAAAAAAAAAAATTATCATAATTACATGTACAGTGTTATACAGTAATTATATTTTAAAACTTTATATTGATGTTTTTTGGGATAAAACAGATTAATTTTTTTTTACATTACGCATATTTTAAACTGGGTAATT
Source organism: Procambarus clarkii (assembly GCF_040958095.1). NCBI lineage: Eukaryota > Metazoa > Arthropoda > Malacostraca > Decapoda > Cambaridae > Procambarus > Procambarus clarkii. The sequence continues at coordinate 38,529,927 of NC_091157.1, forward strand.
CGTTTCACAAGACAAGTGTTTCACATGACGAGCTCGGTGCCGGAACAGATTAAATTTGTTAAACGATGCACCACTATATAATTATAATTATAATGGGTTAGGGGATATATATGTATACTTTACAGAAGTGATAAAGTTCTAATCTAGTCTCCATTCAGCAAAGCAACCTAATGAGACAAAGAAAATATTGTAGAGTTTGAAATCTGTGAAAAAATAGAGCAAAAAGAATCCAAAGTCCCAAGTTCTACCACCTTTGGCTGATTTACTTGTCGACTTATTTCATTCCACCTTCACATACTTAGTGACTGGTATGCATTCTCCAAGATGTAGAAGCCACAACAAAATCAAATAAGAAACAAAGGAGAAAAGAAAAAAATTGGAGGACATTCAAAATATTGGCATTGGACATTGTATTTATAAGATACAATAAAATACATCAATATAACATACTAACTCATTATTATTTGTGTGAGATTTTGATTTTGGTGCTTTGGCGTCACTAGCAGCTTATTTTCGTCTAATTTCGTCATGAAATGATACTTTTTCAGAGTAAAAATATGTTTTTAATATGTTCTAAATTCAGCACCAACATTATAATGAATAAATAGGTCATATTTATTCATTACTAACATAATTTTAGGAAGCTTTGGGTAGCTTGTTTGGCAACTTTGAGTAGCTTTTAGTAGCTTTGGGTAATTAGTGGGACCCTCTGTTGACTATCCTGTGGTCTCATACCTGTGTGGTGGTGTGTACCTGTTGACTAGCCTGTGGTCTCGTACCAGTGATGGTGTGCACCTGTTGACTAGCCTGTGGTCTCGTACCAGTGATGGTGTGTACCTGTTAACTAGCCTGTGGTCTCGAACCTGGGTGCTGGTGTATACCTGTTGACTAGCCTGTGGTCTCGAACCTGGGTACTGGTGTATACCTGTTGACTAGCCTGTGGTCTCGAACCTGGGTGCTGGTGTATACCTGTTGACTAGCCTGTGGTCTCGAACCTGGGTGCTGGTGTATACCTGTTGACTAGCCTGTGGTCTCGAACCTGGGTGCTGGTGTGTACCTGTTGACTAGCCTGTGGTCTCATACCAGTGATGGTGTGCACCTGTTGACTAGCTTGTGGTCTTGTACCAGTAATGGTGTATACCTGTTGACTAGCCTGTACTCACCTATTTGTGCTTGCAGGGGTTGAGCTCTGGCTCTTTGGTCCTGCCTCTCAACTGTCAATCAACTGGTGTACAGGTTCCTGAGTCTACTGGGCTCTATCATATCTACACTTGAAATTGTGTCATTATGGAGTCTGCCTCCACCACTTCACTTCCTAATGTATTCCATTTGTCAACCACTCTGACACTAAAAAAAAAAATTCTAATCTCTGTGGCTCATCTGGGCACTCGGTTTCCACCTGTGTCCCCTAGTATGTGTGCCCCTTGTGTAAAATAGCCTGTCTTTATCTACCCTATCAATTCCTTTGAGAATCTTGTATGTGGTGATCATGTCCCCCCTAACTCTTCTGTCTTCCAGCGGCGTGAGGTTTAATTCCCGAAGTCTCTCCTCGTAGCTCATACCTCTCAGCTCGTGTACTATTCTGGTTGTAACACTCATGATTCCCCCCCCCCCCCTCCTAGAGCTTACAACCTGGGAACCCTTCTCCAAGAGGTCAGCCCAGATGACCTCTAGATCATCTTGCAAATTTAACTAAAAATTCCTGGGCTAGTCTTAGCCAGCTAGTTTCAAGTAGGTGATATTTCTTGGTCATCTTGTCAAACATTGTAATGGAATTAGGCCTCCCAGATCCTTATGTGTAAACACCCTGGTTGATACCTGGTTGATGGGGTTCTTGGAGTTCTTCTACTCCCCAAGCCCGGCCCGAGGCCAGGCTTGACTTGTGAGAGTTTGGTCCATTAGTCTGTTGCTTGGAGCGACCCGCAGGCCCACATACCCACCACAGCCCGGTTGGTCCGGCACTCCTTGGAGGAATAAATCTAGTTTCCTCTTGAAAATGTCCACGGTTGTTCCGGCAATATTTCTTATGCTTGCTGGGAGGGTGTTGAACAACCGTGGACCTCTGATGTTCATACAGTGTTCTCTGATTGTGCTTATGGCACCCCTGCTCTTCACTGGTTCTATTCTGCATTTTCTTACATATCGTTCACTCCAGTACGTTGTTATTTTACTGTATAGATTTGGTACTTGGCCCTCCAGTATCTTCCAGGTGCATATTATTTGATATCTCTCTCGTCTTCTTTCTAGTGAGTACATTTGGAGGGCTTTGAGACGATCCCAATAATTTAGGTGCTTTATCGTGTCAATGCGTGCCGTATATGTTCTCTGTATTCCCTCTATTTCAGCAATCTCTCCTGCTCTGAAGGGGAAAGTGAGTACTGAGCAGTACTCAAGACGGGGACAACACAAGTGACTTGAAGAGTACAACCATTGTGATGGGATCCCTGGATTTGAAAGTTCTCGTAATCCATCCTATCATTTTTCTGGCTATCGCAATATTTGCTTGGTTATGCTCCCTAAACATTAGGTCGTCAGACATTATTATTCCCAAATCCTTTACATGCTGTTTTCCTACTATGGGTACATTTGATTGTGTTTTATACCCTGTATTATGTTTAACCCTTAAAGTGCGCATCACGTCATATGACATGTTGGACGTTGTTCCAGTCAACTGCGCATCACGTCATATGACGTGTTGGAGTACTACGCAAGATTTAAATGGCCTGCGGATACACGGGGTTCACCACACCTTCATCAGGGCTCTTGTAAACAGATGCCATTTAAAAAAAAAATCGTGGGCCAAATTCCCGGGTGTTATTGGCCTCAGTATTGAGTGAGCAACCAAGCCTGACGCACGCAGCATGAGCTAACAGCACTGCTGTTCAGCTTGTGACCACATTTCCTAAAAATGCAAAAATATACTTGTTCATGCTATTATGTAACGATGATATTATTACAGAAGACCCCTGACTATGATAAAACTGACCAGGGTTCTGATAATAGCAGGATTGTGGTGATATTTAGCGCTGTGCGCCATGGAGGGAGGAGTAATGCTGTGGGAGGGAGGGTGGTGGCAATGTCTTCTGATTGTGTGTGGCCACCTTTTATTGACTGCATTCACCTTACCAGCTTAGTGGTTCGCTATGGTGAACACAAATGTAGATACTTATATATAACGTGTGTATAGAGGGTATAAACAGCAAAAGAAGGTTGGGAGCCGCCATTTTGGTGAGGACGGTGGCATCGTCTGCACGACGCCACCGTGCAGAAGACGGTGTTGTTTACGATGGTCTTTGGGCACCATACCAGTTTATTTGTACAAGTATGATGAATAAAACAGGTAGATATTTATATATAATGTGTGTATCTAGCGTAATAACACCACACAGTATTGTTGGAGGAGAAATATTAGTGCGTCTGGCCTTGAGGGCGGCAGCCATCAGCTGACTGTGTGAGGTCCTACGTCTTTGTGCCTTTACTCACCATACAAGCTTAGATGTACAGTTATGGTGAACAAAACATGTAGATACTTATATATAACGTCTGTATATAGTGAATTATAGCAAAAACAGTATTGTGGGAGGAGAATGTGGGTGAGTCAGATGACTTGAGGGAGGGCGGGAGTGGCTGGCTGGTACACGGCGGTCACTCCTCGTTACTTTTTGACTCATAATAGCTACTTAGTGGTTCGTTATAGTGAACAAAATATGCAGATACTTATATATAACCTGTGCTTATAGTGTAATAACCGACAAAGTATTTGTTCACTGATTGATGAACATAATTGAATCAACAATATGCACACCATATTTTTGAGTACAGCAATGATTCACTCATTTTATTATATAAATATATCAAACTACACACTATTGAATAATATTACAGCAAAAAAACTATGAAAAATCAATTAGAGACATTGAAATAATTAGGTAATTATCTCTTTGTGGCAACTCCGGCCTGACAGCTGGCAAGTGCCTATTTTTTGCCAGACTTCCCCGCCCTATAGCGGGCAATATATGCCACTTACGATTTTTTATTATTTTTCCCGTGATCAGTGAACACAAATTAACAGGTTAGGAAGAAAAAAAATATATTTTTTTTTTTCAAAATTACATGCGCCTGTGGGGAAGAAAGGATATTATACCCCTAGCATGTTAAAGGTTAAGGTCCTCATTTTTACCGTACCTGAGTACCTGGAATTTATCACTGTTAAACATCATGTTATTTTCTGATGCCCAGTCAAAAACTTTATTAATATCAGCTTGAAGTTTTTCAATGTCTTCAGCTGAGATAATTTTTATACTGATTTTTGTGTCATTTGTAAAGGATGATACGAAGCTGTGACTTGTTCTCATATCAGATATAGACAAAAATACAAGGAAAAGCAGCGGCTCAAGGACTGTACCCTGAGGTACAGAGCTTTTAACTGCACTTGGACTAGATTTTATTTGGTTGACCGTTACTCGCTGAGTCCTGTTTGACAGAAAACTGAGTATCCAGCATCCTACTTTACCGGTTATTCCCATTGACTTCATTTTGTGTACTATCACGCCATGGTCACATTTATCGAAAACCTTTGCGAAGTCCGTGTAATTCACATCAGCATTCTGTTTTTCTTCTAATGCCTCAGTGACTTTGTCGTAGTGCTCCAGGAATCTACCCCCTTGATGTTGGGAGTGTTGCCTGTGTAAGCATTCGGGTGAGGAAAATGTCCCTCCCCTCTTGCACTCCCCATAATTAATAATTCCCATCCTTGAAGAGGTGTATGGTGGCTGTCAAACATCTTAATTGGAAAATTCTCGAGAGTTGGTGCACGTGTGGGCAGCCTCAATGTAGGTTAGTAACAACAAATCCACCCCACCCCCCCTCCTTTTCTACAGCTGATAGGGGGTGTGGCAGTTTTGGGGGCGTGTATATATGCCCCTGTAGGAGAGTTAGAGACAGTGCTGGATACCAGGGTCAAGAGCTGGCTCTGATGGTATTGTTCCATGGCTAAATTACTTAACACTTGCCAATGTTAAAGTAGGTACTTATAGTTAGTGAATATCATATTTTTGTTCTCAATAAACTCATGTTAAACTTTCCCTCTGTGTCAATTGTTGGATCCTCTTATCCTCTGTGTATAGTTTTGTTAACACCCAGCCCGTAATTAATGACAGTTAAGAAAAGAGGACTCTCCAAGTCAAGCAATGTTTCTTGCTTCATTGCTTGATGTAGTTACTGGACAGGCAGGATGGTGGTAGCATAGTTAATTAATTTGTTCCCTGTGTTTAGCATTTCCTTGGAAGGGTACCTTTGGTTCCAGTGTAACCATCAGCGGTAGACCATATGTCAGTTCATATTACGTTAAATATAAATACTCAGTGTTCAATAGCAAAGTGTTACCAAGTGCAACCAGTAAAAAGTGTAACTTAGTATATATTAGTATTCATTAATCAACTCTCTCTACTTCTACTTATTCTCTCCTCCTGCTCCTTCCTACTCCTCCTCCTCCATTCTTCCTGTGCGCCCCTCGTTTTCTGTTGCCCCAACAGACGAGTTCCCGCTCCCCGTCCCAGTTTTCTAAACCTGTCCACCTCCTCACCCATTCCTTTCCTTCATCCCTTCTCCCTTATTCCTTCCTCCCTTCCTCTGCTGTACTTCTCACCATCAAATATTGTCTGGGATACAATAATTTTTAGTGTCCAATAGATTCTAGTGTTACATGGTGGCAAACCTTTGAACCATTTCCAGTTTAGTCTTATGCTTGACTAGATATGGACTCCATGTTGGGGCTGGATACTCCAGAATTGGTCTGACAAATGTGGTATACAAAGTTCTGAATGATTCCTTACACAAATTTCTAAATGCCGTTCTTATGTTGGCCAACCTGGCATATGCCGCTGATGTTATCCTCTTGATATGGGGTTCAGGGGACAGGTCTGGCATGATATCAACCCCAAAGTCTTTTTCTCTCTCTGACTCTTGATGAATTTCATCTCCCAAATAATATCTTTTATCTGGCCTCCTGCTCCCTACACCTATCTTCATTACATTACATTTGCTTGGGCTAAACTCTTAACAACCATCTGTTCAACCATTCCTTCAGTTTGTCTAGGTCTTCTTGAAGCCTCACGCAGTCCTCCTCTGTCTTAATCCTTCTCATAAATTTGGCATCGTCAGCAAACACCTGAGAGAAATGAGTCTATACCCTCCAGGAGATCATTTACGTGTATCAGAGACAGGATAGGACAGAGTACTGAGCCCTGTGGAACTCCACTGGTAAGCCAGTAAGGCAAGATTTACCCTCCCTTAACCCATGTTGGCAATTTTTTCATGAAGTCACTTCTCTCCAGACGTGATACTGGTTTTTTTCTCACGATCCTTTCCATCACTTTGCATGGTATACAAGTCAAGGACACTGGCCTGTAGTTCGATGCCTCTTGTCTGTCACCATTTTTTGTATATTGGGCCTACATTAACCCTTAAATGGCGCATAGCTATATACCATTTGACACCCACAGGCGCATACAAAAAAAAAAAAAAAAAAAAAAAAATTATTTTTTCTTCTTAACCTGTTAATTTGTGTTTACTGATCACGGGAAAAATAATACAAAAATCGTAAGTAGCATATATTGCCCGCTATAGGGCGGGAATTCTGGCAAAAAATAGGCGCTGACTCAGCATGCGTCCCAGGCGGTCTGTTGCTCGCCAGCTGTCAGGCCGGAGTTGCCACAAAGAGATAATTACCTAATTATTTCAATGTCTCTGATTGATTTTTCGTAGTTTTTGTGCTGTAATATTATTCAATAGTGTGTAGTGTGATATATTTATACAATAAAATGAGTGAATCATCACTGTACTAAAAAATATGGTGTGCATATTGTTGATTCAATTATGTTCATCAAACAGTGAACAAATACTTTGTCGGTTATTACACTATATACACAGGTTATATATAAGTATTTGCATGTTTTGTTCACCATAACTGTACATCTAAGCTTGTATGGTGAGTAAAGGCACAAAGACGTAGGACCTCACACAGTCAGCTGATGGCTGCCGCCCTCAAGGCCAGACGCACTAATATTTCTCCTACAACAATACTGTTTGTGGTGCTATTATGCTATATACACACATTATATATAAATATCTACCTGTTTTATTCACCATACTTGTACAAGTAAACTGGTATGGTGCCCAAAGACCATCGTGGTCATCAGTAAACATGGTTAGTCCTGCAGACGACGCTCCTCCCTCACCAAAATGACGGCTCCCAACCTACTCCTCTCGCTGTTTATACCCTCTATACACACGTTATATATAAGTACCTGTATCTACATTTGTGTTCACCATAGCGAACCACTAAGCTGGTATGGTGAGTGCAGTCAATAAAAGGTGGCCACACACAGTCAAGAGATAACGCCACTACCCTCCCCTCCCACAGCATTACTCCTTCCTCCATGGCGCACAGCGCTAAATATCACCACAATCCTGCTATTATCAGAACCCTGATCAGTTTTATCACAGTCAGGGGTCTTCTGTAATAATATCATCGCTACATAATAGCATGAACAAGAATTTTATGGCATTTTTAGGCGATGCTGTGGTCACAAGCTGAACAGCAGTGCTGTGAGTTCATGCTGCGTGCATCAGGCTTGGTTGCTCACTCAATACTGAGGCCCCTAATACCCGGGAGTTTGGCCCACGATTCTTTTTTTAAAATGGCGCCTGTTTATAAGAGCCCTGATGAAGGTGTGGTGAACCCCGTGTATCCGCGAACCGTTTAAATCTTGCGTAGTACTCCAAAGCATCACATGATGCGATGCGCAATTTACTGCAAGTCGGTCAAAGCATCATATGATGCGATGCGCAATTGAAGGGTTAACAGTCTTCCATATTTCTGGTAGGTCTCCCATCTCCAGTGATCTACTATACACTATGGAGAGTGGCAAGCAAAGTGCCACTGCACACACTTTCAATACCCATGGTGAGATCCCATCTGGACCAACAGCCTTTCTCACATCCAGAACCAAAAGGTGTCTCTTGACCTCATTTCTCGTAATATTGAACCCTTCCAAGGCTGTCTGGTTTACTGCCCCCTCTCCTAGCGCAGTGACCTCACCTTGTTCTATTGTGAAGTCCTCCTGGAACCTCTTGTTGAATTCTTCACACACCTCTTTGTCATTCTCTGTATACCTGTCCTCGGCTGTTCTAGGTTTCATTACCAGTTCTTTCATTGTTGTTTTCCTCCTGATGTAACTGTAGAGTAGCTTTGGTTTGGTCTTGACTTTTGTTTGCTATATAATTTTCATGATTTTTCTCTGCTTCTCTTCTTGCACTAACATACTCATTTCTGGTTCTCTGGTACAGTATCTCTCTCTGCTTTCTGGTGTTTTGTTATTTCGGAAGTTCCTCCACGCCCTTTTGTTCAGTTCCTTTGCTTCCATACATGCCCTATTAAACCATGGATTCTTCTTTTGCTTCTTGGATTTTTCCTTTTGGACCGGGATAATCCTGTTTACTGCCTCCTGACACTTTTGGGTGACATAGTCCATCATATCTTGTACAGACTCTGTAATTAGCTCTGAGGTCTGTGTCCGAAGGTATTTCCCTTAGGAAACTTCTCATCTCATCATAATTACCCTTTCGGTATGCCAGCCTTTTGTCTCCTAGTTCTTTTTTTTTGGGGAGGGGAGGGGGAGATAAATCCTAGCTCTACCAGGTACTCAAAGATCAATACACTGTGATCATTTATTCCCAAAGGTTCTTCCAACTTAACTTCCCTTATATCTCACTCATTTAGGGCAAATATCAGATCAAGCATGGCTGGTTCATCTTCCCCTCTCATTCTTGCTGGTTCCTTGATGTGTTGACTTAGAAACTTTCTTGTTGCCACATCCAGCAGCTTAGCTCTCCATGTATCTGATCCTCCATATGGGTCTCTGTTCTCCCAATCTATCTTCCCGTGGTTGAAGTCTCCCATGATTAGTAGTCCAGATCCATTCCTGCTAGCGACAGAAGCTGCTCTCTCTATTATGTTAATGGTGGCCATGTTGTTTCTATCATATTCCTGTCTGGATCTTCTGTCATTTGGTGGTGGATTATATATGACTACGACTATAATTTTTTGTCCTCCAGTTGCTATGGTACCTGCTATGTAGTCACTGAAATCTTCACAGCCCTGAATAACCATCTCCTCAAAACCCCAGCCTTTTCTTACCAGCAGAGCTACACCCCCACCTCTTCCTTCTCTCTCTTTCCTCACAGCTCAGCAATCCTGTGGAAACATTGCATTTGTTATGGTTTTCGTCAGCTTTGTTTCTGTGAGTGCTATTATGTTTCGTTTTTTTTCTAGTATCCATTCTCCAAGCTTACTTGTTTTATTTGTAATCCCACCTATGTTAGTGTACATAGCCTTGAGACTCACTTTCTTCTATCCCTTCTGATGTTCCCTTCATGGTGAGCGTTATGCTGAAGGGGGAAGCTATTCCATGGGTGTGCGAGGATTTGTGAGATGGATAACAGGGTCTCAGAGGATACTGTAGTGAAGGGTCAAGTGAAGGGGGGACAGGGAGGGTATGGGATGAACTGGGAAGGGAGGACAGGGAGGGAAAGGGGGGGGGGGGTCTGTGGTCTCATACCTGTGTGCTGGTGTGTACCTGTTGACTAGCCTGTGGTCTTGTACCTGGGTGGGGTCTGTCTAATTACCCAAAGTTACCCAAAGCCACACAAAGCTACTTAAAGCTTCCTAGCATTACGTAAGGAATGAATAAATGTGATATACTTATTATTTATAATGTTGGTGCTGAATGTTGAACTTGACAAACATATTTTTACTCTGAAAAAGTATCATTTTATAACAAAATACCACGAACATATGAAGCTGGTGACGCCAAAGCAAGTTGACAGTCCAAGTGACAATGTTTCCTGGCATATTAGCCGCCTGTACCTACCTAACCTAACCCACCTACCCAAACCTAGCCTAAACTAACCTAACTAAACCTAACCATCAAAACCTAACTTAATATAACCTCTAGGCAACAATATATCTTGAATGATTTGTTAATTTATTTATTTATTTATTTATTTATACATATATATACAAGAAGGTACATTGAGGGTTAACCCTTTAACTGCGCAACGCGCCTGCAGGCCCAGGCTTAGGGTGCGCAACGCACCCCCGGGTGTTTATATTTTTCACGTTCCATTCAAAACTCCCGCGGCTACATGGGGTTCACATCAGCTTCCTCAGGGGTCTTGTAAACAGGCGCCATCTTAAAAAAAAATCATGGTCCACGTTGCCGGGTGTCAGAGCCTCAGTAGTGAGTGAGCAACCAAGGCTGGCGCTCGCAGCATGAGCGCACAGCACTGCTGTTCAGCATGTGACCACAGCATTGCCTAATATTGTCAAAATATATATATAATCTGTTTTATTTAGCAATGATAGTATTATAGAAGAGCCCGAGTGTGATAATGACTGGGTACAATGTTCAAATATCAGCGATTCAATGCTGTTCACGATGTTCACGGCGTTAGCCACAGCACCACAGCATTATTTTGTCCATCTAGGAATCTTCAAACGACTTTTTAGGTTCCTTTTCAAAATAAACTTGTGGTCAATTATTCATTTACAGGTATTAGTAACCAGGATTGTGGTTATAATGAGTGTTGTGCGTAGGAAGGAGAAATTTTGGTGAGGGAAGGAGGAAGAGAATTGAGGTAGCCTCACTGTGTGGCAGCCACTCTTGTTTTGCTCACCTTACTAGCTTCGTGGTTCGCTATGGGGAACACACATGTACATGGGTATATACAGTGTGTGTGGAATAGTGTAATAACAGCAACAGGAGTATGTTGTGAGGAGCTATTTTGGTGAGGGAGGTGACGTCGTAATCGTGGCGTTGTCTGCCGTCTGCTGTGTGATTTGTCATGCAGTGTATGGTGGCCACTATACTGTTTGGACACAATACCAGCTTACTTGCATAGTTCTGGTAAATAAAACATGTAGATAGGTATATATAACATGTGTAAATTGTGTAATAAATACAATAACAGTATGGTGGGAGGAGCAATGTTGGCGAGTAAGATGTTGGAGTGAGGGAGGGCTGGCTGGGTGTGGCTGCTCACACTCGCGGTGTTCTGAATGTATTGATGGTGAATGTATATAGTGTGTGACAGTGTATAGTCTGTAAATAGATTGTATATATATATAAATTAGCATGATACATGGTAAATATGTGCAACATATGTGTACACAAGTGTCATGCACGTAACACAGTGTCTTCGGAAGGTACAGATGTTTTACTGCCATAATATAGTATACGTGTTCATTATACATAGGATTAGCATGTAAAAACAAATAAAATGTATTTGGAACTGTGCGCAAAAAATGTGCAAAAATATATTCGCGGCAACTCGCGCGCCCCGCCGGCCCCGGGTGCATACTGCTCTGGCGCACGGGGAATTATGACGTCACGGCCCACGTTTCGGACCCCATAGCAGCCAAAGTAAGTACAATTTCGAACTTGCGTTGCTATACCCATATACAGGGAGGGGTTTTTGACACTTTCCGAGGAAAAAATAATTTTTACCCAAGGTTTCATTTCCTGCGCACTGGGGGGATGTCATATTTATAGGCGGCGCAGTTAAAGGGTTAAGAGAGAACATAGAGTTTAAATTGAAATTACAATCTTGTAAAGCCACTAGCATGCATAGCATTTTGGGCAAGTCCTTAAACTAACCTTAGAGCAAATCCTTAAACTAACAAAGTTTTAGAGAAATAAGAGTAAAATTGATAAAGTCTTTAACAGATACTTTACATCTATACTTTACAAGTACATATGATTTTAAGTAGGATAATTACAGCAAAATTGTCAAAAAATGTTTACAGGTACATTGCAAGAATTTTTGACACAAAAACAGATCAGAATAATACACAATAATGAACAAGGAATTCTAAGTATAATTAGGAAAACATCTCAGGGTTATACATTGGATCACTGAAGCACAATATGAGGAGCATTACAAGGAGTAATGCAGTAGAATATGCACTCAATACAACAACCATGATAACAGATGATCTAAGGTTACAATGGTGAAAAATATGGCTTAGGTACAAAGAATGGGGGATTCACACTAGAAACAGTGTGAAGATAAAGCACTATGAAGATGAAATTAGGTACATTTTGGTTGTATTTTTGAATAAGGCAAAAGTTGGACAGCTTTTCAGTTCATTAGGGAGTGAGTTCCATAGACTAGGTCCCTTTATTTGCATAGAATGTTTACACAGATTTAGTTTGACTCTGGGGATATCAAATAGATATTTATGTCTGGTGTGGTGATTATGTGTTCTATTACATCTGTCCAGGAAGAGTTTCAGAACAGGGTTTGCACTTAAAAATATGGTTTTATAAATGTAATTGGTACAAGAGAATGTATGGAGTGAATTTATGTTTAGCATGTTTAGGGATTTAAACAGGGGAGCTGTGTGTTGTCTGAAAGCAGAGTTTGTTATTATCTTGATAGCAGATTTCTGCTGGGTGATGATGAGCTCGAGGTAGTTTGCAGAGGTTGAACTCCAAGCACAAATACCATAAGTAAGATAAGGATAGGTAAGTGAATAATAGAGTGAGAGGAGAGCAGAGTACGGTACATAATATCTTATCTTGGAGAGTATACCAACTGTTTTAGAAACCTTTTTAGTTGTGTCGAATGTGGGTGCTGAAGTTGAGTCTCTTGTCTAGGTATAGGCCAAGGAACTTTCCATCAATTTTATTGCTAATGTTTACATTATCTATCTGAAGCTGAATTGCATTTGTTGATTTGCTTCCAAATAAGATGTAGTAGGTCTTTTCTATGTTTAGTGTCAGTTTGTTGGTTGACATCCATAAGTGGACTTTTTTTTAGTTCATTGTTTACAACATTATTTAATATGAATGGGTTGGGGTCAGAGTTGATGAGAGTAGTATATCAGCAAACAAAATTGGTTTAAGCATGTTAAGAGACATAAGGCAGATCATTGATGTATGTAAGAAATAGGAGAGGTCCTAGGATGCTGCCCTGTGGCACCCCTATGGTTAGTGGTAGAGTAGGAGAGGTTACGTCATTGATGGCCACATATTGGTGTCTGTCACTAAGATAGGATCAGATATAGTTCAGGGCAAGGCCACAGATTCCATAATGTTGGAGTTTTAGTAGGAGGTAGTTATGGTTAACAGTATCAAAAGCCTTTCTCAGGTCAATGAAGAGTCCAGTCGGAAATTCACTTTTGTCAAGGGCTGAGTAGATTAAGTCAAGCTGACTAACAATTGCATCATTGGTACTCTTTTGGGAGTGGAAGCCAAACTGACAGGGACTTAGTATATTGAATTTTACGAGATAGAAGTAGAGCTGTTTGTAAATAACTTTTTCAAATATTTTTGATAATAAAGGTAGATTTGATATGGGTCTGTAACTATTTGTCTGCCGTTTAGTTAGTTTAGTTCATTTATTATGCACCCCATACCCATCTTGTGGGTGGTAGTGGAAAGGGTTACAGAGGCACATAATGTAAGTAATAAAGAAATATGGTATATTTATTCACTATAATGTTGGTGCTGAATGCAGAACATGATCAAACCTATTTTTACTCTGAAATAATCTAATTTCATAACGAAATTAGAAGTAAATATGTAGCAGGTGACATCATAGGAAGTCGAGGGGTCCAAGCGACAATGTTGTGGAGCGACTTATCCAAGATATACAGTCGCCTGAAGAGTGTTTGCTGCCATATTAGCTTCCTGTACACAGTAGAGGCGATACTGATCCAGTCGTCGCACTTTTTTGCTCAAATTGCTGCATATTTAATTGATTATATTAACAAGTAGAATGCATATTTATAATAATATCTTTCATAAATAGCCACAAAATATGTATTATTTATTTTAAAAAAATGTGTCTGGAAGTTAACACTTTCGCGCGCCCTGGGAAGGTAAAAAAAAAAAAGCGGTATGTGCGCGCGGCGTTTTTGCCGCGTAAGCGTAAAAACAAAAATGTGTATACTCTCTTTACTCTCCTGACCTTAGTTCTCGAGCTACGTATTTCATTTTGGTACCAACGTGTTCGCAATAAAATTCTCTAGAAGAACATCAGTAAAAAAAGTCACGAAACGTATAGGGATACCAGCACCAAATGAATAACTACGAAGATGATTCGCCGTGAGCGCCCAACAGCAACAAAATGTTTTTACTCTTGGGATTGTTATCACCTCCACACTTGTCCTACAGCGTTAATTTTGGTATCAATGGACTCACAATGAAATTCCCAACACGGTGATACGAATATAAACGTAGAATAATGATTGCGGCCCACCCGCAAGAGTGTGGGAAGTGGTGAAATTGTTACCCGGTATTGGTGACGGGACGACACATGTGCGATACGGCGCTTTGAAAGTTTATACTTATTTCACTCTCCTGACATTATTATTCTATGTACGTCATTCATTTTTGTGTCAATGTGTTCGCAATAGAATGTTCTATGAGCCCGTAGGTAAAAAAGATCAACAAAGCGTAAGATAGAATAGCGCCAAATATAAAACAACGCTGGAACATATCAGTGAGCGTCAAACACACACGAAATGTTTTTACTTTTGTTATGTTTGTCAAGTTTATACTTGTTGCACACAGTTATTTTTGGTTGTACATTGATCGGAATAAAATTCCCTAAACAGACATATGCATATAATACATGATATGGGGGAAGCATTACCAGTATAAACGGCTAAAGTCACCCACCTGCAACCCGTTTGGGACACTCATGCAGACACACGCTACATCCAAAAAAAAATCTATGAAGGTTCGAGTCTACTTATGGCAGTTTATGTGATACAGTGTTCATTCTGGTATCAAAATACAAAATACATTACCAGTATAAACGGCTAAAGTCACCCATCTGCAACCCGTTTGGGACACTCATGCAGACACACGCTACACCCAAAAAAAAATCTATGAAGGTTCGAGTCTACTTATGGCAGTTTATGTGATACAGTGTTCATTCTGGTATCAAAATACTCGTTTCAGTTTGTAGTTCATGCGATTTTCAGAATCAACTGAATTGCTGGAGGTTCAACATTTGAGTCAGAGTCATCTGACAAAACCGTCTCGTGAAATGGCAGTGTGCCAGACATCTCGGGTTCTGATTCGGTTGCTGCTTCAGCTTGAGGTGTTGAAGTGAACAAGGGCCGCCTCACACCAGATGGTCCAGGAGTTTGCATGGCGTCAGCATAGGCAGGACCTGTGTCATCATTTATGTCTGGAGCGTGCCGCAAGTGTTGAGATACTGTTGCTGTTTGAGGCCAATCTTAAGGGTCCCAGCACAATAGGGCCCAATTTGCCACCTCATGGAACTGTAGCAATGTTAGCTTTTTTTGATCAGTTGTGTTGTATTTGTACAAAACAAAGGCATTATGCAAAGCCATTTGCAGGAAATAAAACGTTATCTTTTAGGTCCACTTGTGAGTTTTCCGGGTAAAATGGTAATACCATTTGATCGAAGTGGTCCACACCTTTCATGAACTTATTGTACCATGCAGCCTAGTGGTGAGAAAGAGAGCCTCATGGCGCACAGTTTGAAACAAACCCAAAGTAAATCGGATTAAAATTGAATTTTATACAAATATTTTTTATGAGGACAAAATTTTATGTCCACATCGCGGAAGCGGTGAGGCGAAACAGGACTCCGGGCGGAGTCCTCATCAGCAGAAAGTGTTAAATCAACTCCACAGGACAATAATTTTGTTATATAGATACTAACGTTATTCGTTGGTATGCATTTGCTATTTAAACTACTCCTCTCCTTTTCGTTCATAGAACACCGAACCCTACACGCTCTCTGATATATTGCTTAATTAACAAAGATTCACAAATAAAGATTATATTTGAATATGTTATCAAAAAGGCGGAGATAAAATAGTTTTTGTGAATCCCTCTCAAAGATTATACCTTATTAGAGAGGAAAGATATATATATTTTAAACAAGGTTTCTTGACCAACGCTCTCCCTCTCGATGGGAACTACGACCTTTCAAAGATCAATGTTAATTTAATCTAGATATTGTAATAAACGAAGTTTTCTATGTCATCATAAAGACAGAAATATAAGCTGCATGATAATACTTTGGCATAAATATAACTGAAGTGAAAGTGAAGATATAAGCCTTTTTATAGTTACTTGATGGATAGCTCAGGGAGTGTGAAGGTCTGCACACAAGCCAATCAATTGTATAATTAATTTTCATGCTGTATATGCAAAGTAACGTTAAAGATCTATATGTCAGAATAAAGACAGATGTAGACGATAATGTAACTACATTTCAAGGAAAATATATCTTAAATGAAAGCAAAGATGTGGTTAAATAAATAGCCAATACTATACAATCGCTGGTGTCCGGACACATGAACAGTCACATTAGGTGAAAGGAAATGTACCCAACCATTTCTGTCCTGTCCAGGATTCTCGACTGTTCATTGAGAAAGAACACAATTACTGTACAACTGGGACTTCTATATATATGATATGTTCTATATCATCAGAAAATCAGAAACATACTGTACATTATATTTTTAAGTATGTTATTAAAGTATTTTATTTTGGAAACAGAGGTGTATTTTAGTTACCCTAATATAGCACGAATATCATAGACTCATCCTGTGAGTGGTAGTTTATTGTACGCCCAATACTCATCATGTTAGTCTTTGTTTACGTTCACCCCCATACTCACCCTCTGTGCGGTAATTTATTGTGCAACCCATACTCATCCTGTTACCTGTAGTTTATTGTGCAACGCACACTCATCCTGTGAGTGGTAGTTTATAGTGCACATCTTACTCATCCTGTGAGTCATAGTAAATTGTGCAACCCACACTCATCCTGTGAGTGGTAGTTTATAGTGCACATCTTACTCATCCTGTGAGTCATAGTAAATTGTGCAACCCTTTCTCATCGTGTGAATCTTTGTTTACTTTGCTCTCCATACTCATCCTCTGCACGATAGTTCCTTGTGCACCCCATACTCATCCTGTGAGTGGTAGTTAATTTTGCACCCCCATAGTCATCATCAAAAAGTGTATTTTACCAGCATGGTAATATAAATTAAGAATAAAGGCTTAACTGAATTATGGATCCATAATCAAAATAAGAGCCATCACTAATTATCATGACAAATGGCCTAGGTTCTACATCCGCCTTCGAGAAGCTCCCACCAGAGATATGTATAGTATATTGTACACCCCCCGCAACCCCCAGCAATGGGAAGGGAGCATTGGAATGTGGACATGTGAACCAATCATTCACCCCCTCCCTGTTAATAATAATAAAAATTAAATAATAATAATAATGGAAAACTTACTGTAATGCCATAGTGCTTGAATGAATGCAAAGGAAAGACCCCAATATATGTGCAAGTGTATTAAAAACCAAATTTTCGGATCTAACCTTTATTCTTTCTCAATGTGTTGTATACAATGATCAGATTATACATTGTTCTGTTGTGAGCATTGTATACAGTGCCTCAGGATATACATCCCCACAACAGTTAACTAACTCCCGGGTACCTACTTAATGCTAGGTGAACAGCAGTTCACCTAGCAGTGAACATGCACCACCTGCCAGCTCACCTAGCAATGAACAACACCTGCACATCGCACCTCACCACATGAAGAGAGCAAAGTACAGTGGCATCTAGACTTACGATTGCCCCTACTTACGATAATTTCGAGTTACGATGTAAATTTCATAAAAAAATGCGACTCAACATTCGATGGTGTCGTCGACTTATGATATTTGTTGGTACACGTTCGGGTCGTCCGAGCGCGTGGTTCCCGGTCACGAGGCCGACCTGCCTCAGTTTACTACAGCTGCCCCTTATTAGTGACGATCGCGCCTGTAAGAAATTTCGCCTTTGTAGTGATTTTTTGCATTTTGAACATTAAAGTAATTATTATATATCATGCCATGAGTCCCAGGAAAGTCAGTGGTAAGGCTCAACATATGAGATCCCATGTAAGGTTGACCATAGAGCAGAAACAAGAGATCATTCGTAAATATGAAGATGGTGTGCAGGTTTTTGGACTGGCTAGGCAGTATAACAAATCTCAGTCAACGATATCCACCATACTGGCTAAGAAAAAGAACATTATGGGTGCTAAAGTGATGCATCATTACAGACAAATGTTAAAACGAAAGGAAAAACAAATGTCTCTTGACAAATTTGTAGTGAGACAAACAAGCACTGAACCACAACCAGGTCCTAGTGGTATTCAGGCAAAACGTAGGAGAGAGAGTACCCCAGAGAAAACATCACTGCCTGATGTGATAATGGAAGAGGACTTCCCTTCCAAACAGTAACAACTCTCCTCCTTCCCCCTCATCACCATCTTCCATATGCCATCAAGAGCCCTCCATAAAGGTAAGATAAACTTAGGTACTGTATTGTAGTTAGAAAAAAACATTGTATTCAGTATAAAATGTATTTGTATGTTAATATTTTGGAGGGTGAGGAACGGATTAATTCAAATCCCTTTATTTCTTATGGGAAAAATCACTTCGACTTACGATTCGTCTCTGGGAACGGATTAGCATCGTAAGTCGAGGCCCCGTTGTATATAATATTTCAAGTATATGAATCAAGATATATTTAGGATTTAACAATTTCCTATACAGTAGAACCTCTATTAACGAGTTTAATCCGTTCTGGCACCGAGCTCGTTACCTGGAAAACTCGTCTTTGGAAACAATTTCCCCATTTAAAATAAAGGAAATAAATTTAATCCGTTCCACTCCCAAAAACATCCATACTTGTATGACTTTTTTTATGTAAATATAATACTGCACATGTAAATATAAATGTTTTGTTGTAGTGCTTTAATATTTACTTTACCTTATGAAGAGTAGTTGCTGGCTTGAGGGAGACGATGGAGAGGTGGGAAGGAGGAGAGGGGTTATGGTGTGGAAGGAGAATTCACCTCTGAGTCAGGCGGACTCTCTCTTCTTGGGAATTTCACCCAAATTTCATTTCAAATGTCACACAAGGATGCGTTAGACCAGCACCAAATAAAAAAACTACGTTGATTACACTCGTTGTGTCAACAATATAATAGTCTTACCACGAAGATACAATACAATGCCGTTTTCTCAAATAGGCAATGTGGTTATTAAAGAAAACGGAAATTTCACGGCAAACATGTATACAATCCCCAAGTCGATCGGATAAGTATTGGATTTTATAGAAATATTTGCTCAAATGATGCTTGAGCGCGGTGTTTGGGTGCATTCAAGAGAAAAAAAGTGTGTTACGTTCAAGCGACATATACCTGCGAAAGTGATAACACTTTCATAAAGTGTTATCACAAAGTGATAAATTAATTAAACATTTTCACACACTGGGTTGTCACTGCTTTATCAGGGCACCTTTTCCAAGAATGCGTTCACCTTTTCAAACATTCCAAACACTTCCCTGATCTCAGTGGAAGAGGCAGCATCCTCCCTTACCTCCTCATTCCCTTACTAATGGTGTAAATTGTTGATGAGGACCTGCCATACTTCCTTGTGAGATCAATCACACAGACACCACACTCATGCTTTGCTATAATTTCCTTCTTGAAATCCATAATAATTGTGTCTTTCTTCCTCTTGAAAACACTATCTTTAGCAAGCAGCTTCTTTGGAGACATCGTGTGTTACAAATTGTAGTCGCAAAACCACTAAAAACCCAAAGAAAAGCTCAAATAAATCCAGAGGGATGCTTGTCGTGTGAGATACAACAACAACACTGGCGTCGGAGGCGTCCGAGAATTTGCGAGAACCCGCGAGACGCTAGGAAGCGCCATGTGGTTTCACTCGTTAATAGAGGCGAGCTCGTCAATAGAGACAAATTTGCTGCGAGTGGCTTGCTCGTTACTGGAAAAACTCGTTAATAGAGCCACTCGTTAATAGAGGTTCCACTGTAGTTTTAATAATACCTTTATTGCACTTTATTATCATTATCATTTACAGAAAGAAATGAACATAAAAATGTAGTAATTTTAACCCTTTAACTGCGCGGCCTATAAATATGACACCCCCACAGTGCGCAGGAAATAAATTTCTTGAAAAAATTCTTTTGTTTTTTTTAAAGTGTCAAAAACCCTTCCCTCAGTATGGGTATGTAAAAAAAAAATTCCAACTTGTACGTACTTTGGCTGCTATGGGGTCCGTAAGTTGGCGCGTGACGTCATCAATCCCTGTTCGCCTGTGACGTACGCTCCTGGGGCCAGTAGGGCGCCTGGGGCGGGGCGCACCAGTTGCCGCGAATATATTTTTGTTAATTTTTTGTGCACAGTTCCAAATACATTTTATTTGTTTTTACGTGCTAATCCTATGTATAATGAACACGTACACTATATTATGGCAGTAAAACATACGTACTGTCCGAGGACACTGTGTTACGTGCATGACACTTGTGTTCACATATGTTGCACATATTTACCATGTATCATGCTAATTTATGTATATATACAATCTATTTACAGACTATACACAGTCACACACTATATACATTCACGATCAACACACTCAGAACACCGCGAGTGTGAGCAGCCACACCCAGCCAGCCCTCCCTCACTCCAACATTGTATTGGCCAACATTCCTCCTCCCATCATACAGTTATTCACACCAAAGTTTCATGTTCATTTATGTATATTTACAACATATGTACACACTATCACACACTATATACATTCACCATCAACACACTCAGAACACCGCGAGTGTGAGCAGCCACACCCAGTCAGCCCTCCCTCACTCCAACTCCTGATGCTGTTATTACACTATACACACACACACACTGTATATACCCATGTACATGTGTGTTCCCTATAGCGAACCACCAAGCTAGTGTGGTGAGCAAAACAAATGTGGCTGCCACACAGTGAGGGTACCTCAATTCTCTCCCTCACCAAAATTCCTCCTTCCACAATACTATGCTCAACACTAATTATAACCACAATCCTGGTCACTAATTCCTGTAAATGAATAATTAACCACAAGTTTATTTTGAAAAGGAACCTAAAAAGTAGTTTGAAGATTCCTAAATGGACGAAATAATGCTGTGGTGCTGTGGCTAGCGCTGTGAACATCGTGAACAGCATTGAATCACTGATATTTGAACATTGTACCCAGTCATTATCACACTCATGCTCTTCTATAATACTATCATGGCTAAATAATACAAGATATATATATATATATATATGTCGTACCTAGTAGCCAGAACGCACTTCTCAGCCTACTATCCAAGGCCCGATTTGCCTAATAAGCCAAGTTTTCATGAATTAATATTTTTTCGACTACCTAACCTACCTAACCTAACCTAACCTAACATTTTCGGCTACCTAACCTAACCTATAAAGATAGGTTATGTTAGGTTAGGTAGGGTTGGTTAGGTTCGGTCATATATCTATATTAATTTTAACTCCAATAAAAAAAATTGACGTCATACATAAGGAAATGGGTAGCTTTATCATTTCATAAGAAAAAAAAATAGAGAAAATACATTAATTCATGAAAACTTGGCTTATTAGGCAAATCAGGCCTTGCATAGTAGGCTGAGAAGTGCGTTCTGGCTACTAGGTACGACATATATATATATATATATATATATATATATATATATATATATATATATAATGACATTATTAGGCGATGCTGTGGTCACACGCTGAACAGCAGTGCTGTGCGCTCATACTGCGAGTACCAGCCTTGGTTGCTCACTCACTACTGAGGCTCCCACACCCGGGAATGTGGACCACGATTTTTTTTAAAGATGGCGTCTGTTTACAAGAGCCCTGAGGAAGGTGATGTGAACCCCATGTAGCCGCGGGAGTTTTGAATGGAACGTGAAAAATACAAATACCCGGAGGCGCGTTGCGCACCTGAAGCCTGGGCCTGCAGGCGCGTTGCGCAGTTAAAGGGTTAATAGACAAAACAGAAGTAGATATATACATATGTTAATTATGATGCAGGATCACTATTAAGAACTTAATTATAAACCACAATATGTTCTATATCATCAGAAATCTGTAAACATACCATATATTTTCAAATATTTCTAATTCAAGTATTTGTTTAGGATGCATGTATTTTAGTTATCCCTAGTTAGCTCTGAGAACACATCTAACTTGCAGCACGAATTTCTTTTCACCAATCTGAAAGATGCTAATGAGACCAGTCTCGACCCATTGGACAGGTGCTATTGAGACCAGTCCTCGATCCACTGGACAGGTGCTAATGAGACCAGTCTCGACCCACTGGACAGGTCATGAATATGCACCATCTATGCCAGAGGAAATTCAAAATGTTCTTCAAATTGAAGAACATTTAAAATATCATTCAAATTGTCAATACAAGAGCAGAATACATAAGTTGAGTGATATCAAAAGAATCATTTTGACTGACCAAGCCCCATTGTAAATATTTGTGGCTTTTTGACCATAAAGCTACCACCGCAGTCGAGGGTAAGAGACCGGATGTATCCAGTATACAAGCCACACTAGGTATTAGCTCATATAAGCTGACAACTTACCGATATAAACAGAACTTCCTAATGATATACAGTGGTACCTCAGTTTAAGAGTTTAATCCGTTCCTGGAGAACGCTCGTATTCCGAAAACTTGTATTCCGAAGCTAATTTCCCCATAAAAAATAATAGGAAATGAATTAATCCGTTCCTGACTACCCCAAAAACCCCACATCAAACTAAATTTTTATACCTAATTCATCTAAATAAACCTACAAAACTATGTTCAAGCTATTACTTATCCTTGTTGATGAATGCTGTAGGCCTATGGAAGATGGTGAGGAAGGGGAGGAGGAGAGGAGTTACTGTTTGGAAGGGGAGTCCCCTTCCATTATCACATCAGGCAGTGACGACCTTTCTGGAGTGCACTCCCTGGCACGTTTTGTCCGAGTACCACTAGGTCCTGGTTGTGGCTCACTGCTCGGTTTTCTCACCACAAATCTGTCCACGGAAGCTTGCTTTTCCCTTCTTTGCAAGCTGTCTCTGTAGTAAGGCATCACATTGTCATTGAAAAGATTAAGGCAACGGCCTACTACAGCTTTCTCTGGGCGAGTCTTTTCAATAATAGTTTGAATCTCTTCCCACATCTGACACACCTTCCTAATTTCTGCAGAAGAGACATTCGCTACTGCCTCATCCTCCTCCACTGGAGAATCATCAGCTGCGTTGTCCTGCTGTTCCTGTTGAAGGGCTTGGAGTTCGTCGGTGGTTAGTTCTTCGTTGTGTTCTTCCACCAACTCCACATCATCACCATCCAATTCCAAGCCCATTTGCCAGCCCAGAGTAACAATTTCCTCAACAATAGGTGCATCATTTACAGGCTCAAAACCCTCAAAGTCTAGTTCTGTCACACATTCAGACCACAATTTTCTTCAGCCAGAGATCAGGGTTCTTTGAGTCACTTCTTGCCAGGCTTTGTCAACGAGTTTTAAAGCACTACAAATGTTAAAATGGTGTTTCCAGAACTCTTCGAGGGTGAGGTTTGTGGCTTCAGTCACTTCAAAACATTTCCGGAAAAGTGCCCTTTCATAAAGTTTCTTAAAATTTGCTATGATTTTCTGGTCCATAGGCTGAATTACAGGAGTGGTGTTAGGAGGAAGGAATTTAACTGTGAGGAATTTATTGTATCTGGGCAACAAATCGTCTTCCAAGCCTGGAGGATGAGCAGGAGCATTGTCGAGGAGAAGCAGGGCCTTGAGTGGCAAATGTTTCTCCTGCAGATATTTTTCTATGGCAGGGCACAGCACTTCATTCACCCACTCCGAAAAAATAAGCCTAGTCACCCATGCTTTTTTATTAGACTTCCACATCACACACATTTGAGTTTTCTGCACTTTATACTGTTTGAAAACCCTTGGATTTTCAGAATGATACACTAGAAAGGGTTTAATTTTCAAACCGCCACTCGCATTTGAACACAGCACAAGCGTAGACCTGTCTTTCATAGGCTTGTGTCCGGGCAAGGATTTTTCCTCCTTGGTAATGTATGTCCTCTTAGGCATTCTTTTCCAAAACAGTCCTTTTTCATCACAATTAAACACTTGTTGCGGTAGGTATCCCTCAGCCTCTGCAAACTCTTTATATTCGTCAATAAATCGTTCAGCGGCTGGTTTGTCTGAGCTGGCTGCCTCCCCATGCCTCGCAACACAATGGATACCACTTCTTTTTCTAAATTTTTCAAACCAGCCCCTGCTTGCCTTAAACTCTCTCGTATCTGCATCACTCGTTGCAGGGGTTTTCTTTACAAGGTCTTCGTGCAATACCCTGGCTTTCTCACAAATGATGGCCTCCGAAACACTATCACCCCTTGTCATGTATCCACGACAAGGGGTGGATTCCTTGGGCCTGATTCGACAAGGGGCCTGATTCCTTGTCGTGTATCCAAATTTATAACAACTTTTCCACTTTTTCAAGTATTTGTGGTCTTTGTTTCGTCATTGTTCTTACTCCTTTTGCCCATTAGCACTCATAATCTCAGATTTTGCCATTTTAGCACTCATAATATCATTTTTCTTCTTAAGTATAGTGCATATTGTTGATGTGACTTTGTTGTACTGCCTACGAAGTTCAACAACACGTGTACCATTCTCATGCTTCCGAATGATCTCTTGTTTCTCCTCTATTGTCATCCTCACATGGGCTTTCTTGCCTTGATCCTTACCACTGGCTTTCTTGGGACCCATGGTGAGATATATAATAACAAATTTTATAGTCAAATGACCAAAAATCCAACAAAACACTGAAAATCTGGGTGAAGAATTGATGTGGGATAGTCACTGGGCGCGAGACAATGGTAAACTGAGGGGCGGAGGGGCGACTATCGCCGTGCCACCACGCACTAGGTCGGCCTGAACGCGTATCAACAAACTCGTGTTCCGAGGTAACCCTCACCTTCCGAGACATATTTTCCGAGGAAATCCTGCTCGTATTCCAAAAAACTCGTATACAGGGGCACTCGTATTCCGAGGTACCACTGTATATGCAATTAATACAACTGAAATGTTTAAAACCTGATTATTTATGTATCATGTGCACAGTTTTTAATGTAATTTTTGTCCGATATGCGGGCTCTTTATCATGCTTCACCTTGAGGCAAAGCCCAATGCCTTACGGCATACTTATTCTCTGTCCACAGATACGCCATATTGATGCTCTGTCCACAGACCAGTCTCTCTCTCTCTCTCTCTCTCTCTCTCTCTCTCTCTCTCTCTCTCTCTCTCTCTCTCTCTCTCTCTCTCTCTCTCTCTCTCTCTCAAACCATATACACTGATGGTTCCCTACATCGTCCCATGGGTGCAGCTGCAAGTGCAGTTGTCTGCCCAGTATAAACAACTGGGGCCTCTACCCATCAGACTCAATTATTTTCCTTGCTTCTTGCACTAAAATGTGGACAAGTCTCCAAACTTGATGCATTAATTGTAAGTGATTTTCTATCATCCTTCATTGCACTTAACTCTTTAAGACACAATTATAACATGAACGTGTTTGAAGCCAGACAGAGAGAAATAAAATTATTAGTGATGGTAACAATCCATTTCATGTGAATTCCATCTTCGTTGGCCTCTGACTGCATGATGATGATGCCAAAATTATGAGAAGGATAGACAGTAAAATAGAAAGAGATTAGAAGACAACCTGAACAAACGTAAGGAATGGTCCAGAAAATAGCTATTAAAGTTTAACTCAAGTGTAAAGATACTTGAATTGATACTTAAGATACTTCGATTAAGTGTAAAGATAAGGGCTGATGATACTACTTTCATCTGTTGACCAGATCACACACTAGAAAGTGAAGAGAAGACGACGTTTCGGTCCGTCCTGGACCATTCTCAAGTCGATTGTGATGGTTTGTGTGCACAATCGACTTGAGAATTGTCTAGAACGGACCGAAACATCGTCGTCTCTTCACTTTCTAGTGTGTGGTCTGGTCAACATACTTCAGCCACGTTATTGTGACTCATCGCCTGCACTACTTTCATCTATTCAGATCCCAACCCAAATGCACTAAATAATAATCTA
Source organism: Procambarus clarkii (assembly GCF_040958095.1). Lineage (NCBI taxonomy): Eukaryota > Metazoa > Arthropoda > Malacostraca > Decapoda > Cambaridae > Procambarus > Procambarus clarkii. The sequence continues at coordinate 38,556,011 of NC_091157.1, forward strand.
AGCAACTACAGTAATTTAAAAAAGTCCACTCATGAATGTAAACCAACAAACTCAAAAATTGTTGACAACCAAGTGGACATTCCCTCGCAGTCCTCAAAGGTCAGGAAAGCTTTAAAAAAAGATTAATTGTTATTAAAGAGCTACAGTCTGAAGCTATTGTAGAATACTCTGGCAAGCAAACAGGAGAGACGATGCATGGTAATTCACAAAAAACATTCCATATGTTCAGACCAGGCTTGAAATTTTAGAAAATATAGGCAAGATGGTTAAGATCCAACCTCCATGAGAGGTTTATCAGAATATGCTTATGGAAGAATCTGGTTCAGCCCCAAGAGAATTCCAAGAGGTAAGGAGTAAAAAATACCATGTCATGAAAAAGGAATGCAAACCTATCCATAGGCACAATGTTGCTAATGACATTTTAAATGTAATTAGCATGATAGATACTCATGATTATGTACAGGAGATAATTCATAAAACGAACAAAGTCCCCTGTGTGATAATGTATTCCAAGGAACAATTTGAAGATTTCAAGCAACATTTGTGTGCTGCGGGAAAAGAAAACCCTAATGTCATTGGTGTTGAGTCTTTCAGTATCGGTCCTTGTTATTTAACAACAATTGTTAAGAAGAACACTACTGTAATAACATAAAGCAACCCTATATTCCTCGGGAATATAGAATTCCTGAGGAATTCTTATTCCAATTGTTCTTTTATAGTATTATTAATTAAATCTTACTTTTAAGTTCCTCCTTATACCCAACTCCATATCTTAGGATTTTTGTAGAATACTGTTGAATTTTTAACTTTAGATCTTTATTGTTCACTTACATACTAAATCTGTTTTGATACTGCCAGTGTCTAATGCAGAAATTGCCAGTGTACAAGTAGTTCACTGTTGTTCATGACCAGTCCAGTGGGTTGAGACTGGTCTCTTAGCACCTCTCAGATTGGCAAAGAATTCGTGCTGCACGCTAAGTGTGTTCTCAGTGCTAACTAGGGTTACGAAAATACATGCTTCCTAAATAAATACTTTAATTATAAATATTTGAAAATATATGGTATGTTTTCAAATTTCTGATGATATAGAACATACAGTATTGCTGTTTATAACTAAGTTGTTAATAGAGATCCTGCATCATAATTAACATTTGTATATATCTACTTATGTTTTGTATATTAAAATGACTGCATTTTTATGTTAATTTCTTTCTGTAAATGATAATGATGATAAAGTGCAATAAAGGTATTATTAAAACTATAGGAAATCGTTAAATCCTATATATATCTTGATTCTTATACATGAAATATTGTATACTTTGCTCTCTCCATGTGGTGAGGTGTGATGTGCAGGTGTTGTTCATAGCTAGGTGAGCTGGCAGGTGGTGTTCACTGCTAGGTGAACTGCTGTTCACCTAGCATTAAGTAGGTACCCGGTAGTTAACTGTTGTGGGGATGTATACCCTGAGGCACTGTAGAGAATGCTCACAACAGAACAATGTATAATCAGATTATTGTATACAACACATTGAGAAAGAATGAAGGTTAGATCCAAAAATTTGTTTTTTAATACACTTACACATTTATTGGGTCTCCTTTGCATTCATTGAAGCACTACAGTAAGTTTTTCCATTATTATTATTTAATTTTTATTATTATTAACAGGATGGGGAGGGGGAGGGATTGGTTCACATGTCCACATTCCAATGCCCCTTTCCCAGGGCTGGGGGTGCGGGGTTGTACAATAAACTATACACACACCTCAGTTTAACTCCACACTCATTTTCTTCGCGATAGTTCCTTGTGCAACCCATACTCATCCTGTGAGTGGTAGTTCATATTGTGTACCCTATACTCATCCTGTAAGTGGTAGTTAATTTTGCACACCATTTTTAATTAATTTTTGGGATGCAAAATTAACTACCAATCACAGGATGAGTATAGATAACAGATATAGAGGTATATAGATAACAGACTGAACAAAAATCATCTAATTATCGCAGGGGACTTCAATATTGACCTCTGCGAGCCTGAACACCCTACTGCTGTTAGCTTCCTCAACTGTATGAATTCCTGCTTCCTCATACCCTTAATCACTAGACCTACTAGAATCACTGATAGTACTGCCACGACTCTAGATCACATCTGGACCAACATAACCTCTCCGCTTACTTCAGGTATAATCATCGATAGCACTACAGACCATTACCCCACATTTCTCCTAACAAACATTAACAAACTGCCTCTAGAGACAAGGGAGTTAAGCTTTAGGCTGCACAATGAAACTGCTATAGACAATTTTATAACTGCTGCTGATAATGTCAACTGGGAGTCCGAGTTAGGTAACATAGGGAACATCAACCTAGCAGTGCAATCTTTTCTTCAAAAAACTCTCAACCTTTATAACACCCACTGTCCTATGCTTACAAAACAAGTCACAACCAAAAGGTTTAACAATCCTTGGCTTACAAAGGGAATACTTAAATCCATTAATAAAAAACATGACCTAGAGAAGAAGTATAGGTTAGGAACCGTCTCCAGAGAATTCTCAAAGAATTACACGTTATTGCTATCTAAAATAATTAGACGAGCCAAAACTAAGTACAAAACTAAGTACTACGAAGATAAATTTACCCAAAGAAAGAGCAACATTAAAAAAACTTGGAGCACAATTTCTCAAATATTGGGATCTAAGAAGATTTTAAATAACAAACCGACACTCCTGTCCAATAACGATGGTCAGCTTTCAGCCTCTGATTCTGCTATTGAGTTCAATAGGTTCTTCTCTTCCATTGGGACATCCCTTGCAAATGATATTCCATCTTCCAGTACTGATATTAAGGACTATCTTACAGGTAACTATCCACAGTCTCTGTACCTAAAGCCTACTAATTCCACTGACGTTAATGAGATAATCCTTTCCCTTAAAACCAAGTCTACGTGCCCTTTAGGAGATACCAACCTTAATTTACAAAAAAGCCTCCAGATCTTTAGCCCCTGCTATTGCATTGCTCTTCAACAAGTCACTTGAACTCCAAACCTTTCCAGATATGCTAAAAAAAAAAGCGAGAGTAACCCCTGTCCACAAATGTGGTGATCTCACAGATGTTAACAACTACAGACCTATATCAATCCTGAATAACTTGTCAAAAATATTTGAAAAATTAATCTACAAGCAGCTTTACTCTTATCTAGCCAAACACAATATACTTAGCTCTTGTCAATATGGCTTCAGACCCAAAAAAAGCACTAACGATGCACTTATTAGTATGATTAACTTGATTCATGCAGCTCTTGATAAAAATGAGTTCCCTGTTGGGTTATTTGTGGACCTGCATAAAGCTTTTGACACTGTCAACCACCAAAACCTTCTTCTTAAATTACATCATTATGGAGTCAGAAGACACTCCCTGCAATACCTCAAATCTTACCATGCTGACAGGCTCCAGTATGTTTCTGTGAATAATTCAATTTCTCCCACCAGCTTTCAGCCTCTGATTCTGCTATTGAGTTCAATAGGTTCTTCTCTTCCATTGGGACATCCCTTGCAAATGATATTCCATCTTCCAGTACTGATATTAAGGACTGAGGAACATTCCATGGGGAACTGTTCTAAATAATACAAGTCCTACAGAAGGAATAGAAAAACTTACTTCAGAAGCGTATCAAGTCTGTCTGAAACATGTTCCTTTGAGGAAAGCCAGAAAGAGATCTAACGTAGAAAGAGAACGCAGACGACACTATAAACGCAGGAAAAAAATAACGGAACTGCTTATGCAGACACGAATTTCCCGTCAAAGAAGGAATAATTTAAATAGGGAGATTGAAGAAATCGAGCGGAAATTGAAACACTCATATGAAACTGAAGAAAGGCAGTTAGAACAGAAAGCAATTCAGGAAATAAAGAAAAATCCAAAATATTTCTTCTCATATGCGAAATCAAAAGCAAAAACCACTGCCAGTATTGGACCTATTCGTACAAGTGAAGGTTCATACACGGAGAGACAAAGAAATTAGTGAAATCCTAAAAAAGCAGTATGAGGACATGTTTAGCACTCCAATAAACAACATGAAGGTGGAAGATCCAGACATTTTCTTTATGCGGGATATTCAAACCCCGGTAAATATAACTGATATAAACACGAGCGCACTAAATTTTGAAAAAGAAATTGAAAACATGCCCATGCACTCGGCCCAGGTCCAGACTCATGGAATTCAATATTTATAAAGAAATGCAAAGTGCCGGTAGCACAGGCACTCAGTATAGTGTGGAGGAAGAGCTTGGACACGGGGGAGATACCAGATGCACTTAAAGTAGCAGACATAGCCCCTCTACACAAGGAGGGAGCAAAGCATTGGCAAAAAATTATAGACCAGTTGCACTAACATCGCACATCATAAAAGTATTTGAGAGAGTGATTAGGAGTCAGGTCACCAATTTCATGGAGACCAATGACCTTCATAACCCAGGCCAACATGGATTTCGAGCGGGAAGATCGTGCCTCTCACAGCTACTTGAGCACTACGACAAAGTCACTGAGGCATTAGAAGAGAAACAGAATGCTGATGTGATATACACGGACTTCGCAAAGGCCTTCGATAAATGTGACCATGGCGTGATAGCACACAAAATGAAGTCAATGGGAATAACCGGTAAGTAGGACGCTGGATACTCAGTTTTCTGTCAAACAGGACTCAGCGAGTAACTGTCAACCATATAAAATCTAGTCCAAGTGCAGTGAAAAGCTCTGTACCTCAGGGTACAGTCCTTGCACCACTGCTTTTCCTTATTCTCATATCAGATATAGACAAAAATACAAGTCACAGCTTCGTATCATCCTTTGCAGATGACACAAAAATCAGTATGAAAATTACCTCGGCTGAGGACATTGAAAAACTTCAAGCTGATATTAATAAAGTTTTCGACTGGGCATCAGAAAATAACATGATGTTTAACAGTGATAAATTCCAGGTACTCAGGTACGGTAAAAATGAGGACCTTAAACATAATACAGAGTACAAAACACAATCAAATGTACCCATAGTAGGAAAACAGCATGTAAAGGATTTGGGAATAATAATGTCGGACGACCTAACGTTTAAGGAGCATAACCAAGCAAATATTGCGACAGCCAGAAAAATGATAGGATGGATTACGAGAACTTTCAAATCCAGGGATCCCATCACAATGGTTGTACTCTTCAAGGCACTTGTGTTGTCCCGTCTTGAGTACTGCTCAGTACTCACTTCCCCCTTCAAAGCAGGAGAGATTGCTGAAATAGAGGGAATACAGAGAACATATACGGCACGCATAGACGCAATAAAGCACCTAAATTATTGGGATCGTCTCAAAGCCCTCCAAATGTACTCACTAGAAAGAAGACGAGAGAGATATCAAATAATATACACCTGGAAGATACTGGAGGGTCAAGTACCAAATCTACACAGTAAAATAACAACGTACTGGAGTGAACGACATGGAAGAAAATGTAGAATAGAACCAATGAAGAGCAGAGGTGCCATAGGCACAATCAGAGAACACTGTATAAACATCAGAGGTCCGCGGTTGTTCAACGTCCTCCCAGCAAGCATAAGAAATATTGCCGGAACAACAGTGGACATTTTCAAGAGGAAACTAGATTTATTCCTCCAAGGAGTGCCGGACCAACCGGGCTGTGGTGGGTATGTGGGCCTGCGGGCCGCTCCAAGCAACAGCCTGGTGGACCAAACTCTCACAAGTCGAGCCTGGCCTCGGGCCGGGCTTGGGGAGTAGAAGAACTCCCAGAACCCCATCAACCAGGTATCAACCAGGTATCACCCTACCCATCAACATTGGTGTTCCTCAGGGCAGCATACTTGGCCCTCTCCTCTTTCTCATCTACATTAATGACCTTCCAAATGCCTCCCAACACCTCAAACCAATTTTATTTGCTGACGACACAACCTTCATTTACTCCAGTCCTGACCCCCTTGCTCTAAATGCCACAGTAAATACTGAGCTAAATAAAGTCCATCTTTGGCTAACTTCGTATTGCTGAAAAGAGGCAGAGAGAGTGGTACCAAGGCGCACCCGAAAGGAACGATGAGAGAGGAAGCTGCGGAGAAAGAGGGAGAGATGACCACGAAGGACAAAAGAATGAAGTTGAGATAGAATATGATATCGTCAAGTGGTGTCGTAAGCCTTTTCCAGGTCAAAGAGAACGGCAACAACGGAGGTCTTCGCAGCAAAAGCAGTACGAATATAGACCTTCAAGTTCACCAGGACATCTGTCGTGCTGCGGCACTTGCGGAAACCAAATTGAGAAGGGGAGAGGAGGTGATGGTGTTCCAAGAACCACATCAGACGAACGTTAACCATACGTTCAAAAGAGTTTGCAGACACAACTTGTGAGAGCAATAGGGCGAAAGTCCTTAGGGGAAGTACCCAGAGACCCCGGTTTGCGAACAGGGAGGACAACGGCATCGAGCCAGTCCTCAGGGACTGACGACGACTCCCAGATCCGATTATACAGACTCAGTAAATACTGAGACGTGCACGGAGGGAGATGGCGAAGCATCTCATAATGAATACCACCGGAGCCCGCCGCCGTAGAACCGCAGAGGGCCAGGGCAGAACGAAGTTCAGAGAGAGAGAAGGGATCATTATAGGGAAGCTGAAGATGAGTGCAGAAATCTAAAGGACGAGACTCAAGGACAGGTTTACGAAGAAGGAAAGATTGGGGAAGATGAAGACCAGAGCTAACAGAAGAAAAGTGGGAACCCAGTTCGGAAGCGACCTGCAACGGGTCCGCCACAAGAGTATCATGGAGGTGAAGGACCAGTGAAACATCGGGAACGAACTTACCCACTATCTTGCGGATACGCTTCCAGATCTGGGCCAGAGGGGTTTCGGACGTAATTGTTGAGACATAAGAAGCCCAACATTCACATTTAGTCGTACGGATGGCCCTACGGGCCACCGCACTCGCTTTCTGAAAGAAAAGAAAGGAATCGGTCGTCTGCCTACGGCGGTGCCTCTTCCAGGCTGCACGCTTACAGCGGACAGCCCGAGCACAGTCCGCATTCCACCAGGGAATGCACTTCCGTGGACCCCGAGAGGAAGAGCGAGGAATAGAGCGGAGGGCAGCGTTGAAGACAGTGTCATGAAAAAGGAGGAGAGCGCGAGAGAGAGGCAGAAGGGAGAGGTCAGAGAGAGCAGCACTGAGGGTAAATAGGGTCCAGTCTGCTTTAGCAAACTGCCACCTAGGGAAAGAGAGGGAAGGGCGAAAAGAGAAAAAGGAAACAAGGATAGGGAAATGATCACTTCCATGGAGGTCATCAAGAACCTGCCACGTGAAATCTAAGTAAAGAGAAGAAGAGCAGAGAGAAAGATCAAGACAAGAAAGGGTGCGAGTCCGAGAGTCCAAATGAGTGGGCTCACCAGAATTCAGAAGAGACAGGGAAGAAGAGAGGAGAAACGGCTCAAGAAGGCGACCCCGGGTATTCGTCAGAATGTCACCCCAAAGAGAATGACGACAATTGAAGTCACCCAGCAGGAGCACAGGCTCCGGCATGGAGTCTAGGAGGTGTTTCAAATCAGGAAGAGAAAGCGGGACACTCGGGGGAGATAAATGGAACAAACAGTGTACCATTTCCCCACAAAGATATGAGCGGCAGAACAATGGAGAGGCGAAGGAAAAAGTAAAGGAACAAAGGGAACATCAGCACGAATCAAAAGAGCAGAAGAATTAGAAGCCCCAGCAACGGCTGGGGGGGGGGGGGGAAGAGAAAGGAATAGCCACGAAAACGACCAGGACGAGCACCAAGCATCGGCTCCTGGAGACAGACACAAAGGGGCGAAAACCGCGAAATCAGAAGTTGGAGTTCGAGGAAATTGGCGTAATAACCTCGAACGTTCCATTGAAGAATGGACAACGACGAGAAGAGAAAGAACAAAAACAGAGAACAAGGAAGAAACAAAGGCAAAAGAGCAACAGAGCACGTTAAAGAATATCAGGGTCGGGATCAGGGTCAGCAAAGTCAGTGTTAGGGGGCATGGGTAAACTGAGCAAAGACGGAGGGAAGGAAACGGGAGTACAGATCAGAGGTGGGCGGGCGGGGTCCGGAGGAGGAGACAACGGAGAGGAGCAGTCAAGGACAGCAGCAGGAAGAGGGGGAGTAGAAAGGGAGGAGCGCACCCCAGCAAGAGCAGCAAC
>NC_091157.1:38564705-38612205 GCF_040958095.1 Procambarus clarkii
ATACAGTGTTCTCTGATTGTGCCTATGGCACCTCTGCTCTTCACTGATTCTATTCTGCATTTTCTTCCATATCGTTCACTCCAGTACGTTGTTATTTTACTGTGTAGATTTGGTACTTGGCCCTCCAGTATCTTCCAGGTGTATATTATTTGATATCTCTCTCGTCTTCTTTCTAGTGAGTACATTTGGAGGGCTTTGAGACGATCCCAATAATTTAGGTGCTTTATTGCGTCTATGCGTGCCGTATATGTTCTCTGTATTCCCTCTATTTCAGCAATCTCTCCTGCTCTGGGGGAAGTGAGTACTGAGCAGTACTCAAGACGGGACAACACAAGTGACTTGAAGAGTACAGTGGTACCTCGGAATGCGATTGTCCCTGTATGCGAGGTTTTCGGAAGGCAAGCAGTATTTACTCCAAAAATTTGTCTCGGAAGGCGATGGTTACTTCGGGACGCGAGTTTGTTGATACGCGTACAGGCCGACCTAGCGCGTGGTGGTTCGGCGATCGTCGCCCCTCTGCCCCGCCGCCCCTCAGTTTACCATTGTCTCGCGCTCAGTGACTACCCCACATCAATTCTTCTCGCGGATTTACAGTGTTTTGTTGGATTTTTGGTGATTTGTCTATACAATTTGTTACTATATATCTCACCATGAGTCCCAAGAAAGCCAGTGGTAAGGATAAAGGCCAGAAAGCTCATGTGAGGATGACAATAGAGGAGAAACAAGAGATCATTCGGAAGCATGAGAACGGTACACGTGTTGTTGAACTTTGTAGGCAGTACAACAAAGCCACATCAACAATATGCACTATACTTAAGAAGAAAAATAAGATTATGAGTGCTAATGTGGCAAAAGGAGTAAGAACATTAACAGCACAAAGACCACAAATACTTGAAGAAGTGGAAAAGTTGTTATTAATTTGGATACACGACAAGGAGTTGAGGTGTGATTGTGTTTCGGAGGCCATTATTTGTGAGAAAGCCAGGGTGTTGCACGAAGACCTTCTAAAGAAGACCCCTGCAACAAGTGATGCAGATAAGAAAGAGTTTAAGGCAAGCAGGGGCTGGTTTGAAAAATTAGAAAGAGAAGTGGTATCCATAGTGTTACAAGGCATGGGGAGGCAGCCAGCTCAGACAAACCAGCCGCTGGACGATTTATTGACGAATTTAAAGAGTTTGCACAGGCTGAGGGATACCTACCGCAACAAGTGTTTAATTGTGACGAAACAGGACTGTTTTGGAAAAGAATGCCTAAGAGGACATACATTACCAAGGAGGAAAAATCCTTGCCTGGACACAAGCCTATGAAAGATAGGTTTACGCTTGTGCTGTGTTCAAATGCGAGAGGCGATTTGAAAATTAAACCCTTGCTAGTGTATCATTCTGAAAATCCAAGGGTTTTCAAACAGTATAATGTGCAGAAAACCTGTTTGTGTGTGATGTGGAAGTCTAATAAAAAAGCATGGGTCACTAGGCTTATTTTTTCGGAGTGGGTGAATGAAGTGCTGTGCCCTGCCATAGAAAAATATCTGCAGGAGAAACAATTGCCACTCAAAGCCGTGCTTTTCCTTGACAATGCTCCTGCTCATCCTCCAGGCTTGGAAGATGAATTGATGCCTCAATACAATAAATTCCTCAGTTTAATTCCTTCCTCCTAACACCACTCCTCTAATTCAGCCTATGGACCAGAAAATCATAGCGAATTTTAAGAAACTGTATGAAAGGGCACTTTTCCGGAAATGTTTTGAAGTGACTGAAGCAACAAACCTCACCCTCAAAGAATTCTGGAGAGAGCATTTTAACATTTGTAGTGCTTTAAAACTCGTTGACAAAGCCTGGCAAGAAGTGACTTAAAGAACCCTGATCTCTGGCTGGAGAAAATTGTGGCCTGAAGGTGTGAGAGAACTAGACTTTGAGGGGTTTGAGCCTATAAATGATGCGCCTGTTGTTGAGGAAATTGTTAGTCTAGGCCAGCAAATGGGCTTGGAATTGGATGGTGATGATGTGGAGGAGTTGGTGGAAGAACACAATGAAGAACTGACCACCGAAGAACTCCTAGCCCTTCAACAGGAACAGCAAGCCAACACAGCAGCGAATGATTCTGCAGTGGAGGAGGAGGTGGCAGCAGCACCAACAGCACCAGCGAATGTCCCTTCTGCAGTAATTAAGAAGGTGTGTCAGATGTGGGAAGAGATTCAAACAACTATTGAACAGACTCACCCAGAGAAAGCTGTAGTAGGCCGTTGTCTTAATCTTTTCAATGACAATGTGATGCCTTACTACAGAGAGAGCTTGCGAAGAAGGGAAAAGCAAGCTTCCATGGACAGATTTGTGGTGAGGAAATCGAGCAGTGAGCCTCAACCAGGACCTAGTGGCACTCAGGTTAAACGTCCCAGGGAGAGCACACCAGAAAGGTCCTCACTGCCTGATGTGATTATGGAAGGGGACTCCCCTTCCAAACAGTAACTCCTCTCCTCCTCCCCCCTCCTCACCATCTTCCATACGCCTACAGCACTCGACAGCAAGGTAAGTAATAACTGGAACATAGTTTTGTAGGTTTATTTAGATGAATTAGGTAAATTAGGTATAAAAATTTAGTTTGATGTGGGGTTTTTGGGGTAGTCAGGAACGGATTAATTCATTTCCCTTTATTTCTTATGGGGAAATTAACTTCGGAATGCGAGTTTTCGGAAGGCGAGGCGTCTCCAGGAACGGATTAAACTCGCATTCTGAGGTATGCCTGTACAACCATTGTGATGGGATCCTTGGATTTGAAAGTTCTCGTAATCCATCCTATCATTTTTCTGGCTGTTGCAATATTTGCTTGGTTATGCGCCTTAAACGTTAGGTCGTCAGACATTATTATTCCCAAATCCTTTATATGCTGTTTTCCTACTAGGGGTACATTTGATTGTGTTTTGTACTCTTGTATTATGTTTAAGGTCCTCATTTTTACCGTACCTGAGTACCTGGAATTTATCACTGTTAAACATCATGTTATTTTCTGATGCCCAGTCGAAAACTTTATTAATATCAGCTTGAAGTTTTTCAATGTCTTCAGCCGAGGTAATTTTCATACTGATTTTTGTGTCACCTGCAAAGGATGATACGAAGCTGTGACTTGTATTTTTGTCTATATCTGATATGAGAATAAGGAAAAGCAGCGGTGCAAGGACTGTACCCCTGAGGTACAGCGCTTTTAACTGCACTTGGACTAGATTTTATATGGTTGACCATTACTCGCTGAGTCCTGTTTGACAGAAAACTGAGTATCCAGCGTCCTACTTTACCGGTTATTCCCATTGACTTCATTTTGTGTGCTATCACGCCATGGTCACATTTATCAAAAGCCTTTGCGAAGTCTGTGTATATCACATCAGCATTCTGTTTTTCTTCTAATGCCTCAGTGACTTTGTCGTAGTGCTCAAGTAGCTGTGAGAGCACAATCTTCCCGCTCGAAATCCATGTTGGCCTGGGTTGTGAAGGTCATTGGTCTCCATGAAATTGGAGACCTGACTCCTAATCACTCTCTCAAATACTTTTATGATGTGCGATGTTAGTGCAACTGGTCTATAATTCTTTGTCAATGCTTTGCTCCCTCTCTTGTGTAGAGGGGCTATGTCTGCTACTTTAAGTGCATCTGGTATCTCCCCCGTGTCCAAGCTCTTCCTCCACACTATACTGAGTGCCTGTGCTACCGGCACTTTGCATTTCTTTATAAATATTGAATTCCACGAGTCTGGACCTGGGGCTGAGTGCATGGGCATGTTTTCAATTTCTCTTTCAAAATTTAGTGCGCTCGTGTTGATATCAGTTATATTTACAGGGGTTTGAATATCCCGCATAAAGAAATTGTCTGGATCTTCCACTTTCATGTTGTTTATTGGAGTGCTAAACATGTCCTCATACTGCTCGATTGACGAGCTTCCGCTCGGTCTATGAGAAAAACCATGTAATTACCTAAGTGTAGTTACAGGATGAGAGCTACGCTCGTGGTGTCCCGTCTTCCCAGCACTCTTTGTCATATAACGCTTTGAAACTACTGACGGTCTTGGCCTCCACCACCTTCTCCCCTAACTTGTTCCAACCGTCTACCACTCTGTTTGCGAAAGTGAATTTTCTTATATTTCTTCGGCATCTGTGTTTAGCTAGTTTATATCTATGACCTCTTGTTCTTAACGTTCCAGGTCTCAAGAAATCTTCCCTATCGATTTTATCAATTCCTGTTACTATTTTGTATGTAATGATCATATCACCTCTTTTTCTTCTGTCTTCTAGTTTTGGCATATTTAATGCCCCTAACCTCTCCTCGTAGCTCTTGCCCTTCAGTTCTGGGAGCCACTTAGTAAGCATGTCTTTTTCCAGTTTGTTGATGTGCTTCTTAAGATATGGGCAACACACAACAGCTGCATATTCTAGCTTTGGCCTAACAAAGTCGTGAACAATTTCTTTAGTATATCGCCATCCATGTATTTAAAAGCAATTCTGAAGTTAGAAAGCGTGGCATAGGCTCCTCACACAATATTCTTTATGTGGTCCTCAGGTGATAGTTTTCTATCTAGAACCACCCCTAGATCTCTTTCTTTATCAGAATTCTTTAAAGATTTCTCACATAATATATAGGTTGTGTGGGGTCTATGTTCTCCTATTCCACATTCCATAACATGGCATTTATTAACATTAAATTCCATTTGCCAAGTGGCACTCCATGTACTTATTTTGTCCAGGTCTTCTTGAAGGCATGGCAATCATTTAAGTTTCTATCCTTCCTATTATCTTAGCATCATCAGCAAACATGTTCATATAATTCTGTATACCAACTGGTAGATCATTTATGTAGACAATAAACATCACTGGTGCAAGAACTGAACCCCTGTGGTACTCCACTTGTGACATTTCTCCAATCCAATACATTGCCTCTGATCAAGCCCTCGTTTTTCTATCAGTCAGAAAATTTTTCATCCATGTTAGAAGCGTACCTGTCACTCCTCCAATATTTTCCAGTTTCCAGAACAACCTCTTATGTGGAACTCTGTCGAAGCCTTTTTTAGGTCCAGATAGATGCAGTCAACCCAACCATCTCTTTCCTGTAATATCTCTGTTGCTCGATCATAGAAACTGAGTAAATTCGATACACAGGATCTTCCAGATCGAAAACCATACTGTCTGTCTGATATTATATCATTTCTCTCCAGGGGTTCTACCCATTTAGTTTTAATTATTTTTTCCATAAAAATGTGGTGCTTCCTAGCGTTCTCGCTGGTTCTCGCAAATTCTCGGACGCCTCCGACGACAGTGTTGTTGTTTTATCGCACAGGATAAGCATCCCTCTGCTTTATTTGTCCTTTTCTTTGGTTGTTTTGTGATTTTGTGACTACAATTTGTAATCCATGATGTCACCAAAGAAGCTGCTTGCTAAAGATAGAGTTGTCAAGGGGAAGAAAGACACAATTACTTTAGATTTGAAGAAGGAAATCATAGCAAAGCATGAGCGTGGTGTCCGTGTGAATGATCTCACCAGGGAGTATTGCAGGTCCTCTTCAACAATCTGCACCATCTTGAAGAGGAAGGAAGAATTTAAGAAGCTTGATATGGCTAAAGGAGTTACCAATGTTACCAAGCACCATACAAAAATTCTAGATGTTGAAAAGCTGCTGTTGGTCTGGATGAATAAAAGGCAATTACTGTACATGGTGATAGTGTCTCTGAAGCTATTGTTTGTGCTAATCAAAGGTGCCTGTATGTGGACCTTATCAAGAAGACACCAGGTGCGTCGTCTGAACATAAGATATTTAAGGCAAGCCGGGGATGGTTTGAGAAATTTTGGAAGAGAAGCGAGATACACAATGTTGTGCGACATGGGGAGGCTGCCAGCTCTGATAAAGCTGCTGCTGAGAAATGTGTGCCATAGTTCCAGGAATTTCGTTTGCTAGAGAGGAGTTCTTGCCCCAACAAGCTTTTAATTGTAACGAGACTGGCCTGTTTTGGAAGAGAATGACAAAGAGGATCTACATCACGCAAGAGGAAAAATCTTTGCCTGGCCACAAGTCAATGAAGGATCAGCTTACCCTCGTGCTCTGATCCAATAAAAGTGCCGATTCAAGTTTCAAGTTGCTGCTGCGTCTACCATTCAGAAATCGTTAGTGTTTCAAGGCGTGTAAGGTGAACAAGACGCAACTGAAGGTGATGTGGAGGTCCACTAAGAAATCCTGGGTCACGCGGATATTGCTTGTGCTCGATAATGTTCCTGCACATCTTCCACAGATGTGCAGGAGCATTATCGTGCAGATGTGCAGATGATTTGTTTCCAGAATATCAGTTCACCACCAAGTTTCTTCCTCCCAACACCACTCCACTCCTCCAACCCATGGACCAGAAAGTCATTGCCAACTTAAGACACTCTACATGAAGGCCTTGTTGGAGAGGTGTATTGATGGATAGAGACTAATGAGCTGACCCTCAAAGAATTCTGGAAGGAACACTTCAATATCCTGGGTGTCTTATGTTTGATCGATAACCCAGGAGTGGCACAGAGGACCCTAAACTCTGCATGGCAAAACCTGTGATCTGAGGGTGTCCCTGAGCGAGACTTCGAAGGTTTCGGTCCTGCACCTGTGGACGACCCGGACGTGCATCCAGTAGATGATATTGTTGCTTTGGGGCAAACTTTTGGGTCTGGAGTTGGATGCTGCTCATGTGCAGGAGCACAGTGATGAACTGACCTGGAACTTCAGAAGGAGCTGAATAAAGAGAGGTACAAGAGCTCTCATAAGGAATGAGGTGGTAAGGGAGGATGCCGCCTCTTCCAGTGAAATTTTAGGGACTTCCTAAAACAAAAGCAATTGTCAATAAATACGTTCTTTAGAAAGGTAAAGAAAAGACGAGCAAGTGATAGTGAACCACAACCCAGTTCCAGTGGAGCGAAATTCCCAAAAGAGAGCCCGCCTGACTCAAGAGATGGATTCGCCTTCCACACCGTAACCCCTCTCCTCCTCCCCATCATCTCCCTCAAGCCAGCAATGAGTCTTCATAAGGTACAATTGAAAACAATTGAAAACGTACAATTGTTTTTGTACAACAGTACAATTGAAAAGGTAAAAAAAAAAATTATCATAATTACATGTACAGTGTTATACAGTAATTATATTTTAAAACTTTATATTGATGTTTTTTGGGATAAAACAGATTAATTTTTTTTTACATTACGCATATTTTAAACTGGGTAATTCGTTTCACAAGACAAGTGTTTCACATGACGAGCTCGGTGCCGGAACAGATTAAATTTGTTAAACGATGCACCACTATATAATTATAATTATAATGGGTTAGGGGATATATATGTATACTTTACAGAAGTGATAAAGTTCTAATCTAGTCTCCATTCAGCAAAGCAACCTAATGAGACAAAGAAAATATTGTAGAGTTTGAAATCTGTGAAAAAATAGAGCAAAAGAATCCAAAGTCCCAAGTTCTACCACCTTTGGCTGATTTACTTGTCGACTTATTTCATTCCACCTTCACATACTTAGTGACTGGTATGCATTCTCCAAGATGTAGAAGCCACAACAAAATCAAATAAGAAACAAAGGAGAAAAGAAAAAAATTGGAGGACATTCAAAATATTGGCATTGGACATTGTATTTATAAGATACAATAAAATACATCAATATAACATACTAACTCATTATTATTTGTGTGAGATTTTGATTTTGGTGCTTTGGCGTCACTAGCAGCTTATTTTCGTCTAATTTCGTCATGAAATGATACTTTTTCAGAGTAAAAATATGTTTTTAATATGTTCTAAATTCAGCACCAACATTATAATGAATAAATAGGTCATATTTATTCATTACTAACATAATTTTAGGAAGCTTTGGGTAGCTTGTTTGGCAACTTTGAGTAGCTTTTAGTAGCTTTGGGTAATTAGTGGGACCCTCTGTTGACTATCCTGTGGTCTCATACCTGTGTGGTGGTGTGTACCTGTTGACTAGCCTGTGGTCTCGTACCAGTGATGGTGTGCACCTGTTGACTAGCCTGTGGTCTCGTACCAGTGATGGTGTGTACCTGTTAACTAGCCTGTGGTCTCGAACCTGGGTGCTGGTGTATACCTGTTGACTAGCCTGTGGTCTCGAACCTGGGTACTGGTGTATACCTGTTGACTAGCCTGTGGTCTCGAACCTGGGTGCTGGTGTATACCTGTTGACTAGCCTGTGGTCTCGAACCTGGGTGCTGGTGTATACCTGTTGACTAGCCTGTGGTCTCGAACCTGGGTGCTGGTGTGTACCTGTTGACTAGCCTGTGGTCTCATACAGTGATGGTGTGCACCTGTTGACTAGCTTGTGGTCTTGTACCAGTAATGGTGTATACCTGTTGACTAGCCTGTACTCACCTATTTGTGCTTGCAGGGGTTGAGCTCTGGCTCTTTGGTCCTGCCTCTCAACTGTCAATCAACTGGTGTACAGGTTCCTGAGTCTACTGGGCTCTATCATATCTACACTTGAAATTGTGTCATTATGGAGTCTGCCTCCACCACTTCACTTCCTAATGTATTCCATTTGTCAACCACTCTGACACTAAAAAAAAAATTCTAATCTCTGTGGCTCATCTGGGCACTCGGTTTCCACCTGTGTCCCCTAGTATGTGTGCCCCTTGTGTAAAATAGCCTGTCTTTATCTACCCTATCAATTCCTTTGAGAATCTTGTATGTGGTGATCATGTCCCCCCTAACTCTTCTGTCTTCCAGCGGCGTGAGGTTTAATTCCCGAAGTCTCTCCTCGTAGCTCATACCTCTCAGCTCGTGTACTATTCTGGTTGTAACACTCATGATTCCCCCCCCCCCCCTCCTAGAGCTTACAACCTGGGAACCCTTCTCCAAGAGGTCAGCCCAGATGACCTCTAGATCATCTTGCAAATTTAACTAAAAATTCCTGGGCTAGTCTTAGCCAGCTAGTTTCAAGTAGGTGATATTTCTTGGTCATCTTGTCAAACATTGTAATGGAATTAGGCCTCCCAGATCCTTATGTGTAAACACCCTGGTTGATACCTGGTTGATGGGGTTCTTGGAGTTCTTCTACTCCCCAAGCCCGGCCCGAGGCCAGGCTTGACTTGTGAGAGTTTGGTCCATTAGTCTGTTGCTTGGAGCGACCCGCAGGCCCACATACCCACCACAGCCCGGTTGGTCCGGCACTCCTTGGAGGAATAAATCTAGTTTCCTCTTGAAAATGTCCACGGTTGTTCCGGCAATATTTCTTATGCTTGCTGGGAGGGTGTTGAACAACCGTGGACCTCTGATGTTCATACAGTGTTCTCTGATTGTGCTTATGGCACCCCTGCTCTTCACTGGTTCTATTCTGCATTTTCTTACATATCGTTCACTCCAGTACGTTGTTATTTTACTGTATAGATTTGGTACTTGGCCCTCCAGTATCTTCCAGGTGCATATTATTTGATATCTCTCTCGTCTTCTTTCTAGTGAGTACATTTGGAGGGCTTTGAGACGATCCCAATAATTTAGGTGCTTTATCGTGTCAATGCGTGCCGTATATGTTCTCTGTATTCCCTCTATTTCAGCAATCTCTCCTGCTCTGAAGGGGAAAGTGAGTACTGAGCAGTACTCAAGACGGGGACAACACAAGTGACTTGAAGAGTACAACCATTGTGATGGGATCCCTGGATTTGAAAGTTCTCGTAATCCATCCTATCATTTTTCTGGCTATCGCAATATTTGCTTGGTTATGCTCCCTAAACATTAGGTCGTCAGACATTATTATTCCCAAATCCTTTACATGCTGTTTTCCTACTATGGGTACATTTGATTGTGTTTTATACCCTGTATTATGTTTAACCCTTAAAGTGCGCATCACGTCATATGACATGTTGGACGTTGTTCCAGTCAACTGCGCATCACGTCATATGACGTGTTGGAGTACTACGCAAGATTTAAATGGCCTGCGGATACACGGGGTTCACCACACCTTCATCAGGGCTCTTGTAAACAGATGCCATTTAAAAAAAAAATCGTGGGCCAAATTCCCGGGTGTTATTGGCCTCAGTATTGAGTGAGCAACCAAGCCTGACGCACGCAGCATGAGCTAACAGCACTGCTGTTCAGCTTGTGACCACATTTCCTAAAAATGCAAAAATATACTTGTTCATGCTATTATGTAACGATGATATTATTACAGAAGACCCCTGACTATGATAAAACTGACCAGGGTTCTGATAATAGCAGGATTGTGGTGATATTTAGCGCTGTGCGCCATGGAGGGAGGAGTAATGCTGTGGGAGGGAGGGTGGTGGCAATGTCTTCTGATTGTGTGTGGCCACCTTTTATTGACTGCATTCACCTTACCAGCTTAGTGGTTCGCTATGGTGAACACAAATGTAGATACTTATATATAACGTGTGTATAGAGGGTATAAACAGCAAAGAAGGTTGGGAGCCGCCATTTTGGTGAGGACGGTGGCATCGTCTGCACGACGCCACCGTGCAGAAGACGGTGTTGTTTACGATGGTCTTTGGGCACCATACCAGTTTATTTGTACAAGTATGATGAATAAAACAGGTAGATATTTATATATAATGTGTGTATCTAGCGTAATAACACCACACAGTATTGTTGGAGGAGAAATATTAGTGCGTCTGGCCTTGAGGGCGGCAGCCATCAGCTGACTGTGTGAGGTCCTACGTCTTTGTGCCTTTACTCACCATACAAGCTTAGATGTACAGTTATGGTGAACAAAACATGTAGATACTTATATATAACGTCTGTATATAGTGAATTATAGCAAAAACAGTATTGTGGGAGGAGAATGTGGGTGAGTCAGATGACTTGAGGGAGGGCGGGAGTGGCTGGCTGGTACACGGCGGTCACTCCTCGTTACTTTTTGACTCATAATAGCTACTTAGTGGTTCGTTATAGTGAACAAAATATGCAGATACTTATATATAACCTGTGCTTATAGTGTAATAACCGACAAAGTATTTGTTCACTGATTGATGAACATAATTGAATCAACAATATGCACACCATATTTTTGAGTACAGCAATGATTCACTCATTTTATTATATAAATATATCAAACTACACACTATTGAATAATATTACAGCAAAAAAACTATGAAAAATCAATTAGAGACATTGAAATAATTAGGTAATTATCTCTTTGTGGCAACTCCGGCCTGACAGCTGGCAAGCGCCTATTTTTTGCCAGACTTCCCCGCCCTATAGCGGGCAATATATGCCACTTACGATTTTTTATTATTTTTCCCGTGATCAGTGAACACAAATTAACAGGTTAGGAAGAAAAAAAATATATTTTTTTTTTTTCAAAATTACATGCGCCTGTGGGGAAGAAAGGATATTATACCCCTAGCATGTTAAAGGTTAAGGTCCTCATTTTTACCGTACCTGAGTACCTGGAATTTATCACTGTTAAACATCATGTTATTTTCTGATGCCCAGTCAAAAACTTTATTAATATCAGCTTGAAGTTTTTCAATGTCTTCAGCTGAGATAATTTTTATACTGATTTTTGTGTCATTTGTAAAGGATGATACGAAGCTGTGACTTGTTCTCATATCAGATATAGACAAAAATACAAGGAAAAGCAGTGGCTCAAGGACTGTACCCTGAGGTACAGAGCTTTTAACTGCACTTGGACTAGATTTTATTTGGTTGACCGTTACTCGCTGAGTCCTGTTTGACAGAAAACTGAGTATCCAGCATCCTACTTTACCGGTTATTCCCATTGACTTCATTTTGTGTACTATCACGCCATGGTCACATTTATCGAAAACCTTTGCGAAGTCCGTGTAATTCACATCAGCATTCTGTTTTTCTTCTAATGCCTCAGTGACTTTGTCGTAGTGCTCCAGGAATCTACCCCCTTGATGTTGGGAGTGTTGCCTGTGTAAGCATTCGGGTGAGGAAAATGTCCCTCCCCTCTTGCACTCCCCATAATTAATAATTCCCATCCTTGAAGAGGTGTATGGTGGCTGTCAAACATCTTAATTGGAAAATTCTCGAGAGTTGGTGCACGTGTGGGCAGCCTCAATGTAGGTTAGCAACAACAAATCCACCCCACCCCCCCTCCTTTTCTACAGCTGATAGGGGGTGTGGCAGTTTTGGGGGCGTGTATATATGCCCCTGTAGGAGAGTTAGAGACAGTGCTGGATACCAGGGTCAAGAGCTGGCTCTGATGGTATTGTTCCATGGCTAAATTACTTAACACTTGCCAATGTTAAAGTAGGTACTTATAGTTAGTGAATATCATATTTTTGTTCTCAATAAACTCATGTTAAACTTTCCCTCTGTGTCAATTGTTGGATCCTCTTATCCTCTGTGTATAGTTTTGTTAACACCCAGCCCGTAATTAATGACAGTTAAGAAAAGAGGACTCTCCAAGTCAAGCAATGTTTCTTGCTTCATTGCTTGATGTAGTTACTGGACAGGCAGGATGGTGGTAGCATAGTTAATTAATTTGTTCCCTGTGTTTAGCATTTCCTTGGAAGGGTACCTTTGGTTCCAGTGTAACCATCAGCGGTAGACCATATGTCAGTTCATATTACGTTAAATATAAATACTCAGTGTTCAATAGCAAAGTGTTACCAAGTGCAACCAGTAAAAAGTGTAACTTAGTATATATTAGTATTCATTAATCAACTCTCTCTACTTCTACTTATTCTCTCCTCCTGCTCCTTCCTACTCCTCCTCCTCCATTCTTCCTGTGCGCCCCTCGTTTTCTGTTGCCCCAACAGACGAGTTCCCGCTCCCCGTCCCAGTTTTCTAAACCTGTCCACCTCCTCACCCATTCCTTTCCTTCATCCCTTCTCCCTTATTCCTTCCTCCCTTCCTCTGCTGTACTTCTCACCATCAAATATTGTCTGGGATACAATAATTTTTAGTGTCCAATAGATTCTAGTGTTACATGGTGGCAAACCTTTGAACCATTTCCAGTTTAGTCTTATGCTTGACTAGATATGGACTCCATGTTGGGGCTGGATACTCCAGAATTGGTCTGACAAATGTGGTATACAAAGTTCTGAATGATTCCTTACACAAATTTCTAAATGCCGTTCTTATGTTGGCCAACCTGGCATATGCCGCTGATGTTATCCTCTTGATATGGGGTTCAGGGGACAGGTCTGGCATGATATCAACCCCAAAGTCTTTTTCTCTCTCTGACTCTTGATGAATTTCATCTCCCAAATAATATCTTTTATCTGGCCTCCTGCTCCCTACACCTATCTTCATTACATTACATTTGCTTGGGCTAAACTCTTAACAACCATCTGTTCAACCATTCCTTCAGTTTGTCTAGGTCTTCTTGAAGCCTCACGCAGTCCTCCTCTGTCTTAATCCTTCTCATAAATTTGGCATCGTCAGCAAACACCGAGAGAAATGAGTCTATACCCTCCAGGAGATCATTTACGTGTATCAGAGACAGGATAGGACAGAGTACTGAGCCCTGTGGAACTCCACTGGTAAGCCAGTAAGGCAAGATTTACCCTCCCTTAACCCATGTTGGCAATTTTTTCATGAAGTCACTTCTCTCCAGACGTGATACTGGTTTTTTTCTCACGATCCTTTCCATCACTTTGCATGGTATACAAGTCAAGGACACTGGCCTGTAGTTCGATGCCTCTTGTCTGTCACCATTTTTTGTATATTGGGCCTACATTAACCCTTAAATGGCGCATAGCTATATACCATTTGACACCCACAGGCGCATACAAAAAAAAAAAAAAAAAAAAAAATTATTTTTTCTTCTTAACCTGTTAATTTGTGTTTACTGATCACGGGAAAAATAATACAAAAATCGTAAGTAGCATATATTGCCCGCTATAGGGCGGGAATTCTGGCAAAAAATAGGCGCTGACTCAGCATGCGTCCCAGGCGGTCTGTTGCTCGCCAGCTGTCAGGCCGGAGTTGCCACAAAGAGATAATTACCTAATTATTTCAATGTCTCTGATTGATTTTTCGTAGTTTTTTTGCTGTAATATTATTCAATAGTGTGTAGTGTGATATATTTATACAATAAAATGAGTGAATCATCACTGTACTAAAAAATATGGTGTGCATATTGTTGATTCAATTATGTTCATCAAACAGTGAACAAATACTTTGTCGGTTATTACACTATATACACAGGTTATATATAAGTATTTGCATGTTTTGTTCACCATAACTGTACATCTAAGCTTGTATGGTGAGTAAAGGCACAAAGACGTAGGACCTCACACAGTCAGCTGATGGCTGCCGCCCTCAAGGCCAGACGCACTAATATTTCTCCTACAACAATACTGTTTGTGGTGCTATTATGCTATATACACACATTATATATAAATATCTACCTGTTTTATTCACCATACTTGTACAAGTAAACTGGTATGGTGCCCAAAGACCATCGTGGTCATCAGTAAACATGGTTAGTCCTGCAGACGACGCTCCTCCCTCACCAAAATGACGGCTCCCAACCTACTCCTCTCGCTGTTTATACCCTCTATACACACGTTATATATAAGTACCTGTATCTACATTTGTGTTCACCATAGCGAACCACTAAGCTGGTATGGTGAGTGCAGTCAATAAAAGGTGGCCACACACAGTCAAGAGATAACGCCACTACCCTCCCCTCCCACAGCATTACTCCTTCCTCCATGGCGCACAGCGCTAAATATCACCACAATCCTGCTATTATCAGAACCCTGATCAGTTTTATCACAGTCAGGGGTCTTCTGTAATAATATCATCGCTACATAATAGCATGAACAAGAATTTTATGGCATTTTTAGGCGATGCTGTGGTCACAAGCTGAACAGCAGTGCTGTGAGTTCATGCTGCGTGCATCAGGCTTGGTTGCTCACTCAATACTGAGGCCCCTAATACCCGGGAGTTTGGCCCACGATTCTTTTTTTAAAATGGCGCCTGTTTATAAGAGCCCTGATGAAGGTGTGGTGAACCCCGTGTATCCGCGAACCGTTTAAATCTTGCGTAGTACTCCAAAGCATCACATGATGCGATGCGCAATTTACTGCAAGTCGGTCAAAGCATCATATGATGCGATGCGCAATTGAAGGGTTAACAGTCTTCCATATTTCTGGTAGGTCTCCCATCTCCAGTGATCTACTATACACTATGGAGAGTGGCAAGCAAAGTGCCACTGCACACACTTTCAATACCCATGGTGAGATCCCATCTGGACCAACAGCCTTTCTCACATCCAGAACCAAAAGGTGTCTCTTGACCTCATTTCTTGTAATATTGAACCCTTCCAAGGCTGTCTGGTTTACTGCCCCCTCTCCTAGCGCAGTGACCTCACCTTGTTCTATTGTGAAGTCCTCCTGGAACCTCTTGTTGAATTCTTCACACACCTCTTTGTCATTCTCTGTATACCTGTCCTCGGCTGTTCTAGGTTTCATTACCAGTTCTTTCATTGTTGTTTTCCTCCTGATGTAACTGTAGAGTAGCTTTGGTTTGGTCTTGACTTTGTTTGCTATATAATTTTCATGATTTTTCTCTGCTTCTCTTCTTGCACTAACATACTCATTTCTGGTTCTCTGGTACAGTATCTCTCTCTGCTTTCTGGTGTTTTGTTATTTCGGAAGTTCCTCCACGCCCTTTTGTTCAGTTCCTTTGCTTCCATACATGCCCTATTAAACCATGGATTCTTCTTTTGCTTCTTGGATTTTTCCTTTTGGACCGGGATAATCCTGTTTACTGCCTCCTGACACTTTTGGGTGACATAGTCCATCATATCTTGTACAGACTCTGTAATTAGCTCTGAGGTCTGTGTCCGAAGGTATTTCCCTTAGGAAACTTCTCATCTCATCATAATTACCCTTTCGGTATGCCAGCCTTTTGTCTCCTAGTTCTTTTTTTTTGGGGGAGGGGAGGGGGAGATAAATCCTAGCTCTACCAGGTACTCAAAGATCAATACACTGTGATCATTTATTCCCAAAGGTTCTTCCAACTTAACTTCCCTTATATCTCACTCATTTAGGGCAAATATCAGATCAAGCATGGCTGGTTCATCTTCCCCTCTCATTCTTGCTGGTTCCTTGATGTGTTGACTTAGAAACTTTCTTGTTGCCACATCCAGCAGCTTAGCTCTCCATGTATCTGATCCTCCATATGGGTCTCTGTTCTCCCAATCTATCTTCCCGTGGTTGAAGTCTCCCATGATTAGTAGTCCAGATCCATTCCTGCTAGCGACAGAAGCTGCTCTCTCTATTATGTTAATGGTGGCCATGTTGTTTCTATCATATTCCTGTCTGGATCTTCTGTCATTTGGTGGTGGATTATATATGACTACGACTATAATTTTTTGTCCTCCAGTTGCTATGGTACCTGCTATGTAGTCACTGAAATCTTCACAGCCCTGAATAACCATCTCCTCAAAACCCCAGCCTTTTCTTACCAGCAGAGCTACACCCCCACCTCTTCCTTCTCTCTCTTTCCTCACAGCTCAGCAATCCTGTGGAAACATTGCATTTGTTATGGTTTTCGTCAGCTTTGTTTCTGTGAGTGCTATTATGTTTCGTTTTTTTTCTAGTATCCATTCTCCAAGCTTACTTGTTTTATTTGTAATCCCACCTATGTTAGTGTACATAGCCTTGAGACTCACTTTCTTCTATCCCTTCTGATGTTCCCTTCATGGTGAGCGTTATGCTGAAGGGGGAAGCTATTCCATGGGTGTGCGAGGATTTGTGAGATGGATAACAGGGTCTCAGAGGATACTGTAGTGAAGGGTCAAGTGAAGGGGGGACAGGGAGGGTATGGGATGAATGGGAAGGGAGGACAGGGAGGGAAAGGGGGGGGGGTCTGTGGTCTCATACCTGTGTGCTGGTGTGTACCTGTTGACTAGCCTGTGGTCTTGTACCTGGGTGGGGTCTGTCTAATTACCCAAAGTTACCCAAAGCCACACAAAGCTACTTAAAGCTTCCTAGCATTACGTAAGGAATGAATAAATGTGATATACTTATTATTTATAATGTTGGTGCTGAATGTTGAACTTGACAAACATATTTTTACTCTGAAAAAGTATCATTTTATAACAAAATACCACGAACATATGAAGCTGGTGACGCCAAAGCAAGTTGACAGTCCAAGTGACAATGTTTCCTGGCATATTAGCCGCCTGTACCTACCTAACCTAACCCACCTACCCAAACCTAGCCTAAACTAACCTAACTAAACCTAACCATCAAAACCTAACTTAATATAACCTCTAGGCAACAATATATCTTGAATGATTTGTTAATTTATTTATTTATTTATTTATTTATACATATATATACAAGAAGGTACATTGAGGGTTAACCCTTTAACTGCGCAACGCGCCTGCAGGCCCAGGCTTAGGGTGCGCAACGCACCCCCGGGTGTTTATATTTTTCACGTTCCATTCAAAACTCCCGCGGCTACATGGGGTTCACATCAGCTTCCTCAGGGGTCTTGTAAACAGGCGCCATCTTAAAAAAAAAATCATGGTCCACGTTGCCGGGTGTCAGAGCCTCAGTAGTGAGTGAGCAACCAAGGCTGGCGCTCGCAGCATGAGCGCACAGCACTGCTGTTCAGCATGTGACCACAGCATTGCCTAATATTGTCAAAATATATATATAATCTGTTTTATTTAGCAATGATAGTATTATAGAAGAGCCCGAGTGTGATAATGACTGGGTACAATGTTCAAATATCAGCGATTCAATGCTGTTCACGATGTTCACGGCGTTAGCCACAGCACCACAGCATTATTTTGTCCATCTAGGAATCTTCAAACGACTTTTTAGGTTCCTTTTCAAAATAAACTTGTGGTCAATTATTCATTTACAGGTATTAGTAACCAGGATTGTGGTTATAATGAGTGTTGTGCGTAGGAAGGAGAAATTTTGGTGAGGGAAGGAGGAAGAGAATTGAGGTAGCCTCACTGTGTGGCAGCCACTCTTGTTTTGCTCACCTTACTAGCTTCGTGGTTCGCTATGGGGAACACACATGTACATGGGTATATACAGTGTGTGTGGAATAGTGTAATAACAGCAACAGGAGTATGTTGTGAGGAGCTATTTTGGTGAGGGAGGTGACGTCGTAATCGTGGCGTTGTCTGCCGTCTGCTGTGTGATTTGTCATGCAGTGTATGGTGGCCACTATACTGTTTGGACACAATACCAGCTTACTTGCATAGTTCTGGTAAATAAAACATGTAGATAGGTATATATAACATGTGTAAATTGTGTAATAAATACAATAACAGTATGGTGGGAGGAGCAATGTTGGCGAGTAAGATGTTGGAGTGAGGGAGGGCTGGCTGGGTGTGGCTGCTCACACTCGCGGTGTTCTGAATGTATTGATGGTGAATGTATATAGTGTGTGACAGTGTATAGTCTGTAAATAGATTGTATATATATATAAATTAGCATGATACATGGTAAATATGTGCAACATATGTGTACACAAGTGTCATGCACGTAACACAGTGTCTTCGGAAGGTACAGATGTTTTACTGCCATAATATAGTATACGTGTTCATTATACATAGGATTAGCATGTAAAAACAAATAAAATGTATTTGGAACTGTGCGCAAAAAATGTGCAAAAATATATTCGCGGCAACTCGCGCGCCCCGCCGGCCCCGGGTGCATACTGCTCTGGCGCACGGGGAATTATGACGTCACGGCCCACGTTTCGGACCCCATAGCAGCCAAAGTAAGTACAATTTCGAACTTGCGTTGCTATACCCATATACAGGGAGGGGTTTTTGACACTTTCCAAGGAAAAAATAATTTTTACCCAAGGTTTCATTTCCTGCGCACTGGGGGGATGTCATATTTATAGGCGGCGCAGTTAAAGGGTTAAGAGAGAACATAGAGTTTAAATTGAAATTACAATCTTGTAAAGCCACTAGCATGCATAGCATTTTGGGCAAGTCCTTAAACTAACCTTAGAGCAAATCCTTAAACTAACAAAGTTTTAGAGAAATAAGAGTAAAATTGATAAAGTCTTTAACAGATACTTTACATCTATACTTTACAAGTACATATGATTTTAAGTAGGATAATTACAGCAAAATTGTCAAAAAATGTTTACAGGTACATTGCAAGAATTTTTGACACAAAAACAGATCAGAATAATACACAATAATGAACAAGGAATTCTAAGTATAATTAGGAAAACATCTCAGGGTTATACATTGGATCACTGAAGCACAATATGAGGAGCATTACAAGGAGTAATGCAGTAGAATATGCACTCAATACAACAACCATGATAACAGATGATCTAAGGTTACAATGGTGAAAAATATGGCTTAGGTACAAAGAATGGGGGATTCACACTAGAAACAGTGTGAAGATAAAGCACTATGAAGATGAAATTAGGTACATTTTGGTTGTATTTTTGAATAAGGCAAAAGTTGGACAGCTTTTCAGTTCATTAGGGAGTGAGTTCCATAGACTAGGTCCCTTTATTTGCATAGAATGTTTACACAGATTTAGTTTGACTCTGGGGATATCAAATAGATATTTATGTCTGGTGTGGTGATTATGTGTTCTATTACATCTGTCCAGGAAGAGTTTCAGAACAGGGTTTGCACTTAAAAATATGGTTTTATAAATGTAATTGGTACAAGAGAATGTATGGAGTGAATTTATGTTTAGCATGTTTAGGGATTTAAACAGGGGAGCTGTGTGTTGTCTGAAAGCAGAGTTTGTTATTATCTTGATAGCAGATTTCTGCTGGGTGATGATGAGCTCGAGGTAGTTTGCAGAGGTTGAACTCCAAGCACAAATACCATAAGTAAGATAAGGATAGGTAAGTGAATAATAGAGTGAGAGGAGAGCAGAGTACGGTACATAATATCTTATCTTGGAGAGTATACCAACTGTTTTAGAAACCTTTTTAGTTGTGTCGAATGTGGGTGCTGAAGTTGAGTCTCTTGTCTAGGTATAGGCCAAGGAACTTTCCATCAATTTTATTGCTAATGTTTACATTATCTATCTGAAGCTGAATTGCATTTGTTGATTTGCTTCCAAATAAGATGTAGTAGGTCTTTTCTATGTTTAGTGTCAGTTTGTTGGTTGACATCCATAAGTGGACTTTTTTTTAGTTCATTGTTTACAACATTATTTAATATGAATGGGTTGGGGTCAGAGTTGATGAGAGTAGTATATCAGCAAACAAAATTGGTTTAAGCATGTTAAGAGACATAAGGCAGATCATTGATGTATGTAAGAAATAGGAGAGGTCCTAGGATGCTGCCCTGTGGCACCCCTATGGTTAGTGGTAGAGTAGGAGAGGTTACGTCATTGATGGCCACATATTGGTGTCTGTCACTAAGATAGGATCAGATATAGTTCAGGGCAAGGCCACAGATTCCATAATGTTGGAGTTTTAGTAGGAGGTAGTTATGGTTAACAGTATCAAAAGCCTTTCTCAGGTCAATGAAGAGTCCAGTCGGAAATTCACTTTTGTCAAGGGCTGAGTAGATTAAGTCAAGCTGACTAACAATTGCATCATTGGTACTCTTTTGGGAGTGGAAGCCAAACTGACAGGGACTTAGTATATTGAATTTTACGAGATAGAAGTAGAGCTGTTTGTAAATAACTTTTTCAAATATTTTTGATAATAAAGGTAGATTTGATATGGGTCTGTAATTATTTGTCTGCCGTTTAGTTAGTTTAGTTCATTTATTATGCACCCCATACCCATCTTGTGGGTGGTAGTGGAAAGGGTTACAGAGGCACATAATGTAAGTAATAAAGAAATATGGTATATTTATTCACTATAATGTTGGTGCTGAATGCAGAACATGATCAAACCTATTTTTACTCTGAAATAATCTAATTTCATAACGAAATTAGAAGTAAATATGTAGCAGGTGACATCATAGGAAGTCGAGGGGTCCAAGCGACAATGTTGTGGAGCGACTTATCCAAGATATACAGTCGCCTGAAGAGTGTTTGCTGCCATATTAGCTTCCTGTACACAGTAGAGGTGACACTGATCCAGTCGTCGCACTTTTTTGCTCAAATTGCTGCATATTTAATTGATTATATTAACAAGTAGAATGCATATTTATAATAATATCTTTCATAAATAGCCACAAAATATGTATTATTTATTTAAAAAAAATGTGTCTGGAAGTTAACACTTTCGCGCGCCCTGGGAAGGTAAAAAAAAAAAAGCGGTATGTGCGCGCGGCGTTTTTGCCGCGTAAGCGTAAAAACAAAAATGTGTATACTCTTTTTACTCTCCTGACCTTAGTTCTCGAGCTACGTATTTCATTTTGGTACCAACGTGTTCGCAATAAAATTCTCTAGAAGAACATCAGTAAAAAAAGTCACGAAACGTATAGGGATACCAGCACCAAATGAATAACTACGAAGATGATTCGCCGTGAGCGCCCAACAGCAACAAAATGTTTTTACTCTTGGGATTGTTATCACCTCCACACTTGTCCTACAGCGTTAATTTTGGTATCAATGGACTCACAATGAAATTCCCAACACGGTGATACGAATATAAACGTAGAATAATGATTGCGGCCCACCCGCAAGAGTGTGGGAAGTGGTGAAATTGTTACCCGGTATTGGTGACGGGACGACACATGTGCGATACGGCGCTTTGAAAGTTTATACTTATTTCACTCTCCTGACATTATTATTCTATGTACGTCATTCATTTTTGTGTCAATGTGTTCGCAATAGAATGTTCTATGAGCCCGTAGGTAAAAAAGATCAACAAAGCGTAAGATAGAATAGCGCCAAATATAAAACAACGCTGGAACATATCAGTGAGCGTCAAACACACACGAAATGTTTTTACTTTTGTTATGTTTGTCAAGTTTATACTTGTTGCACACAGTTATTTTTGGTTGTACATTGATCGGAATAAAATTCCCTAAACAGACATATGCATATAATACATGATATGGGGGAAGCATTACCAGTATAAACGGCTAAAGTCACCCACCTGCAACCCGTTTGGGACACTCATGCAGACACACGCTACATCCAAAAAAAAATCTATGAAGGTTCGAGTCTACTTATGGCAGTTTATGTGATACAGTGTTCATTCTGGTATCAAAATACAAAATACATTACCAGTATAAACGGCTAAAGTCACCCATCTGCAACCCGTTTGGGACACTCATGCAGACACACGCTACACCCAAAAAAAAATCTATGAAGGTTCGAGTCTACTTATGGCAGTTTATGTGATACAGTGTTCATTCTGGTATCAAAATACTCGTTTCAGTTTGTAGTTCATGCGATTTTCAGAATCAACTGAATTGCTGGAGGTTCAACATTTGAGTCAGAGTCATCTGACAAAACCGTCTCGTGAAATGGCAGTGTGCCAGACATCTCGGGTTCTGATTCGGTTGCTGCTTCAGCTTGAGGTGTTGAAGTGAACAAGGGCCGCCTCACACCAGATGGTCCAGGAGTTTGCATGGCGTCAGCATAGGCAGGACCTGTGTCATCATTTATGTCTGGAGCGTGCCGCAAGTGTTGAGATACTGTTGCTGTTTGAGGCCAATCTTAAGGGTCCCAGCACAATAGGGCCCAATTTGCCACCTCATGGAACTGTAGCAATGTTAGTTTTTTTTGATCAGTTGTGTTGTATTTGTACAAAACAAAGGCATTATGCAAAGCCATTTGCAGGAAATAAAACGTTATCTTTTAGGTCCACTTGTGAGTTTTCCGGGTAAAATGGTAATACCATTTGATCGAAGTGGTCCACACCTTTCATGAACTTATTGTACCATGCAGCCTAGTGGTGAGAAAGAGAGCCTCATGGCGCACAGTTTGAAACAAACCCAAAGTAAATCGGATTAAAATTGAATTTTATACAAATATTTTTTATGAGGACAAAATTTTATGTCCACATCGCGGAAGCGGTGAGGCGAAACAGGACTCCGGGCGGAGTCCTCATCAGCAGAAAGTGTTAAATCAACTCCACAGGACAATAATTTTGTTATATAGATACTAACGTTATTCGTTGGTATGCATTTGCTATTTAAACTACTCCTCTCCTTTTCGTTCATAGAACACCGAACCCTACACGCTCTCTGATATATTGCTTAATTAACAAAGATTCACAAATAAAGATTATATTTGAATATGTTATCAAAAAGGCGGAGATAAAATAGTTTTTGTGAATCCCTCTCAAAGATTATACCTTATTAGAGAGGAAAGATATATATATTTTAAACAAGGTTTCTTGACCAACGCTCTCCCTCTCGATGGGAACTACGACCTTTCAAAGATCAATGTTAATTTAATCTAGATATTGTAATAAACGAAGTTTTCTGTCATCATAAAGACAGAAATATAAGCTGCATGATAATACTTTGGCATAAATATAACTGAAGTGAAAGTGAAGATATAAGCCTTTTTATAGTTACTTGATGGATAGCTCAGGGAGTGTGAAGGTCTGCACACAAGCCAATCAATTGTATAATTAATTTTCATGCTGTATATGCAAAGTAACGTTAAAGATCTATATGTCAGAATAAAGACAGATGTAGACGATAATGTAACTACATTTCAAGGAAAATATATCTTAAATGAAAGCAAAGATGTGGTTAAATAAATAGCCAATACTATACAATCGCTGGTGTCCGGACACATGAACAGTCACATTAGGTGAAAGGAAATGTACCCAACCATTTCTGTCCTGTCCAGGATTCTCGACTGTTCATTGAGAAAGAACACAATTACTGTACAACTGGGACTTCTATATATATGATATGTTCTATATCATCAGAAAATCAGAAACATACTGTACATTATATTTTTAAGTATGTTATTAAAGTATTTTATTTTGGAAACAGAGGTGTATTTTAGTTACCCTAATATAGCACGAATATCATAGACTCATCCTGTGAGTGGTAGTTTATTGTACGCCCAATACTCATCATGTTAGTCTTTGTTTACGTTCACCCCCATACTCACCCTCTGTGCGGTAATTTATTGTGCAACCCATACTCATCCTGTTACCTGTAGTTTATTGTGCAACGCACACTCATCCTGTGAGTGGTAGTTTATAGTGCACATCTTACTCATCCTGTGAGTCATAGTAAATTGTGCAACCCACACTCATCCTGTGAGTGGTAGTTTATAGTGCACATCTTACTCATCCTGTGAGTCATAGTAAATTGTGCAACCCTTTCTCATCGTGTGAATCTTTGTTTACTTTGCTCTCCATACTCATCCTCTGCACGATAGTTCCTTGTGCACCCCATACTCATCCTGTGAGTGGTAGTTAATTTTGCACCCCCATAGTCATCATCAAAAAGTGTATTTTACCAGCATGGTAATATAAATTAAGAATAAAGGCTTAACTGAATTATGGATCCATAATCAAAATAAGAGCCATCACTAATTATCATGACAAATGGCCTAGGTTCTACATCCGCCTTCGAGAAGCTCCCACCAGAGATATGTATAGTATATTGTACACCCCCCGCAACCCCCAGCAATGGGAAGGGAGCATTGGAATGTGGACATGTGAACCAATCATTCACCCCCTCCCTGTTAATAATAATAAAAATTAAATAATAATAATAATGGAAAACTTACTGTAATGCCATAGTGCTTGAATGAATGCAAAGGAAAGACCCCAATATATGTGCAAGTGTATTAAAAACCAAATTTTCGGATCTAACCTTTATTCTTTCTCAATGTGTTGTATACAATGATCAGATTATACATTGTTCTGTTGTGAGCATTGTATACAGTGCCTCAGGATATACATCCCCACAACAGGTAACTAACTCCCGGGTACCTACTTAATGCTAGGTGAACAGCAGTTCACCTAGCAGTGAACATGCACCACCTGCCAGCTCACCTAGCAATGAACAACACCTGCACATCGCACCTCACCACATGAAGAGAGCAAAGTACAGTGGCATCTAGACTTATGATTGCCCCTACTTACGATAATTTCGAGTTACGATGTAAATTTCATAAAAAAATGCGACTCAACATTCGATGGTGTCGTCGACTTATGATATTTGTTGGTACACGTTCGGGTCGTCCGAGCGCGTGGTTCCCGGTCACGAGGCCGACCTGCCTCAGTTTACTACAGCTGCCCCTTATTAGTGACGATCGCGCCTGTAAGAAATTTCGCCTTTGTAGTGATTTTTTGCATTTTGAACATTAAAGTAATTATTATATATCATGCCATGAGTCCCAGGAAAGTCAGTGGTAAGGCTCAACATATGAGATCCCATGTAAGGTTGACCATAGAGCAGAAACAAGAGATCATTCGTAAATATGAAGATGGTGTGCAGGTTTTTGGACTGGCTAGGCAGTATAACAAATCTCAGTCAACGATATCCACCATACTGGCTAAGAAAAAGAACATTATGGGTGCTAAAGTGATGCATCATTACAGACAAATGTTAAAACGAAAGGAAAAACAAATGTCTCTTGACAAATTTGTAGTGAGACAAACAAGCACTGAACCACAACCAGGTCCTAGTGGTATTCAGGCAAAACGTAGGAGAGAGAGTACCCCAGAGAAAACATCACTGCCTGATGTGATAATGGAAGGGGACTTCCCTTCCAAACAGTAACAACTTTCCTCCTTCCCCCTCATCACCATCTTCCATATGCCATCAAGAGCCCTCCATAAAGGTAAGATAAACTTAGGTACTGTATTGTAGTTAGAAAAAAACATTGTATTCAGTATAAAATGTATTTGTATGTTAATATTTTGGAGGGTGAGGAACGGATTAATTCAAATCCCTTTATTTCTTATGGGAAAAATCACTTCGACTTACGATTCGTCTCTGGGAACGGATTAGCATCGTAAGTCGAGGCCCCGTTGTATATAATATTTCAAGTATATGAATCAAGATATATTTAGGATTTAACAATTTCCTATACAGTAGAACCTCTATTAACGAGTTTAATCCGTTCTGGCACCGAGCTCGTTACCTGGAAAACTCGTCTTTGGAAACAAATTTCCCCATTTAAAATAAAGGAAATAAATTTAATCCGTTCCACTCCCAAAAACATCCATACTTGTATGACTTTTTTTATGTAAATATAATACTGCACATGTAAATATAAATGTTTTGTTGTAGTGCTTTAATATTTACTTTACCTTATGAAGAGTAGTTGCTGGCTTGAGGGAGACGATGGAGAGGTGGGAAGGAGGAGAGGGGTTATGGTGTGGAAGGAGAATTCACCTCTGAGTCAGGCGGACTCTCTCTTCTTGGGAATTTCACCCAAATTTCATTTCAAATGTCACACAAGGATGCGTTAGACCAGCACCAAATAAAAAAACTACGTTGATTACACTCGTTGTGTCAACAATATAATAGTCTTACCACGAAGATACAATACAATGCCGTTTTCTCAAATAGGCAATGTGGTTATTAAAGAAAACGGAAATTTCACGGCAAACATGTATACAATCCCCAAGTCGATCGGATAAGTATTGGATTTTATAGAAATATTTGCTCAAATGATGCTTGAGCGCGGTGTTTGGGTGCATTCAAGAGAAAAAAAGTGTGTTACGTTCAAGCGACATATACCTGCGAAAGTGATAACACTTTCATAAAGTGTTATCACAAAGTGATAAATTAATTAAACATTTTCACACACTGGGTTGTCACTGCTTTATCAGGGCACCTTTTCCAAGAATGCGTTCACCTTTTCAAACATTCCAAACACTTCCCTGATCTCAGTGGAAGAGGCAGCATCCTCCCTTACCTCCTCATTCCCTTACTAATGGTGTAAATTGTTGATGAGGACCTGCCATACTTCCTTGTGAGATCAATCACACAGACACCACACTCATGCTTTGCTATAATTTCCTTCTTGAAATCCATAATAATTGTGTCTTTCTTCCTCTTGAAAACACTATCTTTAGCAAGCAGCTTCTTTGGAGACATCGTGTGTTACAAATTGTAGTCGCAAAACCACTAAAAACCCAAAGAAAAGCTCAAATAAATCCAGAGGGATGCTTGTCGTGTGAGATACAACAACAACACTGGCGTCGGAGGCGTCCGAGAATTTGCGAGAACCCGCGAGACGCTAGGAAGCGCCATGTGGTTTCACTCGTTAATAGAGGCGAGCTCGTCAATAGAGACAAATTTGCTGCGAGTGGCTTGCTCGTTACTGGAAAAACTCGTTAATAGAGCCACTCGTTAATAGAGGTTCCACTGTAGTTTTAATAATACCTTTATTGCACTTTATTATCATTATCATTTACAGAAAGAAATGAACATAAAAATGTAGTAATTTTAACCCTTTAACTGCGCGGCCTATAAATATGACACCCCCACAGTGCGCAGAAAATAAATTTCTTGAAAAAATTCTTTTGTTTTTTTTAAAGTGTCAAAAACCCTTCCCTCAGTATGGGTATGTAAAAAAAAAATTCCAACTTGTACGTACTTTGGCTGCTATGGGGTCCGTAAGTTGGCGCGTGACGTCATCAATCCCTGTTCGCCTGTGACGTACGCTCCTGGGGCCAGTAGGGCGCCTGGGGCGGGGCGCACCAGTTGCCGCGAATATATTTTTGTTCATTTTTTGTGCACAGTTCCAAATACATTTTATTTGTTTTTACGTGCTAATCCTATGTATAATGAACACGTACACTATATTATGGCAGTAAAACATACGTACTGTCCGAGGACACTGTGTTACGTGCATGACACTTGTGTTCACATATGTTGCACATATTTACCATGTATCATGCTAATTTATGTATATATACAATCTATTTACAGACTATACACAGTCACACACTATATACATTCACGATCAACACACTCAGAACACCGCGAGTGTGAGCAGCCACACCCAGCCAGCCCTCCCTCACTCCAACATTGTATTGGCCAACATTCCTCCTCCCATCATACAGTTATTCACACCAAAGTTTCATGTTCATTTATGTATATTTACAACATATGTACACACTATCACACACTATATACATTCACCATCAACACACTCAGAACACCGCGAGTGTGAGCAGCCACACCCAGTCAGCCCTCCCTCACTCCAACTCCTGATGCTGTTATTACACTATACACACACACACACTGTATATACCCATGTACATGTGTGTTCCCTACAGCGAACCACCAAGCTAGTGTGGTGAGCAAAACAAATGTGGCTGCCACACAGTGAGGGTACCTCAATTCTCTCCCTCACCAAAATTCCTCCTTCCACAATACTATGCTCAACACTAATTATAACCACAATCCTGGTCACTAATTCCTGTAAATGAATAATTAACCACAAGTTTATTTTGAAAAGGAACCTAAAAAGTAGTTTGAAGATTCCTAAATGGACGAAATAATGCTGTGGTGCTGTGGCTAGCGCTGTGAACATCGTGAACAGCATT
Organism: Procambarus clarkii; assembly: GCF_040958095.1. Classification (NCBI taxonomy): domain Eukaryota; kingdom Metazoa; phylum Arthropoda; class Malacostraca; order Decapoda; family Cambaridae; genus Procambarus; species Procambarus clarkii. The sequence continues at coordinate 38,593,062 of NC_091157.1, forward strand.
GAATCACTGATATTTGAACATTGTACCCAGTCATTATCACACTCATGCTCTTCTATAATACTATCATGGCTAAATAATACAAGATATATATATATATATATATATATATATATATATATATATATATATATATATATATATATATATATATATATATATATATATATATATATATATATATATATATATATATATATATATATATATATATATATATATATATATATATATATATATATATATATATATATATATATATATATATATATATATATATATATATATATATATATATATATATATATATATATATATATATATATATATATATATATATATATATATATATATATATATATATATATATATATATATATATATATATATATATATATATATATATATATATATATATATATATATGTCGTACCTAGTAGCCAGAACGCACTTCTCAGCCTACTATCCAAGGCCCGATTTGCCTAATAAGCCAAGTTTTCATGAATTAATGTTTTTTCGACTACCTAACCTACCTAACCTAACCTAACCTAACATTTTCGGCTACCTAACCTAACCTATAAAGATAGGTTATGTTAGGTTAGGTAGGGTTGGTTAGGTTCGGTCATATATCTATATTAATTTTAACTCCAATAAAAAAAATTGACGTCATACATAAGGAAATGGGTAGCTTTATCATTTCATAAGAAAAAAAATAGAGAAAATACATTAATTCATGAAAACTTGGCTTATTAGGCAAATCAGGCCTTGCATAGTAGGCTGAGAAGTGCGTTCTGGCTACTAGGTACGACATATATATATATATATATATATATATATATATATATATATATATATATATATATATATATATATATATATATATATATATATAATGACATTATTAGGCGATGCTGTGGTCACACGCTGAACAGCAGTGCTGTGCGCTCATACTGCGAGTACCAGCCTTGGTTGCTCACTCACTACTGAGGCTCCCACACCCGGGAATGTGGACCACGATTTTTTTTAAAGATGGCGTCTGTTTACAAGAGCCCTGAGGAAGGTGATGTGAACCCCATGTAGCCGCGGGAGTTTTGAATGGAACGTGAAAAATACAAATACCCGGAGGCGCGTTGCGCACCTGAAGCCTGGGCCTGCAGGCGCGTTGCGCAGTTAAAGGGTTAATAGACGAAACAGAAGTAGATATATACATATGTTAATTATGATGCAGGATCACTATTAAGAACTTAATTATAAACCACAATATGTTCTATATCATCAGAAATCTGTAAACATACCATATATTTTCAAATATTTCTAATTCAAGTATTTGTTTAGGATGCATGTATTTTAGTTATCCCTAGTTAGCTCTGAGAACACATCTAACTTGCAGCACGAATTTCTTTTCACCAATCTGAGAGATGCTAATGAGACCAGTCTCGACCCATTGGACAGGTGCTATTGAGACCAGTCTCGATCCACTGGACAGGTGCTAATGAGACCAGTCTCGACCCACTGGACAGTCATGAATATGCACCATCTATGCCAGAGGAAATTCAAAATGTTCTTCAAATTGAAGAACATTTAAAATATCATTCAAATTGTCAATACAAGAGCAGAATACATAAGTTGAGTGATATCAAAAGAATCATTTTGACTGACCAAGCCCCATTGTAAATATTTGTGGCTTTTTGACCATAAAGCTACCACCGCAGTCGAGGGTAAGAGACCGGATGTATCCAGTATACAAGCCACACTAGGTATTAGCTCATATAAGCTGACAACTTACCGATATAAACAGAACTTCCTAATGATATACAGTGGTACCTCAGTTTAAGAGTTTAATCCGTTCCTGGAGAACGCTCGTATTCCGAAAACTTGTATTCCGAAGCTAATTTCCCCATAAAAAATAATAGGAAATGAATTAATCCGTTCCTGACTACCCCAAAAACCCCACATCAAACTAAATTTTTATACCTAATTCATCTAAATAAACCTACAAAACTATGTTCAAGCTATTACTTATCCTTGTTGATGAATGCTGTAGGCCTATGGAAGATGGTGAGGAAGGGGAGGAGGAGAGGAGTTACTGTTTGGAAGGGGAGTCCCCTTTCATTATCACATCAGGCAGTGACGACCTTTCTGGTGTGCCCTCCCTGGCACGTTTTGTCCGAGTACCACTAGGTCCTGGTTGTGGCTCACTGCTCGGTTTTCTCACCACAAATCTGTCCACAGAAGCTTGCTTTTCCCTTCTTTGCAAGCTGTCTCTGTAGTAAGGCATCACATTGTCATTGAAAAGATTAAGGCAACGGCCTACTACAGCTTTCTCTGGGTGAGTCTTTTCAATAATAGTTTGAATCTCTTCCCACATCTGACACACCTTCCTAATTTCTGCAGAAGAGACATTCGCTACTGCCTCATCCTCCTCCACTGGAGAATCATCAGCTGCGTTGTCCTGCTGTTCCTGTTGAAGGGCTTGGAGTTCGTCGGTGGTTAGTTCTTCGTTGTGTTCTTCCACCAACTCCACATCATCACCATCCAATTCCAAGCCCATTTGCCAGCCCAGAGTAACAATTTCCTCAACAATAGGTGCATCATTTACAGGCTCAAAACCCTCAAAGTCTAGTTCTGTCACACATTCAGACCACAATTTTCTTCAGCCAGAGATCAGGGTTCTTTGAGTCACTTCTTGCCAGGCTTTGTCAACGAGTTTTAAAGCACTACAAATGTTAAAATGGTGTTTCCAGAACTCTTCGAGGGTGAGGTTTGTGGCTTCAGTCACTTCAAAACATTTCCGGAAAAGTGCCCTTTCATAAAGTTTCTTAAAATTTGCTATGATTTTCTGGTCCATAGGCTGAATTACAGGAGTGGTGTTAGGAGGAAGGAATTTAACTGTGAGGAATTTATTGTATCTGGGCAACAAATCGTCTTCCAAGCCTGGAGGATGAGCAGGAGCATTGTCGAGGAGAAGCAGGGCCTTGAGTGGCAAATGTTTCTCCTGCAGATATTTTTCTATGGCAGGGCACAGCACTTCATTCACCCACTCCGAAAAAATAAGCCTAGTCACCCATGCTTTTTTATTAGACTTCCACATCACACACATTTGAGTTTTCTGCACTTTATACTGTTTGAAAACCCTTGGATTTTCAGAATGATACACTAGAAAGGGTTTAATTTTCAAACCGCCACTCGCATTTGAACACAGCACAAGCGTAGACCTGTCTTTCATAGGCTTGTGTCCGGGCAAGGATTTTTCCTCCTTGGTAATGTATGTCCTCTTAGGCATTCTTTTCCAAAACAGTCCTTTTTCATCACAATTAAACACTTGTTGCGGTAGGTATCCCTCAGCCTCTGCAAACTCTTTATATTCGTCAATAAATCGTTCAGCGGCTGGTTTGTCTGAGCTGGCTGCCTCCCCATGCCTCGCAACACTATGGATACCACTTCTTTTTCTAAATTTTTCAAACCAGCCCCTGCTTGCCTTAAACTCTCTCGTATCTGCATCACTCGTTGCAGGGGTTTTCTTTACAAGGTCTTCGTGCAATACCCTGGCTTTCTCACAAATGATGGCCTCCGAAACACTATCACCCCTTGTCATGTATCCACGACAAGGGGTGGATTCCTTGGGCCTGATTCGACAAGGGGCCTGATTCCTTGTCGTGTATCCAAATTTATAACAACTTTTCCACTTTTTCAAGTATTTGTGGTCTTTGTTTCGTCATTGTTCTTACTCCTTTTGCCACATTAGCACTCATAATCTCAGATTTTGCCATTTTAGCACTCATAATATCATTTTTCTTCTTCAGTATAGTGCATATTGTTGATGTGACTTTGTTGTACTGCCTACAAAGTTCAACAACACGTGTACCATTCTCATGCTTCCGAATGATCTCTTGTTTCTCCTCTATTGTCATCCTCACATGGGCTTTCTTGCCTTGATCCTTACCACTGGCTTTCTTGGGACCCATGGTGAGATATATAATAACAAATTTTATAGTCAAATGACCAAAAATCCAACAAAACACTGAAAATCTGGGTGAAGAATTGATGTGGGATAGTCACTGGGCGCGAGACAATGGTAAACTGAGGGGCGGAGGGGCGACTATCGCCGTGCCACCACGCACTAGGTCGGCCTGAACGCGTATCAACAAACTCGTGTTCCGAGGTAACCCTCACCTTCCGAGACATATTTTCCGAGGAAATCCTGCTCGTATTCCAAAAAACTCGTATACAGGGGCACTCGTATTCCGAGGTACCACTGTATATGCAATTAATACAACTGAAATGTTTAAAACCTGATTATTTATGTATCATGTGCACAGTTTTTAATGTAATTTTTGTCCGATATGCGGGCTCTTTATCATGCTTCACCTTGAGGCAAAGCCCAATGCCTTACGGCATACTTATTCTCTGTCCACAGATACGCCATATTGATGCTCTGTCCACAGACCAGTCTCTCTCTCTCTCTCTCTCTCTCTCTCTCTCTCTCTCTCTCTCTCTCTCAAACCATATACACTGATGGTTCCCTACATCGTCCCATGGGTGCAGCTGCAAGTGCAGTTGTCTGCCCAGTATAAACAACTGGGGCCTCTACCCATCAGACTCAATTATTTTCCTTGCTTCTTGCACTAAAATGTGGACAAGTCTCCAAACTTGATGCATTAATTGTAAGTGATTTTCTATCATCCTTCATTGCACTTAACTCTTTAAGACACAATTATAACATGAACGTGTTTGAAGCCAGACAGAGAGAAATAAAATTATTAGTGATGGTAACAATCCATTTCATGTGAATTCCATCTTCGTTGGCCTCTGACTGCATGATGATGATGCCAAAATTATGAGAAGGATAGACAGTAAAATAGAAAGAGATTAGAAGACAACCTGAACAAACGTAAGGAATGGTCCAGAAAATAGCTATTAAAGTTTAACTCAAGTGTAAAGATACTTGAATTGATACTTAAGATACTTCGATTAAGTGTAAAGATAAGGGCTGATGATACTACTTTCATCTGTTGACCAGATCACACACTAGAAAGTGAAGAGAAGACGACGTTTCGGTCCGTCCTGGACCATTCTCAAGTCGATTGTGATGGTTTGTGTGCACAATCGACTTGAGAATTGTCTAGAACGGACCGAAACATCGTCGTCTCTTCACTTTCTAGTGTGTGGTCTGGTCAACATACTTCAGCCACGTTATTGTGACTCATCGCCTGCACTACTTTCATCTATTCAGATCCCAACCCAAATGCACTAAATAATAATCTAAGCAACTACAGTAATTTAAAAAAGTCCACTCATGAATGTAAACCAACAAACTCAAAAATTGTTGACAACCAAGTGGACATTCCCTCGCAGTCCTCAAAGGTCAGGAAAGCTTTAAAAAAAGATTAATTGTTATTAAAGAGCTACAGTCTGAAGCTATTGTAGAATACTCTGGCAAGCAAACAGGAGAGACGATGCATGGTAATTCACAAAAAACATTCCATATGTTCAGACCAGGCTTGAAATTTTAGAAAATATAGGCAAGATGGTTAAGATCCAACCTCCATGAGAGGTTTATCAGAATATGCTTATGGAAGAATCTGGTTCAGCCCCAAGAGAATTCCAAGAGGTAAGGAGTAAAAAATACCATGTCATGAAAAAGGAATGCAAACCTATCCATAGGCACAATGTTGCTAATGACATTTTAAATGTAATTAGCATGATAGATACTCATGATTATGTACAGGAGATAATTCATAAAACGAACAAAGTCCCCTGTGTGATAATGTATTCCAAGGAACAATTTGAAGATTTCAAGCAACATTTGTGTGCTGCGGGAAAAGAAAACCCTAATGTCATTGGTGTTGAGTCTTTCAGTATCGGTCCTTGTTATTTAACAACAATTGTTAAGAACACTACTGTAATAACATAAAGCAACCCTATATTCCTCGGGAATATAGAATTCCTGAGGAATTCTTATTCCAATTGTTCTTTTATAGTATTATTAATTAAATCTTACTTTTAAGTTCCTCCTTATACCCAACTCCATATCTTAGGATTTTTGTAGAATACTGTTGAATTTTTAACTTTAGATCTTTATTGTTCACTTACATACTAAATCTGTTTTGATACTGCCAGTGTCGAGTGCAGAAATTGCCAGTGTACAAGTAGTTCACTGTTGTTCATGACCAGTCCAGTGGGTTGAGACTGGTCTCTTAGCACCTCTCAGATTGGCAGAGAAGAAATTCGTGCTGCACGCTAAGTGTGTTCTCAGTGCTAACTAGGGTTACGAAAATACATGCTTCCTAAATAAATACTTTAATTATAAATATTTGAAAATATATGGTATGTTTTCAAATTTCTGATGATATAGAACATACAGTATTGCTGTTTATAACTAAGTTGTTAATAGAGATCCTGCATCATAATTAACATTTGTATATATCTACTTATGTTTTGTATATTAAAATGACTGCATTTTTATGTTAATTTCTTTCTGTAAATGATAATGAAGATAAAGTGCAATAAAGGTATTATTAAAACTATAGGAAATCGTTAAATCCTATATATATCTTGATTCTTATACATGAAATATTGTATACTTTGCTCTCTCCATGTGGTGAGGTGTGATGTGCAGGTGTTGTTCATAGCTAGGTGAGCTGGCAGGTGGTGTTCACTGCTAGGTGAACTGCTGTTCACCTAGCATTAAGTAGGTACCCGGTAGTTAACTGTTGTGGGGATGTATACCCTGAGGCACTGTAGAGAATGCTCACAACAGAACAATGTATAATCAGATTATTGTATACAACACATTGAGAAAGAATGAAGGTTAGATCCAAAAATTTGTTTTTTAATACACTTACACATTTATTGGGTCTCCTTTGCATTCATTGAAGCACTACAGTAAGTTTTTCCATTATTATTATTTAATTTTTATTATTATTAACAGAATGGGGAGGGGGAGGGATTGGTTCACATGTCCACATTCCAATGCCCCTTTCCCAGGGCTGGGGGTGCGGGGTTGTACAATAAACTATACACACACCTCAGTTTAACTCCACACTCATTTTCTTCGCGATAGTTCCTTGTGCAACCCATACTCATCCTGTGAGTGGTAGTTCATATTGTGTACCCTATACTCATCCTGTAAGTGGTAGTTAATTTTGCACACCATTTTTAATTAATTTTTGGGATGCAAAATTAACTACCAATCACAGGATGAGTATAGATAACAGATATAGAGGTATATAGATAACAGACTGAACAAAAATCATCTAATTATCGCAGGGGACTTCAATATTGACCTCTGCGAGCCTGAACACCCTACTGCTGTTAGCTTCCTCAACTGTATGAATTCCTGCTTCCTCATACCCTTAATCACTAGACCTACTAGAATCACTGATAGTACTGCCACGACTCTAGATCACATCTGGACCAACATAACCTCTCCGCTTACTTCAGGTATAATCATCGATAGCACTACAGACCATTACCCCACATTTCTCCTAACAAACATTAACAAACTGCCTCTAGAGACAAGGGAGTTAAGCTTTAGGCTGCACAATGAAACTGCTATAGACAATTTTATAACTGCTGCTGATAATGTCAACTGGGAGTCCGAGTTAGGTAACATAGGGAACATCAACCTAGCAGTGCAATCTTTTCTTCAAAAAACTCTCAACCTTTATAACACCCACTGTCCTATGCTTACAAAACAAGTCACAACCAAAAGGTTTAACAATCCTTGGCTTACAAAGGGAATACTTAAATCCATTAATAAAAAACATGACCTAGAGAAGAAGTATAGGTTAGGAACCGTCTCCAGAGAATTCTCAAAGAATTACACGTTATTGCTATCTAAAATAATTAGACGAGCCAAAACTAAGTACAAAACTAAGTACTACGAAGATAAATTTACCCAAAGAAAGAGCAACATTAAAAAAACTTGGAGCACAATTTCTCAAATATTGGGATCTAAGAAGATTTTAAATAACAAACCGACACTCCTGTCCAATAACGATGGTCAGCTTTCAGCCTCTGATTCTGCTATTGAGTTCAATAGGTTCTTCTCTTCCATTGGGACATCCCTTGCAAATGATATTCCATCTTCCAGTACTGATATTAAGGACTATCTTACAGGTAACTATCCACAGTCTCTGTACCTAAAGCCTACTAATTCCACTGACGTTAATGAGATAATCCTTTCCCTTAAAACCAAGTCTACGTGCCCTTTAGGAGATACCAACCTTAATTTACAAAAAAGCCTCCAGATCTTTAGCCCCTGCTATTGCATTGCTCTTCAACAAGTCACTTGAACTCCAAACCTTTCCAGATATGCTAAAAAAAAAAAGCGAGAGTAACCCCTGTCCACAAATGTGGTGATCTCACAGATGTTAACAACTACAGACCTATATCAATCCTGAATAACTTGTCAAAAATATTTGAAAAATTAATCTACAAGCAGCTTTACTCTTATCTAGCCAAACACAATATACTTAGCTCTTGTCAATATGGCTTCAGACCCAAAAAAAGCACTAACGATGCACTTATTAGTATGATTAACTTGATTCATGCAGCTCTTGATAAAAATGAGTTCCCTGTTGGGTTATTTGTGGACCTGCATAAAGCTTTTGACACTGTCAACCACCAAAACCTTCTTCTTAAATTACATCATTATGGAGTCAGAAGACACTCCCTGCAATACCTCAAATCTTACCATGCTGACAGGCTCCAGTATGTTTCTGTGAATAATTCAATTTCTCCCACCCTACCCATCAACATTGGTGTTCCTCAGGGCAGCATACTTGGCCCTCTCCTCTTTCTCATCTACATTAATGACCTTCCAAATGCCTCCCAACACCTCAAACCAATTTTATTTGCTGACGACACAACCTTCATTTACTCCAGTCCTGACCCCCTTGCTCTAAATGCCACAGTAAATACTGAGCTAAATAAAGTCCATCTTTGGCTAACTTCGTATTGCTGAAAAGAGGCAGAGAGAGTGGTACCAAGGCGCACCCGAAAGGAACGATGAGAGAGGAAGCTGCGGAGAAAGAGGGAGAGATGACCACGAAGGACAAAAGAATGAAGTTGAGATAGAATATGATATCGTCAAGTGGTGTCGTAAGCCTTTTCCAGGTCAAAGAGAACGGCAACAACGGAGGTCTTCGCAGCAAAAGCAGTACGAATATAGACCTTCAAGTTCACCAGGACATCTGTCGTGCTGCGGCACTTGCGGAAACCAAATTGAGAAGGGGAGAGGAGGTGATGGTGTTCCAAGAACCACATCAGACGAACGTTAACCATACGTTCAAAAGAGTTTGCAGACACAACTTGTGAGAGCAATAGGGCGAAAGTCCTTAGGGGAAGTACCCAGAGACCCCGGTTTGCGAACAGGGAGGACAACGGCATCGAGCCAGTCCTCAGGGACTGACGACGACTCCCAGATCCGATTATACAGACTCAGTAAATACTGAGACGTGCACGGAGGGAGATGGCGAAGCATCTCATAATGAATACCATCGGAGCCCGCCGCCGTAGAACCGCAGAGGGCCAGGGCAGAACGAAGTTCAGAGAGAGAGAAGGGATCATTATAGGGAAGCTGAAGATGAGTGCAGAAATCTAAAGGACGAGACTCAAGGACAGGTTTACGAAGAAGGAAAGATTGGGGAAGATGAAGACCAGAGCTAACAGAAGAAAAGTGGGAACCCAGTTCGGAAGCGACCTGCAACGGGTCCGCCACAAGAGTATCATGGAGGTGAAGGACCGGTGAAACATCGGGAACGAACTTACCCACTATCTTGCGGATACGCTTCCAGATCTGGGCCAGAGGGGTTTCGGACGTAATTGTTGAGACATAAGAAGCCCAACATTCACATTTAGTCGTACGGATGGCCCTACGGGCCACCGCACTCGCTTTCTGAAAGAAAAGAAAGGAATCGGTCGTCTGCCTACGGCGGTGCCTCTTCCAGGCTGCACGCTTACAGCGGACAGCCCGAGCACAGTCCGCATTCCACCAGGGAATGCACTTCCGTGGACCCCGAGAGGAAGAGCGAGGAATAGAGCGGAGGGCAGCGTTGAAGACAGTGTCATGAAAAAGGAGGAGAGCGCGAGAGAGAGGCAGAAGGGAGAGGTCAGAGAGAGCAGCACTGAGGGTAAATAGGGTCCAGTCTGCTTTAGCAAACTGCCACCTAGGGAAAGAGAGGGAAGGGCGAAAAGAGAAAAAGGAAACAAGGATGGGGAAATGATCACTTCCATGGAGGTCATCAAGAACCTGCCACGTGAAATCTAAGTAAAGAGAAGAAGAGCAGAGAGAAAGATCAAGACAAGAAAGGGTGCGAGTCCGAGAGTCCAAATGAGTGGGCTCACCAGAATTCAGAAGAGACAGGGAAGAAGAGAGGAGAAACGGCTCAAGAAGGCGACCCCGGGTATTCGTCAGAATGTCACCCCAAAGAGAATGACGACAATTGAAGTCACCCAGCAGGAGCACAGGCTCCGGCATGGAGTCTAGGAGGTGTTTCAAATCAGGAAGAGAAAGCGGGACACTCGGGGGGAGATAAATGGAACAAACAGTGTACCATTTCCCCACAAAGATATGAGCGGCAGAACAATGGAGAGGCGAAGGAAAAAGTAAAGGAACAAAGGGAACATCAGCACGAATCAAAAGAGCAGAAGAATTAGAAGCCTCAGCAACGGCTGGGGGGGGGGGGGAAGAGAAAGGAATAGCCACGAAAACGACCAGGACGAGCACCAAGCATCGGCTCCTGGAGACAGACACAAAGGGGCGAAAACCGCGAAATCAGAAGTTGGAGTTCGAGGAAATTGGCGTAATAACCTCGAACGTTCCATTGAAGAATGGACAACGACGAGAAGAGAAAGAACAAAAACAGAGAACAAGGAAGAAACAAAGGCAAAAGAGCAACAGAGCACGTTAAAGAATATCAGGGTCGGGATCAGGGTCAGCAAAGTCAGTGTTAGGGGGCATGGGTAAACTGAGCAAAGACGGAGGGAAGGAAACGGGAGTACAGATCAGAGGTGGGCGGGCGGGGTCCGGAGGAGGAGACAACGGAGAGGAGCAGTCAAGGACAGCAGCAGGAAGAGGGGGAGTAGAAAGGGAGGAGCGCACCCCAGCAGGAGCAGCAACCGAAAGGGAAGCAGGGGCCAAAGAAACCTCCATAGCAGGAACAGGGGGTGCAATCACTGAAACGGGAGGGGAAGGAGCAACAGAGCCAGAAGTAGGAGCTGAGGAAGAAAGCGAAGCCTTCTTACCCGCCGGGGAGGAGGAAGGAGAGGAGCCAGGCTTACGCTTCTGACTTAAAGAGACTGGTGTCCCAGCAACTACGTACCGGGCAACGGATTCTAGTGTCTCAACAGGAGAAGCCGAACGAGAGCACACACGACGACCGTTAGGAGAGCGATGGACATCCGCCTGCACCGACAGGGGGCGGGGAGAGCCGATAGATGGAGGAAGAGGATGGGAAGGAGGATCGCAGGGGGACGAGGAAGAAGACACAGGAGACATGACAGACCGGGAAGAAAGAAGGGGAACCCCAGACAGAGGACCAGGAGGGGGACCCCTCGGGACAGAACACAAAGGGACAGAGGAGGGGGCAGTGGGCGTATCAGGGTCCAAGGCCCGGAAACGGTTGTGAGTCTGAGGAAGGGGGAAGGACGAGGAGAGGAAGAGCGCAACACGCGAGCATAAGAGATGTTAATATAAGGCGGGAGCCGGCGAACCTGGCGCCTCGCCTCAGGAAAAGATAAACGCTCCCGGTGCTTCAGGTTGAGGACGGCTGCCTCAAGCTTGTAATGGACACAGGCACGGGAGAAGGTAGGATGGGCCTCACCGCAGTTGAGGCAGCGAGCTTGGGGAGAAGTGCACTCCGACTTAGAGTGACCTTCACCCCCACACAAAGGACAGAGAGACAGTCCCAGGGCAGCGGAGGGCACCATGCCCAAACCTCCAGCACTTGTTACAAAGTCGAGAAGGAATATACTCCTGGACAGAGCACCTAGCACCAGCAAGAATGACCGAGGATGGAAGGGTCCTACTATCAAAGGTGATCTTCACAACGCGAAGGGGTTGACGGCGACGACCACGAGGGGGACGAGTAAACGAATCGACCTGGAGGACAGAATGGCCTTGGGCATCAAGGATATGCCAAATATCATCGTGGCAATCCTGCAGATTCCGAACACCGGTTGCAACATGGGGTGGGAGGAGAATAGTGCCAACACTGACATTCATCTGAATGTTCTTGGAGACCCGAACAGGGATCTCGCCAAGGCAAGATAAGGCAGCCAAGCGGGAAGCTGCATCCTGAGAAGGAGCAGCAACGACACGTGTACCGAGACGAGTGGGGTTGAAAGTAACAGACGCATCCACGGAATCTACAAGATGCCGATGGAGGGAGAAATCGTCAGGAGGCGCAGAATCAAGAGGGAGGAGATCAAAGTATTTGGCCCATGAAGCAGGACCAAACAAGGCCTGATACGCATCAGCACGGGAAGGAATCGAGCGAGTGCGGCTGGGGCGCGAACGGCGTTGAGAACCCCTAGAGAGAGAGGGGTCAAAAGGCGCAGTAGTCACAACGAGAGACTTAGCCGCACCAGGGGACGAAGTGGTCACCACCGGGGGCTAGAGGCTCGACCCAACCACAGAGGAGGGAGAGGAGCTGGGGGGAAGAAGTCAGGACGGTCAAAGGAGGAGCAAGGTCGGGGCCCAACGCAGCGGGAGCTACAGAGCCTGGTCTTCCAATACAGGCCGACTCGGGGGCTTGGTCGCCCACCCCACGAGCCTGAGAGGGTACAACGGAAACATTCAACGACATAGAAACAAAGAGAAAAATTCATCCACGAATGTGCCCCCATACCCACCATGGAGCCACAATTAGAGGCAGGACACCCAACAGGAAGCTATCGCCGATCATGCCGGGGCCCCCTAGGGGTGCGTCGTGAGTATACGCCCCACAAACGCCACCTTAAGAACCGTCAGTCCGTCGAGATCGGGTTCAGCGACGAAAGGGGGATTGACAATAAAAGGTTCCCCTCGCTCGAGACGTTGGGTACTACAGTTCTACGGGTGCAAGAGTATGCCTCCTCAAGCACCCGGGCGTCAAAATAGAAGAAGTCCAAAGAAATAATCCAAAACAAGCAAAAGGTCGGCAGGAAACGACAAGCAGAGAGGAGAAGAGGGGGGAGAAAAACTAAACATAAGGAAAAGGAAAAGCGATCCGGCACAATTAGAGAAGACAGCAGCAGGAGTGCAAGGCCAGAAAAGGACAGAGGACTGCCCCACGGAGCATCACACTCCGGCAGCCGTCCACCAAGCCCCCTCACGACGCCAACGAGCCGGATGGGGAGGGGGTACAAGATACAAGCTAGATGGTGTTCAGATTGCGAAATCAGATTTGCAAAAGGGATCTGGGAGTTATGATTAGTAAGAATTTAAAACCAAAGAATCAATGCATGAATGTTTGTAATAAGGCAAATAGGACATTGGGATTTATTAATCGAAGTGTTAGTAACAAGACACCCAGTGTTGTTCTTCAGCTATATCTTGCTCTGGTTAGGCCCCATTTAGATTATGCAGTTCAGTTTTGGTCGCCGTACTACAGAAGATATAAATTCACTTCAATGTGTCCAGTGTAGGATGACAAAATTAATTCCCCAAATTATAAATCTTTCATATGAAGAAAGATTAACAAAGCTTAATTTGCATTCACTGGAATGGCAAAGAGTTAGGGGTGACATGATAAGAGGTTTACATATGGATGAATGGACGTAACAAAGGGGATATTAATAGGGTATTGAAAGTATCAACACAAAACAAAACACAAAACAATGGATATAAATTGGATAAGTTTAGATTTAGAAAAGACTTGGGTAAATACTGGTTCGATAACAAGGTTCTTGATTTGTGGAACCAATTACCACGTAATGTGGTGGAGGTGGGGTCCCTCAATTGTTTCAAGCATAGGCTGGACACGTATATGAGTGGGATTGGGTAGTTATAAATAGGAGCTGCCTCGTATGGGCCAATAGGCCTTCTATAGGTCAATAGGCCAAAATAAGTAGCTTGGGGTTCTACTACTCATACTCATTTACGTCCTCTAATTACCCAACACAAAGCTGCTATTAGAACAATATCTAACTCTGGCCCCAGACAGCACTCGGGACCCTTACTCAAATCTCTGAATATGTTAGATATTAAGTCACTACACATCCTCTCTTGTGTACTCTATATATTTAAAACTTTGAATTGTAATGTCAATCCTGACCTTCAACGCTTCCTAGAAGGTTGTAACAGAACTCATGGGCACCACACCAGAAACAAATACCTATTTGATATTCCAAGAGTATGACTTAATCAAACTAGGAATGCTCTACAAATCAAGGGACCCAGAATGTGGAATGACCTTCCCAATCATGTCAAAGATTGTACCTCTCTCAACCAGTTTAAGATGAAAACTAAGTACTACCTAATTAACTCCATGTAACCTACCTTACTTCTAAATGTCAACCCATGTCTTACTATTTAAAAAAAAAAAAATACTGTTTGTTGACCAACTTGTATATTGGCTATTTTCTACCATGTTCCCCCGCTTTTTTTATCTTTCATTATTTTTTTGTTCTTTCAATGCAATTTATACTTTAAGCTCAATTACTATTAAGTTTTAGTCTAAGTGGTTTTTTTCCCCACCTCACCTTGCCCGAAACGCTCTGCGTACTAGTGGCTTTAGGTATTGTATGTACAGTGGCACCTCGATTAACGAATTTAATCCGTTCTGGCACCGAGCTCATTATGTGGAAAACTCGTCTTAAGAAACAAATTTCCTCATTTAAAATAAAGGAAATAAATTTAATCCGTTCCACTCCCAAAAACATCCATACTTGTATGACATTTTATAATGTAAATATAATACTGCACATGTAATTATAAATGTTTTGTTGTACTGTTTTCATGTTTACTTTACCTTATGAAGAGTCGTTGCTGGCTTGAGGGAGACAATGGGGAGGTGGGAAAGAGGAGAGGGGCTATGGTGCGGAAGGAGAATCCACCTCTGAGTCAGGCGGCTTCTCTCTTCTTAGGAATTTCACCCCACTGGGACTGGGTTGTGGTTTACTATCACTTGCTGGTCTTTACTTTTGCAAAGAACGAGTCTACTGACAATTGCTTTTGTCTTTGTTTTTAGGATGTCCCTAAAACGAAACAGCAAATTGTCATTAAACATGTTCTCACACCGGGTTGTCACTGCTTTATCAGGGTGATGCTTTTCCAAGAATGCAGTCACCTTTTCAAACATTCCCAACACTTTCCTGATCTCACTGGAAGAGGCAGCATCCTCCCTTACCTCCTCATCCCCTTACTAATGGTGCAAATTGTTGACAAGGACCTACCATACTCCCTTGTGAGATCAGTCACATGGACACCATGCTCATGCTTTGCTATAATTTTCTTCTTCAAATCCACAGTAATTGTCTCTTTCTTCCTCCTGACAACACTATCTTTAGCAAGGAGCTTCTTTGGCGACATCGTGCGTCACATATTGTAGTCACAAAACCACAAAAACCCAAAGAAAAGCGCAAATAAATGCAGAGGGATGCTTGTCGTGCGTGATACAACAACAACACTGGCGTCGGAGGTGTCCGAGAATTTGCGAGAACCAGTGAGATGCTAGGAAGCACCATGTGGTTTTGCTCGTTAATAGAGGTGAAGCTTGTCGATAGAGACAAATTTGCTGCGAGTGGCTCGCTCGTTACTCGAAATGCTCGTAGATAGAGCCGCTCGTTAATCGAGGTGTCACTGTACTACCTCTATCTTTAAATCAAACAGAATGTTTGTACTGTAACTCTGCAACTATGTATGTGCTTTTCCTAAATAAATTATTATTATAAATTATTATATTCTGCAGTCACCTTTGTTCTTATGTTCTAAACTACTGGTAACAAGATGAGTATGGGTTGCACAATAAATTACCCCGCAGAGGATGAGTATGGGGTGCACGTAAACAAAGACTCACACGATGAGTATGGAGTGCACAATAAACTACTACTCACAGGATGAGTCTATGATATATATGCTCTATATTAGAGTAGCTAAAATACACCTCCATTTCCAAAATAAATACTTTAATGACAAATATTTAAAAATATATTGTATGTTTCTGATTTTCTGATGATATAGAACATATCATTATGTGTGTAAATCACAAAAATTAGCATGTGATGAAAAATGTGACAGTGTCAGACCACGGAGGAAGAATCGAAACAGGAATTTCCTTAAGTACTTTCGTATATTAATACATCTTCAGAAGGTATGAATGAAGATGAATAATACATTCATTCCTTCTGAAGATGCATTAATATACAAAAGTACTGTACTTAAGGAAATTCCTGTTTCAATTCTTCCTCCATGGTCTGACACTGTCATATCGTATATATTGGGGTCCCAGTAGTTCAGTTGTGTTCGTTCTCGACGCACAATTGAGAATCCTGGGTGGGACAGAAATGGTTGGGTACATTTCTTTTCACCTAATGCAACTGTTCATGTTTCCTGACACCAGCGATTGTGTAGTATTGGCTATTTATTTAACCACATCTTTGCTTTCATTTAAGATATATTTTCCTTGAAATGTAGTTACATTATCGTCCACATCTGTCTTTATTCTGGCATATAGGCCTTTAATGTTACTTTGCATATATGGAATTAATTATACAATTGATTGGCTTGTGTGCAAGCCTTCACACTCCCTGAGCCAGCCATCAACCATAAAAAGGCATATATATATCTTCACTTTCACTTCAGTTATATTTATGCCAAAGTATTATCATGCAGTTTATAATTCTGTCTGTATGATCACATAGAAAACTTCATTTATTACAATATCTAGATTAAATTAACACTGATCTTCGACAGGTCGTAGTTCCCATCAATTGGGAGAGCGTCAACCAAGAAACCTTGTTTAAGATACAAATATCTTTCCTCTGTAATAAGGTATGATCTCCGTGAGGGATTCACAAAACTATTTTATCTACACCTTTCTGATAACATATACAAATATAATCTTTATTTGTGAATCTTTGTTAATTAAGCAATATATCAGATAGCATGTGGGGTTTGGTGTTCTATGAACAAAAACTACAGTAGTAGTTTAAATAGCGAACGCATACTAACAAATAACGTTAGTATCTATATAACAAAATTATTGTCCTGTGGAGTTGATTTATCTTCCAGACACTTTTTTTTTTTAACAAATATTAAATATTTCGTGGCTGTTTATGAAAGATAGTATTTTATAAATACACAACCTACTCGTTAATATCACCAATTAAATTTGAGACAATTTGAGCAAAGAATTGCGACGACTGGATCACTGTGTACAGGAGGCTGATATGGAAGCAAACACACTCCAGACGACCATATATCTTGGATAAGTCGCTCCACAACATTGTCGCTTGGACTGTTGACTTCCTATGGCATCACCTGCTACATATTTACTTCTAATTTCATTATGAAATTAGATTATTTCAGAGTAAAAATAGGTTTGATCATGTTCTGCATTCAGCATCAACATTATAGTGAGTAAATATACCATATTTCTTCATTACTTACGTAATGCTAGCAGCATTTAAATATTTTTACAAGGTTTTTAAACAATGCTGTTTGTTGACCAACTTGTATCTTGGCTATTTTCTACCTTGTTCCCCCCCCTATTTATCTTTTTTTTTTTTCTTGCAACACAATTTATACTTTAAGCTTTAGTTTATACTATTAAGTTTTAGTCCAAGTATTTTTTTCCCTTACCTCACCTTGCTCGAAATGCTATGCGTACTAGTGGCTTTAGATATTGTATGTTCTAGCTCTATCTCAGTCCGTCTTCCAAAAATTGGGAGGTAAATGTAACAGCCCCATAAGTGCAATTATGTACTATGTACGATTGTCAGGAATTGTACTTACTTACATTTAGTATTAAATTGTACTGTCAAATATATTGTGAATATTTGAGTTTACCTAAAAGGCTGAATAGAAAACCACGACCTCACCTAACCGTCTTAGTTTTTGAAGATAAGCATTTTATTGTTTCTTAATTACAATTAATACTTAACCTATAGCTATATTGATATTAGTTTTATAAAACAAAACTAAAATATTTCAATAAATTGTAAAGTAACTCAGGATATTTTCAAATTTTGTATAAAATATCTATTGTTTAATAAAACTGAAAAAAATCCTCATATTTAAAATGTAGGTATAGCAAACTAAACTTTAAAACTTCATCCTAAAATTCTGAGTGTCTTAACAGAAAATGAGGAGAATTAAATTGGGAGGTAAATGTAACCGCCCCATAAGTGCAATTGTGTACTATGTAAGATAGTCAGGAAATATACTTATTACACTTAGTATTAAAATGTACTATCAATTCAGAGGATGGGTTGCAGCATCTATAAGTCCAACATTATGTTTTTTTTTTGTTTTTTTTTTTTTTAGATATATACAAGAGTTGTTACATTCTTGTACAGCCACTAGTACGCGTAGCGTTTCGAACAGATCCCTGGAATACAACCCCCGCCGCGAAGAATCGTTGTTTGAACCAAGTACACATTTTACTGTTGCATTAAACAGAGGCTAGTTAAGGATTTGCGCCTAGTAAATCCTCCCCAGCCAGGATACGAACCTATGACAAAGCGCTCACGGAACGCCAGGCGAGTGTCTTACCACTACACCACGGAAACTTATGTTTGTAATATAACTATGTATGTACTTGTACCTGAATAAACATTTGATTTGATTTGATTTTGATAAATTTGGGTGGATTTGGGTAATTTGGGTAATTCTATGGACCCGTGTGTACCTGTTGACTAGCCTGTGGTCTTGTACCTTCATGCTGAATTGTGGGGTTCAGTCCCTGAGCCTATTATGTGCCTCTGTAACCCTTTCCACTACCGCCCACAAGATGGGTATGGGGTGCATAATAAATGAACTAAACTAACTAACTGGTGTATACTTGTTGACTAGCCTGTGGTCTCGTACCTGGGTGCTGGTGTGTATCTGTTGACTAGCCTGTGGTCTCGTACCTGGGTGCTGGTGTGTATCTGTTGACTAGCCTGTGGTCTCGTACCTGGGTGCTGGTGTGTATCTGTTGACTAGCCTGTGGTCTCGTAC